>NW_023493681.1:0-360875 GCF_013265735.2 Oncorhynchus mykiss
AATGTCCTTCTACTTCATGATTGTGTCCCACTTGTTGTTGATTCTTCACAAAAAAATACAGTTTTATATCTTTATGTTTGAAGCCTGAAATGTGGCAAAAGGTCGCAAAGTTCAAGGGGGCCGAATACTTTTGCAAGGCACTGTAGGTCCATTGCTCGTGTTTCTTGTCCCATGCAAGTCTCTTCTTATTATTGGCGTCAGTTCCTTTAGTAGTGGTTTCAATGGAACAATTCAACCATGAAGGCCTGATTCACGCAGTCTCCTATGAACAGTGCATGTGAGATGTGTGTGTTTCTTGAACTCTGTGAAGCTTTTATTTGGGCTCCAATCTGAGGTGCAGTGAACTCTGCTGAACCTATCCTCTGCAGCAGAGGTAACTTTGGGTCTTCTTTCCTGTGGCAGTCCTCATGAGGCCCGTTTCATCAAAAACGCTTCATGGTTTTTGGGACTACACAGAAGAAACTTTCAAAGTTCTTGAAATTTCCCGTTTGACTGACATTCATGTCTTAAGTAAAGATGGACTTGTTCTCTTTGCTTATTTGAGCTGTTCTTGGCATAATATGGACTTGGTCTTTTACCAAATAGGATATCTTCTGTAAACCATCCCTACCTTGTCACAACACAAACCTATTGGCTCAAACGCTTTAAGAAGGAAAGAAATTCCACAAATGAACTTTTAAGAAGGTACACCTGTTAATTGAAAAACATTCCTGGTGACTACCTCATGAAAAGGTTTGAGAGAATGCCAGAGTGTGCAAAGTGGTCAAGGAAAAGGATGGCTACTTCAAAGATTCTCAAATGTAAAATATATTTTGATTTGTTTAACAGTTAATGCTTACTACATGATTCCAATTGTGCTATTTCATAGTTTTGATGTCTTCACTATTTTTCTAAAATGTAAAAAATTGTAAAATAAAGAAAAAACCCTTAAATGAGTAGTGTGTCCAGACTTTTGACTGGTACTGTATATATGTGATATTGCAAATATGGTACAATCCAAGGGTGCAAAGCTTTGGAGACTTACCCAGAAAGACTCACAGCTTTAATCGCTGCCAAAGGTGATTCTAACATGTATTGTGAATATTTCTGTATTTCATTTTCAATACATTTCAAAAAAAATTAAAACATGTTTTTACTTTGTCATTATGGGGTGTTGTCTGTAGATGGGTGAGATGATAAAAAACTATAATTTAATCCATTTGGAATTCAGGCTGTAAGAAAACAACATGAGGAATACGTTAAGGGGTATTAACACTTTCTGAAGGCACTGTATATCTGCAAGAAAGTGATAAATGAGCGACTCTTTGAAAGGGGGTCATATATACATTGCCTCATTTAAAAATAAAAATAAAGCTATCGTGCTATAATCGGCATAGTTTCTCAGACCAAATCTTTATTCTGGTTTAAACAAAGCAATCTGATCATGCTCCAGTAAAATTCACGCTACAGGGAATTTAAAAATGACTTCTGCAAAGCACATATACATTGTCCATCAACATCCACACATTGATTGAATTCTTCGGGTCTTTATTCAAACACAAACGGAATAAAATGCTCTTTCAGTTTTTTGTTGCAGGTTGTGCAATGTTCAAAAGTGTGTGAGAGATTGGCATCAATGTGTGTGTTTGTGTGTGGGGTCAAGTTTGGACGGTCGTACATTGTACATTTCAGGTCCATGGACAGCAGCAATATCGGCATAGCGATATCTGTCATTCAGCACCACATGACAGTAGACAGCGGCCATCTCGTGTGAAGTTGGCACTGGGGAAATCCCATGTAATGAGAAACAAGGCCTAGGAGGCAAAAAGACTGAAGGAGAAGACACCCACAAGAACTCTATGCTAAACTGTTCTGCCACATTCATTTCAAATGGTACATCTTTCGATTTGTAAAATAATAGGGAATTCATCTGCAAATAATTGAAACTGATTATTCAAACTACACTGTACAGCTTTAGTGTGTCTCTGCATCATAGGTACAACTGTAAGCAATTCCGTTCTCAAATGTCTGTTTAATGTGAGAAGCAAAATGAAAAACACCTGTTAGACCATTACAATGCCGACTGTCATGCATTTTTACTATTACCAACAAGACAACGAAGTGATACGTGTCATGGAGGCTAAAAACGCAAACTTTCCTAACACCAAAAGTTCCCGCGCTGAGCGATACTGTTTACTACACTATTACGCATACAATCCAAGTCATACGTTTATTGTCATTCATACTCTTATTTTTAACCGACTATCTTTTCAAAAGTGTTCATTGTGTCAATTCAGAGCTCGGAAAAATATTGGAATAATGTGCTTAAGGGGACAAACACTCAAGGCGCACAACAGTAGAACAGAACAACCACAATTTCAATTGACAATCATTGCTTTAAATGGATGTGGTCGATGGATTTGTATAGGCATATATAAACAATGTATTTAACTTGTAAACCAAGGATGGATTAGTAGGTCTAAGCAACATGCACCTGGATAATCGGGTCATGAATCTGGACGGGCTCCTACGTCCTCATATACACATTATGACATAATACAGAGTTCAATGTTTAACGAAATAAAGACATAGAAGCATAATCAATTAAACAGGTTCTACACATTCCATTTCTCCATGGCAATAGAATGTAAACATTCTATTTTGCGCCAACATCGCCTACAACTCAATTCTAAGTGCAGCATATTGGAGGACTCCACAGCCATTGATCATTCGCGACTGTAAGTCATTCCTGTTATCTCTAGAGCATCCCGTATATCTATAGTGCTGCATTTCTTCCCCATCTTACATGGATAGGGTTTGGTGCATTCCGGAGTTCACTTATGGTCCCACAAAGGTAATCTTAGGATAAATTAATTTTAGCATACTGTAAATGCCTGTGCATAATGTGCATAACAAAGCATCATTATTTTCATGATCTTCAAAGGAATTCTGTAGGAGCAGCCTTAATTTTCAGACTCTGCAGGCCTGCTGGGAGGAAACATATTACAATAAACAGGTAAGATTCACCATACAAAAACATAAACAAGAGTTCTTAATATCACTTGCAAATTGTGAGGCATGAGCAGTTGTGAAATGTTGCGAGAGGCCCTTCTGAAAGTAAATGACATGGTATTTCGTGGCACGGTCTCACACCTTACCTCATCTTGCAGAAGAAGCTCATGGTCCACTATCTGCTGCTCCAGAGTCAAGGCCAGGTCCCTCCCCATGTCACCACGGAGCACATGAGCAACTGGCTGGTGTCTCAGGGCAAAAATCCCTTAGGGAGTGGTGAGTACCACGTCAGCACTCACCTTCACTGCCATTCCCTGCCACCAGCAGCACTCCAGGAGATGTGGGTAAAATAAACAACAGAAAAATCAGAAGCCAGGAAAGTTGAAATGCTCTGTGTTTTATTTGAAGGGTGTGGAAGGAAACCCTGGAGGAGGGAAACGACCTCGCTCGGCTGGTAAGAGAATGAGAGTTAGAGACATGCTACAAGTAGTGAGCTCTTTACCAGCCTTTCAACAACGAGTTAGCACAGCAGGATAGATCTGTTGTGAAATTACACTAATGGGACTTCCTGTTTCATACTGCAGGCCTGGGAAGTAAACACTTGCCTAAAAATGATGAACATAGAGCACAAGGCTTTCTGCAAGCTCCGCCGCTCCATGCACCCCACCTCGCCAGCTGACATGTGAGTTCCATGTACTGCCCCGCATATGACTTGATCCATTTATCTACACATCTGGAACTACGCAGAAACAGACTAAGAAAGTGTTCTAAGTGAGTACATTGCACATCGTTTAGCTTTGTTTTCTCCTTATTGTTGATTTCAGCGATCCTAAGGTCCACAGCACCGTGGAAAGAGCTGTGAGGAGCATTCTGGGCGAGCAGTCCAATGAGCCCCGTAGCAACCTGCTCAGCCCATCTCAGGTGGTGGTGGAGGTGGTGCCCAGGCTCCTCCTGGCCCTGTGGCTTCAGCCAGAGGAAGGCCATTCAGAGCACCCAAGAGAGAGAGACTTAGAGAGCACTCTGACAGGTGCCGTTTGTCATGACATCTTAGTAGAACCTTTCAACTGGCCAGTGTTTAGAAGCTACGGTTTGCATTTGTTCACATTCTGTTCCTCTTTTTTCCCTTTCCAGAGGATGTTGCTGTGGTCATCCCGGATGTCACCCCACACGTCACCAAGGACGTGGCACTGGAAGTTCCATGCAGAGCTAGGAAAGGGGCAGTCCGGCTATTATTTTGCAGGCTTTGGAGGGCAGTGTGCTGCTGCCCCTGCCACAAGGAAGAGGAGAAACAATATTAATTATTCATCAGACCTTCAGAAATGGGATTGAACCGTAGACCATTCAATTATTCGCATTATAATTGGACTCAATTCTGCTTTTCTTCTGTTTACTACTTAATTTCAGAACATTTCTATAAACTTTCACTTTGCAAGTGTGGAGTAGGTTATGTAAATAAGTGAGAAACATCACAATTTTAATGCTTTTAATTAAAAAAAAAGGGGCCCTCAACCAACGTTCAGTTGAGGTGCAACCAAATATTTGAATCATCATAGAAAAGGAAAAGGAGCAACTCTTGCTCACTATAAAAAATGCATTGTTTTATTCAGGCAAGGTTAAAAGATTAACGTTTTGGCCTAGTCTGTGATGATATGCAAGTTGTGTTTGTAGCAGGAAAAGGGTGACCCCTTTAACGAAATGGGACTTGTCAATTCTTGAATAAAAATCTTTAATGAACATGAATTTATATACAATTGACTTGAGGATCAGAGCAGGCAGGCTGACTGGCTAGCCCTGAAGGCCCTCTGCCTCTACCTGTGTGGTTCATCTCAACCAAGAGGTTGTGTGGGTTGTCTTTCTCTCTGTGGGTGTGAATCACTATGACCTCTCCCTCTGCCTGCCATTTGGCTGATCAGAAGCCTTCTGCTCTTTCTTGCTCACATGAACAGGAGGAATGGCCTCTGGGGTAATATCCTCCTCTATCTAACGCCTCTTCCACCTCCTCTTTCTGACTGTGTTCGACTGACGTCACTTGTTCTCTCTCCCTGGGTGTTGGATAGTTCCTCCTCCTCTGTGTCTCTGTGATGGTGGAGGGAGTTATCCTGTTCCGGCTCCCTCTAAGGGTGTGCACCGTAATCTCTTTCGGTGTGTTGAGGGGTTCAGTGGTTTTGAAGGGAGTCTGAAGTTCGATCTCTAGCGATGAGTGTGGGGTCTGTCCCGTGGTGGTGTCCCCATCCCTCCTAAGGAGAAGCCCCTGAGACACCAATTAAAGGCACTTCCGGTTGGCACAGGAAGCTATAGGTAAACAAATATCTTGCTTTGGGTATTCTCTTACAGAATCCTGAGAATCCTAAAGTCTTTATGTTAAGAATTGACTGATCTACCCAGGGTTGAATGCAGTCATTTTCACATTTGCAGGTTATGTACATCAAAATACATTTTGGGTGAATTTAACCACTTCCGGTTGCTCCAGGAAGCTTAGAATCGACACAGGTAGACCTCATAGTGGCCTGATGGATTGGCATTGAAGACAGGTTCATAAGGCATTATTAACCCACATAGGCTCCAGGTTGAATTTAGGGGAGCTGTCAATGTATTCCTATGGGGAGAGATGTCATTGTAATCTGTGAGATCAAAAAAACCTGTTTTATTTTTAAGGGTTAATGCCACACGGTCAAGGTAAGGCTTGCATGGATTGGAAGGACGTTAGGAACATTCCTGTGGTTGAATTGTCCTTCTAAACCTAACGGTTCTCTCACTGTCACCCAAAAGCAAATGACGTTGTGGGGCAGGCTTCATTTTGGGCTTACTTTTCTCATGGTCGCTGCGCTCAGTTCGAGCGAGCTACGGTCAAGCGGGATATTACGGTGATGCCATTTGTTATTTTTTTGTGTTTATTTCAGCCTGTCTGTGTAAGTTTCTAGTTCAAATTGTGCTTCCTGAACAGCAGTAGTACAGTCTACAGCAGGACTTTATTGTTTATTTCACTTTTGTTTATTATCTACTTAATTTGCTTTGCCAATGTAAACATATGATTCCCATGCCAATAATGCCTAAATATTTGTTCCTACCTTCACAGACAACAACACAAGACAGTGAATGTTTAACACTTACAAATTAAGTGACAAACTAAATATAAACCTTAAAGAAAGCACAACACAAAGAATTACTCAACTAGTTATTTAATAAAACAGAACAAACCTTTACATTATAAAGAATCACACCAAAATAGAAAATTGAACAGACAGTTAGAATATAACCTTAAAGAAAGCACAACACAAATAATTACTAAACTAGTTATTTAATAAAACAGAACAAACCTTTACATTATAAAGAATCACACCAAAATAGAAAATTGAACAGACAGTTAGACTAAATTACACACATTTTACACTTCTAAAATGTAAACAAGCACACCAAAATTGAAAATCAAACCAAACAAAATCAGAACAGTATAAATGTGAGAGTCTAAAACAATCTACATGACTATTTGGAAGAGGAAGTCTTGTTGTTGGTCGGCTCCCCTTCCTTCGAGCTGCATCAGGGGTCCCCTCCTCTCTTTTGCACCTTCTCCTGCAGCTTTAACCTCCATGAGGCAATGGCATTTTTTAGTCTTACTTTATTTGAGTTTAGTTGTTGCATCCCTTTTAATGTGACAATGAGGGACTGGTGGGGGGGCGACTTGAGCCTCACTTTGAGCGGTGAGACTAGCATGGGGCTGATGGCGACCTCCATGCGGCGTGTGCAGATGCTCCGCTTCCTCTTTGGGGTAAGTTCCATCTCCACCTGAGGATTGGTCACCTTGGAAGGTGTCTCCTGACAGAGCAAACACAAGAAATTAGATATATCTCAGAATTCACACTTGACTGTTACATAGTTTACAAGTACATTTTGATAATCAAATGTGTCCTGTCAGAATAGCTGATCTTACTGGAAGTTGTCTGGCCATCTGTTCCTCATCTTCATCCTCTTCCTCCTCTTCCGAGTCACCGGCGGACGTGCCAGACTCCTGGTACATCACCTTGGTCTCTTCAGGGGTGGTGCTCCCGTCGGAGAGGGAGGCATCCTCTCTCACCTTCTGCTTTCTTTCTCCTGAGGTGGAGGGCTGGTTCTCTGCGGCGACTGTGTTATCTTCCCCCTTCAGTGCAGCCTCAAAGAGTGCCCTGGTTTCATTTGCTTGGGTTGGATTTAAATTCATGGCATAATATTTGTCTGCCGTCTGGATGTTGTGGCACATGAAGTTGGCCACCCTTTCCCTGTCAACCTTTGGGAGCATGTTTTTTACCTGTAAGACACACACACACACACACACACACACACACACAAATATATGATATTATTGATATTACTTCAGACAACAATAGAATAGGATCTTACATTAATTAGATTCCTATCTAATCTGACCTACATGAGTGACAATGGAGGTCCTCATGTCAGTGAATGAAGGACATTCGGGCAGACCCATCTCCTTCCACACCTCCCTCAGGTAGGCAGGCAGGTTCTTCATCTGAGTGTTTGTTGAATTGAAAAAGAAGTGCTGGGCCTTCTTTCCCCCTAAGAGACAGTGCTTGAATTTGAGGAAGTCGGAAAACCAGCTGTACTCCTCCTTTGTCAGCGACATCTGGACCATGCCGTACTCCCGATTTGTTTTGTGTTCCCCCACCTAATAGAAATTGAACAGAGAAAAAACACAAAAAAACACATTACGCTCCTGCGACTGCAATTGTTTCCAAAGATAACCAACCAAGCAAACAAACAAATAAACACAGCCAGCTGTATTTCATAGACTTACATTGATCAGGTACACCCCAGACTGGTCACATTTTGCCTCCTCCACCTCTTTCACCAACATGTTTTTATATAGGCCTGGTCTGTGGCCGTATATGGATGTAAAGTAGGCACACAGGTACCCATAAAACCTGTACTGATTCCTCTGTGTCCTTGTTTCTTCCAATGTTTCTGTGAACATGAAAATAAAAAAAGGCAGCTTCATAATCCCACTCCATAATGCATTCTATACATCTCTGACGTCTATAAGTGTGTAAAAACAGTGACATCACAGATTGAGAAAAACTTACTCAGCACTTGAGGGATTTTGGCCTTGGCAAGAGACTGGCACTGCAGCAGGCTCTTTTGGACACCACCTTGCCTTCCTTGTTGTCCTTCACCTTTATCTGGTGAAGGGAAACTGGTCGTCTCATGGACTTGCTAATGCCCTTCATCAACCGGTTGATCCCCCTCCATTGGTTCACGGTCAGCCGGCAGCCAGATGGAGGGGTCTCCTCAGAATATTTAAGAAATGCACCAATAGTCAAGGTGTAGTGGTTGACTGTGGTGATTGCCTTGTTCTTCTGGAGGAATTGAACCCATCTAAAAACACACACACACACACACACACACACACACACACACACACAAATCATACAATCAAATACTGTATTGTTGGTTAATGCTTGTGAGGCTAGAGAGAAAAAATAATTCTGCTTACTTCCTTATTTTGTCATGGTCTGTCAGGAAAATGAGAGAGGACTGGTAGGTCTCATTCTTCGCCATGTAGTTTAAAAATTGCGTCACCCTCTTGACCTTTGAGGCACAATTTTCACTCAGCTTATAATTTGGATTAGGGCCCTCACAGGTCTTCCTGAATCCCTCGATAAACACACCTAATCAAAAAAACATAACATTTTAGACTAGAATTACAATCTCATGAGGCTACATGAATCAGTCAGGTGGTTTATCATATTATTTTCAAACACAAACTCTTGTCACTATTTGAAGACACAGTACTTACTCATAGCAGAGCCCGGGAAGATGAGTTTGCAGCTTGACCCGGACACTGTAGGCTCCTCTCTCTGGTCCCCTGAACCTCTAGCTTGGTCCTGCTCCTCTTGATTTGTGTCTGTGTCTGACTCTGCCTGAAAGTTGAGGGCCTTCACCATGCCAATCCCCATCTGCCTTTTCCGCAGCTGGTACTTCTTTCTCAACCTTTGCAGATCAGAGATCAACTTAAGGTTGTCCTCTTTAATGGATTTGTTGGTCTCACTTCTTGTATGCAGTGCCTCATCCCTCTCTTTTACAGCTTTTTTCAGTCTCAGGATTGGTGCATGGCAGTGGCAGGAATCCTCTTTGCAGTCCACTTCCTCCTCTGCTTCTGTAGGTGAACATAACATTTCCTCCTCCTCCTCTTCTCTCCTTACAGTCTCCACAATGTCTAAATCTGTCGCCATAGGGATGTCAGGGGTCGATGCCCTCAACACCGCCAGCCTCTCCATCGTCAGCCGTCTCCTAAGGTCCTCTAAAACCTGTCTCCTCTGTGCTCTGTTGAGCTCTGAGTGGGAGTCTATATGCCGGTCCAGTCTGCTAAGATGTGTGGAGCATCCTGACACTGGACACTGCTCCTGCCTGACATTGACACGGCCTGACTGCCACTTACAGAGGAGTACCCTCTCCTCACTGTTCCTCACATGGTGTACATACCTAAGGTGCTGACTAAAGCCAACCACAACCTTATAGCATATTGGACATGAGTGCACTGGAGCCATCTATACAATTCTATACTATTCTATTCTATTCTATTGAAAAGGGAAATAATAGTAAATAAAACAACTTAACACAATCCCTTAAGCAATAAAGAAAGTACAGTGCTTCTGGCTGCTTAATTGATACTCAAAAATATACATGAAACCACTCCTCACCACTCTAGAATGCTCATCTCCTTGTTAGCTCAAAGTGAAATGCAGCCTATTAGAAAAAAATCACTCTTCTCATTTTAAACTCTCCCCAAACTCCTCCCTCTCTCTCTGTCAGCACATGATCAAACTGTGTTTTTCCATTTGAGAATGCTCAGGATGAGGCCCCTACTCTGCTTGTAGTCAAATACATTCTATTATAGAAAATACTCCCCAAACTACTATATTGTCATCTCATAGTCAAATTCTCTCATCTCATAGTCAAATTCTCCATTAAAAACAATCACATTGATGAGACTACTTTTTTTAAATGGTCCCTATGCTCAGACCAAGTGAGCTACATGAGATTACTTTTTTGCACGGTCACTGCGGTCAGACCGGTCTGAGTGAGCTACATGATACTACTTTTTTTGCATGGTCCCTGCAGTCACCGGTCAGACCGAGTGAGCTACATGAGATTACTTTTTACGCAGACAAAGCCTGCTACATGAGACTACTTTTTTGCATGGTCACTGTGGTCAGACCAAGTGAGCTACAGTCAAGTGGGGTGTCTTGTTGAACTCCGCACGGCCTAGGGATTATGGTAATGCAATTGCCTGCTCTCTGTGTCTTTAAGCACCGCACTTTATCACTCCATCCTTGCTGTGTGTGTGTGTCTGTGTGTGTGTGTGTGAGAGAAATAAGTAACCACATGTCTTGATTGACATAGCCACTTACAGAATCCTGAGTTTTAAGTCTTTAAGTTAAGAATTGACTGATCTACACAGGTTTGAATACAGTGATTTTCATAATGACAGGTTATGCGTTGAATGTGACATATTTTAGTGGATTAAGCATAGGTTGGGTTTCAAATATGTAACTGAATAGAAATCTATCATATGCAGATAATTAGGAAATGTTTCAACTTTGGTTTGAGCACAAAAGTGACCTGTGTGTCTCTTTAGGAGGGAAACAATAAACATAGAAAAAAGGAAGAAAAAAATAATAAAAATCCCACCCACCCCGATTGTCAGACTAAAACAACAATCCCAACAATCAAACATGAATACACTTGTAGAGATACGTTGCTGCTCGCTTTCCGTCTTGCTCTTACTAGCTAAAACTTGGCGTAAACTAAAACCTGCGAGCTCTCTAAATTGAAAACAAACGTTGTGAATAGATATTTATGGCTGAATATTTACTGCCCACGGTAAGGGATGCTTGAGTCTCTTTTCGAAAGATTAACATAAATGAGGGGGAAAGCCTAAGCCTAAGCCCACTTATTGCTTCGCCCAGTAGATATGGACTAAACCAAAATATACTCTCCTGTAAATGTATTAGAACTCACCCCGGGAAGATACGGTTAGTTGAAAATGAAATGAGTTGAAAAAACTGCATTTTATCCCCCAGAGAGACCGTCCTGGCTCAGACGTTGCTCAGTTTTTTGAGAAAAGTGTGCACTTCTCCCGGTGTGTTGAAGAGATGGCTTCGGCCTTGGTACTGAACTTTCATCCATGCAGGGTGGATGAGGTAGCCGGTGATGTTCTTCTCCTTCAGTGCTTTGGCGGCAGGTCTGAACTGATTGCGACGTCTGGCGAGATCCACGCTCATATCTGGGAAAAGGCTGACCCTCTTTCCATCAATGGTGATGTCCCCTTTGGCTCTTGCGAGTTGCAGTATCTTCTCTCTGTCTTGGAAACGGAGGAACCTGATCAATACGGCTCGTGGGGGCTCATCTGGCCGGGGTTTCGGCACTGATGTTCTGTGGGCGCGTTCGATTTCCAGCGGCTTGGTGAAGTTGATTATGCCTAGGACCTCCGGGATCCATTGATTGCAGCCATAACAAGTTAATCCCTTCTCTTAACATGTATGGCCCCAAAACATAATCAAGCAGCTGACCAATTACTTAAGACTTTAGTTAGAAGTTAACTGAGATTAATCAACAACTGGATACATTACTTTATTTCTAAAGTGAAACTTTCCTCCGCATTGGAGTATCTCTACAACTACAAGTTTAACCAGTATTTCAGTTGTTTTACCATCCCATGAAGAAGTGTGGCAGGCCTGTGAGGAAGGATCCTACAGCCATGAGGAAACAGCCCATAGCAATGAGCCTGGGCCGGTGCAGCTTCGCCCCAAAATGGCTGACCACAGCCAGGAACAGCAGGTTACCTGCAAGAAACCACAACACTACAGTAGTCAGGAATCACAAATTATAAACATTTTTTTTTCTACTAAAAATGGCATATCAGTTTGGATACTAGACTGCAACAACAAAGCATCAAATAAAACAATGTTAGGGGTTTGACAGTAGAGTCATGGACAAAAGCCAGTCAATCAATTAATAGGAACAACTATAAAACTGGACAGTATTGAGAGCAGACTCTGATTGAACCACAAGAAAAAGCAATCATACTGTAGTCTGTATCTGGTTTTTACTACATGAGTTCTGAAGCAACTCAATGTTATTGTTGATACCCATCTCAAAGCTGCCGTCTATGAGTCCGATGAGAGAGCTGGACAGGGAAAAAGTGCCTGAGTGATGGCACTCTTCATGTAGGTCCTTGACAGAGCTTTGGTGAAGGAGGCGAACGACAGGGCCACGATGAACTGCTGACAAGCACAAGAGAGAGAACATTAGTGTGTGTTTGTCCGTGTGTATGTGCATGCGTGGATGCGTGTGCAGACAGAGTACATGTGTAGCTGAGGTGGCCTGCAATAGTAAAAAGAACGGACACAAGTTTACGTCTGCCAAGTTCTGGCGCTTTCTTTATTCTGAAGAATGTTTTTTTTTCTCTTGTTCAATTGTCTATTTTCTTGTTAGTACTTTGAAAATATTCACATCAAACAAGTGCACACTTTAAATTACACAACATAAATGCACTTTACCTAAAACAGAATTCAAAAATGTTTGGTTTCACATGAAAACCACAATGTATTTCACATTCATACAATAGAAACACCTATATATGAAACCATAAATAACTGAATGTTTTTCTATATACCGCTACCTCTATAGAAAAGTGACAACAATACATTCAGCTTTAAGATAGTGGCACCTCCAGAAAATCCTCTCTCTCTCACTGTATGTACTAAAAGTCCACCAGACTGAGCGTGCTCGGCCAGTTTACCAGCTAGTGAGCACAATTTTACACAAAACAACCAATAACATCTAAAACCAACTCCGAAATCCCTAACAAATGGATTCTTGATAAAAAATCTCCTAGACTAAATCCAGTACAAGTCAGCTACTCAGTAAACATAGTCTCTGTAACTCGTAAATGTTTTTTTTTACCTCAGCTAGCATCAAGCTAACATATACTCTCACTCAATGTAAATACCTTCTTCTCTCACTCAGTTCGACACAGAGCCAAAACAAAACCTTTCCTAACGTGATAATATCTGGACAACGTTGTTAAATAGCATGTTATTACATATTGTGTATGTAGTTGAACGTTTGAAGTGCTGTTACATACCTGTAATAGTAAAAGAACAGACACAGTTTACCTCTGTAAAGTTCTGGTCCTTATTATGCAGAATGGTGAGCGCTTGGCCTGAACTTAATGTTTCTCCTGCTACAACAGTACAACAGCGCCATCTATTGGCCTTATGGACTGCTGACGCTAAAGTATGTTGAAAATACCATTTAGATTCATTAAGACAAATACATAAACAATATGGGGGGGGGATATAATAAATGGGTGTCTGTTTTTAGTTACTTTGTTTTCAACCCATTACACATGCACAATCATACATGTGCATTTAAAGCATCATTAAGAACCTTGAGTGTGGAACTGCAGGGCGTTTAGGCAAAAACCACATGAATTTCACATGTGAACACGGGAAGTGTTCCAAAAACATATTTGAATGTAATCTTATGTGAACTACAAATGTGAAAATGTGATCACGTTGTGTACCAAAATGTAATTTGTGCTCACATAAAATGTAAGTTGGTTACATGTGGTTTTTCTGTCAGGGCAGGAATATAAAATGCATTTTGATGTTACATGATCTTGAAAATGCAATGTTCTCTGAGGTTCTTCCATGATCCTTTCCATGTATTTTCCAGTTTACTTTCCCTCAGTCCTTTTCACTTTCCTTGGCAAAACAAGCTCTGTCCCCGAGACTTACTCAGAGCCACCATGAATTGAAGCAGCTTCTGATGGATTTTAAACCATTCAACAAATTGTTTTATAATGAAGAGTAGACCCAACTAAACACCCTGGATTCTTTACACACACACATTGAAGGGAAAAAAATCTCAAATTTGAACTCATCAGACCAAAGGACAGATTTCCACCAGACTTAGGTCCATTGCTCGTGTTTCTTGTCCCATGCAAGTCTCTTCTTATTATTGGCGTCCGTCCTTTAGTAGTGGTTTCAATGGAACAATTCAACCATGAAGGCCTGATTCACGCAGTCTCCTATGAACAGTGCATGTTGAGATGTGTGTGTTTCTTGAACTCTGTGAAGCTTTTATTTGGACTCCAATCTGAGGTGCAGTGAACTCTGCTGAACCTATCCTCTGCAGCAGAGGTAACTTTGGGTCTTCCTTTCCTGTGGCAGTCCTCATGAGAGCCAGTTACATCAAAACGCTTCATGGTTTTTGGGACTACACTAGAAGAAACTTTCAAAGTTCTTGAATTTTTCCGTTTTGACTGACATTCATGTCTTAAGTAAAGATGGACTTGTTTCTCTTTGCTTATTTGAGCTGTTCTTGGCATAATATGGACTTGGTCTTTTACCAAATAGGGATATCTTCTGTAAACCATCCCTACCTTGTCACAACACAACCTATTGGCTCAAACGCTTTAAGAAGGAAAGAAATTCCACAAATGAACTTTTAAGAAGGTACACCTGTTAATTGAAAAACATTCCTGGTGACTACCTCATGAAAAGGTTTGAGAGAATGCCAAGAGTGTGCAAAGTGGTCAAGGAAAAGGATGGCTACTTCAAAGATTCTCAAATGTAAAATATATTTTGATTTGTTTAACAGTTAATGCTTACTACATGATTCCAATTGTGCTATTTCATAGTTTTGATGTCTTCACTATTTTTCTAAAATGTAAAAAATTGTAAAATAAAGAAAAACCCTTAAATGAGTAGGTGTGTCCAGACTTTTGACTGGTACTGTATATATTGTGATATTGCAAATATGGTACAATCCAAGGGTGCAAAGCTTTTGGAGACTTACCCAGAAAGACTCACAGCTTTAATCGCTGCCAAAGGTGATTCTAACATGTATTGTGAATATTTCTGTATTTCATTTTCAATACATTTGAAAAAAAAATGTAAACATGTTTTTACTTTGTCATTATGGGGTGTTGTCTGTAGCTGGGTGAGATGATAAAAAACTATAATTTAATCCATTTGGAATTCAGGCTGTAAGAAAACAACATGAGGAATACGTTAAGGGGTATTAACACTTTCTGAAGGCACTGTATATCTGCAAGAAAGTGATAAATGAGCGACTCTTTGAAAGGGGGTCATATATACATTGCCTCATTTAAAAATAAAAATAAAGCTATCGTGCTATAATCGGCATAGTTTCTCAGACCAAATCTTTATTCTGGTTTAAACAAAGCAATCTGATCATGCTCCAGTAAAATTCACGCTACAGGGAATTTAAAAAATGACTTCTGCAAAGCACATATACATTGTCCAATCAACATCCACACATTGATTGAATTCTTCGGGTCTTTATTCAAACACAAACGGAATAAAATGCTCTTTCAGTTTTTTGTTGCAGGTTGTGCAATGTTCAAAAGTGTGTGAGAGATTGGCATCAATGTGTGTGTTTGTGTGTGGGGTCAAGTTTGGACGGTCGTACATTGTACATTTCAGGTCCATGGACAGCAGCAATATCGGCATAGCGATATCTGTCATTCAGCACCACATGACAGTAGACAGCGGCCATCTCGTGTGAAGTTGGCACTGGGGAAATCCCATGTAATGAGAAACAAGGCCTAGGAGGCAAAAAGACTGAAGGAGAAGACACCCACAAGAACTCTATGCTAAACTGTTCTGCCACATTCATTTCAAATGGTACATCTTTCGATTTGTAAATAATAGGGAATTCATCTGCAAATAATTGAAACTGATTATTCAAACTACACTGTACAGCTTTAGTGTGTCTCTGCATCATAGGTACAACTGTAAGCAATTCCGTTCTCAAATGTCTGTTTAATGTGAGAAGCAAAATGAAAAACACCTGTTAGACCATTACAATGCCGACTGTCATGCATTTTTACTATTACCAACAAGACAACGAAGTGATACGTGTCATGGAGGCTAAAAACGCAAACTTTCCTAACACCAAAAGTTCCCGCGCTGAGCGATACTGTTTACTACACTATTACGCATACAATCCAAGTCATACGTTTATTGTCATTCATACTCTTATTTTTAACCGACTATCTTTTCAAAAGTGTTCCTTGTGTCAATTCAGAGCTCGGAAAAATATTGGAATAATGTGCTTAAGGGGACAAACACTCAAGGCGCACAACAGGAGAACAGAACAACCACAATTTCAATTGACAATCATTGCTTTAAATGGATGTGGTCGATGGATTTGTATAGGCATATATAAACAATGTATTTAACTTGTAAACCAAGGATGGATTAGTAGGTCTAAGCAACATGCACCTGGATAATCGGGTCATGAATCTGGACGGGCTCCTACGTCCTCATATACACATTATGACATAATACAGAGTTCAATGTTTAACGAAATAAAGACATAGAAGCATAATCAATTAAACAGGTTCTACACATTCCATTTCTCCATGACAATAGAATGTAAACATTCTATTTTGCGCCAAACATCGCCTACAACTCAATTCTAAGTGCAGCATATTGGAGGACTCCACAGCCATTGATCATTCGCGACTGTAAGTCATTCCTGTTATCTCTAGAGCATCCCGTATATCTATAGTGCTGCATTTCTTCCCCATCTTACCATGGATAGGGTTTGGTGCATTCCGGAGTTCACTTATGGTCCCACAAAGGTAATCTTAGGATAAATTAATTTTAGCATACTGTAAATGCCTGTGCATAATGTGCATAACAAAGCATCATTATTTTCATGATCTTCAAAGGAATTCTGACAATGAGGGACTGGTGGGGGGGCGACTTGAGCCTCACTTTGAGGGGTGAGACTAGCATGGGGCTGATGGCGACCTCCATGCGGCGTGTGCAGATGCTCCGCTTCCTCTTTGGGGTAAGTTCCATCTCCACCTGAGGATTGGTCACCTTGGAAGGTGTCTCCTGACAGAGCAAACACAAGAAATTAGATATATCTCAGAATTCACACTTGACTGTTACATAGTTTACAAGTACATTTTGATAATCAAATGTGTCCTGTCAGAATAGCTGATCTTACTGGAAGTTGTCTGGCCATCTGTTCCTCATCTTCATCCTCTTCCTCCTCTTCCGAGTCACCGGCGGACGTGCCAGACTCCTGGTACATCACCTTGGTCTCTTCAGGGGTGGTGCTCCCGTCGGAGAGGGAGGCATCCTCTCTCACCTTCTGCTTTCTTTCTCCTGAGGTGGAGGGCTGGTTCTCTGCGGCGACTGTGTTATCTTCCCCCTTCAGTGCAGCCTCAAAGAGTGCCCTGGTTTCATTTGCTTGGGTTGGATTTAAATTCATGGCATAATATTTGTCTGCCGTCTGGATGTTGTGGCACATGAAGTTGGCCACCCTTTCCCTGTCAACCTTTGGGAGCATGTTTTTTACCTGTAAGACACACACACACACACACACACAAATATATGATATTATTGATATTACTTCAGACAACAATAGAATAGGATCTTACATTAATTAGATTCCTATCTAATCTGACCTACATGAGTGACAATGGAGGTCCTCATGTCAGTGAATGAAGGACATTCGGGCAGACCCATCTCCTTCCACACCTCCCTCAGGTAGGCAGGCAGGTTCTTCATCTGAGTGTTTGTTGAATTGAAAAAGAAGTGCTGGGCCTTCTTTCCCCCTAAGAGACAGTGCTTGAATTTGAGGAAGTCGGAAAACCAGCTGTACTCCTCCTTTGTCAGCGACATCTGGACCATGCCGTACTCCCGATTTGTTTTGTGTTCCCCCACCTAATAGAAATTGAACAGAGAAAAAACACAAAAAAACACATTACGCTCCTGCGACTGCAATTGTTTCCAAAGATAACCAACCAAGCAAACAAACAAATAAACACAGCCAGCTGTATTTCATAGACTTACATTGATCAGGTACACCCCAGACTGGTCACATTTTGCCTCCTCCACCTCTTTCACCAACATGTTTTTATATAGGCCTGGTCTGTGGCCGTATATGGATGTAAAGTAGGCACACAGGTACCCATAAAACCTGTACTGATTCCTCTGTGTCCTTGTTTCTTCCAATGTTCCTGTGAACATGAAAATAAAAAAAGGCAGCTTCATAATCCCACTCCATAATGCATTCTATACATCTCTGACGTCTATAAGTGTGTAAAAACAGTGACATCACAGATTGAGAAAAACTTACTCAGCACTTGAGGGATTTTGGCCTTGGCAAGAGACTGGCACTCCAGCAGGCTCTTTTTGGACACCACCTTGCCTTCCTTGTTGTCCTTCACCTTTATCTGGTGAAGGGAAACTGGTCGTCTCATGGACTTGCTAATGCCCTTCATCAACCGGTTGATCCCCCTCCATTGGTTCACGGTCAGCCGGCAGCCAGATGGAGGGGTCTCCTCAGAATATTTAAGAAATGCACCAATAGTCAAGGTGTAGTGGTTGACTGTGGTGATTGCCTTGTTCTTCTGGAGGAATTGAACCCATCTAAAAACACACACACACACACACACACACACACACACACACAAATCATACAATCAAATACTGTATTGTTGGTTAATGCTTGTGAGGCTAGAGAGAAAAAATAATTCTGCTTACTTCCTTATTTTGTCATGGTCTGTCAGGAAAATGAGAGAGGACTGGTAGGTCTCATTCTTCGCCATGTAGTTTAAAAATTGCGTCACCCTCTTGACCTTTGAGGCACAATTTTCACTCAGCTTATAATTTGGATTAGGGCCCTCACAGGTCTTCCTGAATCCCTCGATAAACACACCTAATCAAAAAAACATAACATTTTAGACTAGAATTACAATCTCATGAGGCTACATGAATCAGTCAGGTGGTTTATCATATTATTTTCAAACACAAACTCTTGTCACTATTTGAAGACACAGTACTTACTCATAGCAGAGCCCGGGAAGATGAGTTTGCAGCTTGACCCGGACACTGTAGGCTCCTCTCTCTGGTCCCCTGAACCTCTAGCTTGGTCCTGCTCCTCTTGATTTGTGTCTGTGTCTGACTCTGCCTGAAAGTTGAGGGCCTTCACCATGCCAATCCCCATCTGCCTTTTCCGCAGCTGGTACTTCTTTCTCAACCTTTGCAGATCAGAGATCAACTTAAGGTTGTCCTCTTTAATGGATTTGTTGGTCTCACTTCTTGTATGCAGTGCCTCATCCCTCTCTTTTACAGCTTTTTTCAGTCTCAGGATTGGTGCATGGCAGTGGCAGGAATCCTCTTTGCAGTCCACTTCCTCCTCTGCTTCTGTAGGTGAACATAACATTTCCTCCTCCTCCTCTTCTCTCCTTACAGTCTCCACAATGTCTAAATCTGTCGCCATAGGGATGTCAGGGGTCGATGCCCTCAACACCGCCAGCCTCTCCATCGTCAGCCGTCTCCTAAGGTCCTCTAAAACCTGTCTCCTCTGTGCTCTGTTGAGCTCTGAGTGGGAGTCTATATGCCGGTCCAGTCTGCTAAGATGTGTGGAGCATCCTGACACTGGACACTGCTCCTGCCTGACATTGACACGGCCTGACTGCCACTTACAGAGGAGTACCCTCTCCTCACTGTTCCTCACATGGTGTACATACCTAAGGTGCTGACTAAAGCCAACCACAACCTTATAGCATATTGGACATGAGCGCACTGGAGCCATCTATACAATTCTATACTATTCTATTCTATTCTATTGAAAAGGGAAATAATAGTAAATAAAACAACTTAACACAATCCCTTAAGCAATAAAGAAAGTACAGTGCTTCTGGCTGCTTAATTGATACTCAAAAATATACATGAAACCACTCCTCACCACTCTAGAATGCTCATCTCCTTGTTAGCTCAAAGTGAAATGCAGCCTATTAGAAAAAAATCACTCTTCTCATTTTAAACTCTCCCCAAACTCCTCCCTCTCTCTCTGTCAGCACATGATCAAACTGTGTTTTTCCATTTGAGAATGCTCAGGATGAGGCCCCTACTCTGCTTGTAGTCAAATACATTCTATTATAGAAAATACTCCCCAAACTACTATATTGTCATCTCATAGTCAAATTCTCTCATCTCATAGTCAAATTCTCCATTAAAAACAATCACATTGATGAGACTACTTTTTTTAAATGGTCCCTATGCTCAGACCAAGTGAGCTACATGAGATTACTTTTTTGCACGGTCACTGCGGTCAGACCGGTCTGAGTGAGCTACATGATACTACTTTTTTTGCATGGTCCCTGCAGTCACCGGTCAGACCGAGTGAGCTACATGAGATTACTTTTTACGCAGACAAAGCCTGCTACATGAGACTACTTTTTTGCATGGTCACTGTGGTCAGACCAAGTGAGCTACAGTCAAGTGGGGTGTCTTGTTGAACTCGGCAAGGCCTAGGGATTATGGTAATGCAATTGCCTGCTCTCTGTGTCTTTAAGCACCGCACTTTATCACTCCATCCTTGCTGTGTGTGTGTGTCTGTGTGTGTGTGTGTGAGAGAAATAAGTAACCACATGTCTTGATTGACATAGCCACTTACAGAATCCTGAGTTTTAAGTCTTTAAGTTAAGAATTGACTGATCTACACAGGTTTGAATACAGTGATTTTCATAATGACAGGTTATGCGTTGAATGTGACATATTTTAGTGGATTAAGCATAGGTTGGGTTTCAAATATGTAACTGAATAGAAATCTATCATATGCAGATAATTAGGAAATGTTTCAACTTTGGTTTGAGCACAAAAGTGACCTGTGTGTCTCTTTAGGAGGGAAACAATAAACATAGAAAAAAGGAAGAAAAAAATAATAAAAATCCCACCCACCCCGATTGTCAGACTAAAACAACAATCCCAACAATCAAACATGAATACACTTGTAGAGATACGTTGCTGCTCGCTTTCCGTCTTGCTCTTACTAGCTAAAACTTGGCGTAAACTAAAACCTGCGAGCTCTCTAAATTGAAAACAAACGTTGTGAATAGATATTTATGGCTGAATATTTACTGCCCACGGTAAGGGATGCTTGAGTCTCTTTTCGAAAGATTAACATAAATGAGGGGGAAAGCCTAAGCCTAAGCCCACTTATTGCTTCGCCCAGTAGATATGGACTAAACCAAAATATACTCTCCTGTAAATGTATTAGAACTCACCCCGGGAAGATACGGTTAGTTGAAAATGAAATGAGTTGAAAAAACTGCATTTTATCCCCCAGAGAGACCGTCCTGGCTCAGACGTTGCTCAGTTTTTTGAGAAAAGTGTGCACTTCTCCCGGTGTGTTGAAGAGATGGCTTCGGCCTTGGTACTGAACTTTCATCCATGCAGGGTGGATGAGGTAGCCGGTGATGTTCTTCTCCTTCAGTGCTTTGGCGGCAGGTCTGAACTGATTGCGACGTCTGGCGAGATCCACGCTCATATCTGGGAAAAGGCTGACCCTCTTTCCATCAATGGTGATGTCCCCTTTGGCTCTTGCGAGTTGCAGTATCTTCTCTCTGTCTTGGAAACGGAGGAACCTGATCAATACGGCTCGTGGGGGCTCATCTGGCCGGGGTTTCGGCACTGATGTTCTGTGGGCGCGTTCGATTTCCAGCGGCTTGGTGAAGTTGATTATGCCTAGGACCTCCGGGATCCATTGATTGCAGCCATAACAAGTTAATCCCTTCTCTTAACATGTATGGCCCCAAAACATAATCAAGCAGCTGACCAATTACTTAAGACTTTAGTTAGAAGTTAACTGAGATTAATCAACAACTGGATACATTACTTTATTTCTAAAGTGAAACTTTCCTCCGCATTGGAGTATCTCTACAACTACAAGTTTAACCAGTATTTCAGTTGTTTTACCATCCCATGAAGAAGTGTGGCAGGCCTGTGAGGAAGGATCCTACAGCCATGAGGAAACAGCCCATAGCAATGAGCCTGGGCCGGTGCAGCTTCGCCCCAAAATGGCTGACCACAGCCAGGAACAGCAGGTTACCTGCAAGAAACCACAACACTACAGTAGTCAGGAATCACAAATTATAAACATTTTTTTTTCTACTAAAAATGGCATATCAGTTTGGATACTAGACTGCAACAACAAAGCATCAAATAAAACAATGTTAGGGGTTTGACAGTAGAGTCATGGACAAAAGCCAGTCAATCAATTAATAGGAACAACTATAAAACTGGACAGTATTGAGAGCAGACTCTGATTGAACCACAAGAAAAATCAATCATACTGTAGTCTGTATCTGGTTTTTACTACATGAGTTCTGAAGCAACTCAATGTTATTGTTGATACCCATCTCAAAGCTGCCGTCTATGAGTCCGATGAGAGAGCTGGACAGGGAAAAAGTGTCTGAGTGATGGCACTCTTCATGTAGGTCCTTGACAGAGCTTTGGTGAAGGAGGCGAACGACAGGGCCACGATGAACTGCTGACAAGCACAAGAGAGAGAACATTAGTGTGTGTTTGTCCGTGTGTATGTGCATGCGTGGATGCGTGTGCAGACAGAGTACATGTGTAGCTGAGGTGGCCTGCAATAGTAAAAAGAACGGACACAAGTTTACGTCTGCCAAGTTCTGGCGCTTTCTTTATTCTGAAGAATGTTTTTTTTTTCTCTTGTTCAATTGTCTATTTTCTTGTTAGTACTTTGAAAATATTCACATCAAACAAGTGCACACTTTAAATTACACAACATAAATGCACTTTACCTAAAACAGAATTCAAAAATGTTTGGTTTCACATGAAAACCACAATGTATTTCACATTCATACAATAGAAACACCTATATATGAAACCATAAATAACTGAATGTTTTTCTATATACCGCTACCTCTATAGAAAAGTGACAACAATACATTCAGCTTTAAGATAGTGGCACCTCCAGAAAATCCTCTCTCTCTCACTGTATGTACTAAAAGTCCACCAGACTGAGCGTGCTCGGCCAGTTTACCAGCTAGTGAGCACAATTTTATACAAAACAACCAATAACATCTAAAACCAACTCCGAAATCCCTAACAAATGGATTCTTGATAAAAAATCTCCTAGACTAAATCCAGTACAAGTCAGCTACTCAGTAAACATAGTCTCTGTAACTCGTAAATGTTTTTTTTTTACCTCAGCTAGCATCAAGCTAACATATACTCTCACTCAATGTAAATACCTTCTTCTCTCACTCAGTTCGACACAGAGCCAAAACAAAACCTTTCCTAACGTGATAATATCTGGACAACGTTGTTAAATAGCATGTTATTACATATTGTGTATGTAGTTGAACGTTTGAAGTGCTGTTACATACCTGTAATAGTAAAAGAACAGACACAGTTTACCTCTGTAAAGTTCTGGTCCTTATTCTGCAGAATGGTGAGCGCTTGGCCTGAACTTAATGTTTCTCCTGCTACAACAGTACAACAGCGCCATCTATTGGCCTTATGGACTGCTGACGCTAAAGTATGTTGAAAATACCATTTAGATTCATTAAGACAAATACATAAACAATATGGGGGGGGGATATAATAAATGGGTGTCTGTTTTTAGTTACTTTGTTTTCAACCCATTACACATGCACAATCATACATGTGCATTTAAAGCATCATTAAGAACCTTGAGTGTGGAACTGCAGGGCGTTTAGGCAAAAACCACATGAATTTCACATGTGAACACGGGAAGTGTTCCAAAAACATATTTGAATGTAATCTTATGTGAACTACAAATGTGAAAATGTGATCACGTTGTGTACCAAAATGTAATTTGTGCTCACATAAAATGTAAGTTGGTTACATGTGGTTTTTCTGTCAGGGCAGGAATATAAAATGCATTTTGATGTTACATGATCTTGAAAATGCAATGTTCTCTGAGGTTCTTCCATGATCCTTTCCATGTATTTTCCAGTTTACTTTCCCTCAGTCCTTTTCACTTTCCTTGGCAAAACAAGCTCTGTCCCCGAGACTTACTCAGAGCCACCATGAATTGAAGCAGCTTCTGATGGATTTTAAACCATTCAACAAATTGTTTTATAATGAAGAGTAGACCCAACTAAACACCCTGGATTCTTTACACACACACATTGAAGGGAAAAAAATCTCAAATTTGAACTCATCAGACCAAAGGACAGATTTCCACCAGACTTAGGTCCATTGCTCGTGTTTCTTGTCCCATGCAAGTCTCTTCTTATTATTGGCGTCCGTCCTTTAGTAGTGGTTTCAATGGAACAATTCAACCATGAAGGCCTGATTCACGCAGTCTCCTATGAACAGTGCATGTTGAGATGTGTGTGTTTCTTGAACTCTGTGAAGCTTTTATTTGGACTCCAATCTGAGGTGCAGTGAACTCTGCTGAACCTATCCTCTGCAGCAGAGGTAACTTTGGGTCTTCCTTTCCTGTGGCAGTCCTCATGAGAGCCAGTTACATCAAAACGCTTCATGGTTTTTGGGACTACACTAGAAGAAACTTTCAAAGTTCTTGAATTTTTCAGTTTTGACTGACATTCATGTCTTAAGTAAAGATGGACTTGTTTCTCTTTGCTTATTTGAGCTGTTCTTGGCATAATATGGACTTGGTCTTTTACCAAATAGGGATATCTTCTGTAAACCATCCCTACCTTGTCACAACACAACCTATTGGCTCAAACGCTTTAAGAAGGAAAGAAATTCCACAAATGAACTTTTAAGAAGGTACACCTGTTAATTGAAAAACATTCCTGGTGACTACCTCATGAAAAGGTTTGAGAGAATGCCAAGAGTGTGCAAAGTGGTCAAGGAAAAGGATGGCTACTTCAAAGATTCTCAAATGTAAAATATATTTTGATTTGTTTAACAGTTAATGCTTACTACATGATTCCAATTGTGCTATTTCATAGTTTTGATGTCTTCACTATTTTTCTAAAATGTAAAAAATTGTAAAATAAAGAAAAACCCTTAAATGAGTAGGTGTGTCCAGACTTTTGACTGGTACTGTATATATTGTGATATTGCAAATATGGTACAATCCAAGGGTGCAAAGCTTTTGGAGACTTACCCAGAAAGACTCACAGCTTTAATCGCTGCCAAAGGTGATTCTAACATGTATTGTGAATATTTCTGTATTTCATTTTCAATACATTTGAAAAAAAAATTTAAACATGTTTTTACTTTGTCATTATGGGGTGTTGTCTGTAGCTGGGTGAGATGATAAAAAACTATAATTTAATCCATTTGGAATTCAGGCTGTAAGAAAACAACATGAGGAATACGTTAAGGGGTATTAACACTTTCTGAAGGCACTGTATATCTGCAAGAAAGTGATAAATGAGCGACTCTTTGAAAGGGGGTCATATATACATTGCCTCATTTAAAAATAAAAATAAAGCTATCGTGCTATAATCGGCATAGTTTCTCAGACCAAATCTTTATTCTGGTTTAAACAAAGCAATCTGATCATGCTCCAGTAAAATTCACGCTACAGGGAATTTAAAAAATGACTTCTGCAAAGCACATATACATTGTCCAATCAACATCCACACATTGATTGAATTCTTCGGGTCTTTATTCAAACACAAACGGAATAAAATGCTCTTTCAGTTTTTTGTTGCAGGTTGTGCAATGTTCAAAAGTGTGTGAGAGATTGGCATCAATGTGTGTGTTTGTGTGTGGGGTCAAGTTTGGACGGTCGTACATTGTACATTTCAGGTCCATGGACAGCAGCAATATCGGCATAGCGATATCTGTCATTCAGCACCACATGACAGTAGACAGCGGCCATCTCGTGTGAAGTTGGCACTGGGGAAATCCCATGTAATGAGAAACAAGGCCTAGGAGGCAAAAAGACTGAAGGAGAAGACACCCACAAGAACTCTATGCTAAACTGTTCTGCCACATTCATTTCAAATGGTACATCTTTCGATTTGTAAATAATAGGGAATTCATCTGCAAATAATTGAAACTGATTATTCAAACTACACTGTACAGCTTTAGTGTGTCTCTGCATCATAGGTACAACTGTAAGCAATTCCGTTCTCAAATGTCTGTTTAATGTGAGAAGCAAAATGAAAAACACCTGTTAGACCATTACAATGCCGACTGTCATGCATTTTTACTATTACCAACAAGACAACGAAGTGATACGTGTCATGGAGGCTAAAAACGGAAACTTTCCTAACACCAAAAGTTCCCGCGCTGAGCGATACTGTTTACTACACTATTACGCATACAATCCAAGTCATACGTTTATTGTCATTCATACTCTTATTTTTAACCGACTATCTTTTCAAAAGTGTTCATTGTGTCAATTCAGAGCTCGGAAAAATATTGGAATAATGTGCTTAAGGGGACAAACACTCAAGGCGCACAACAGGAGAACAGAACAACCACAATTTCAATTGACAATCATTGCTTTAAATGGATGTGGTCGATGGATTTGTATAGGCATATATAAACAATGTATTTAACTTGTAAACCAAGGATGGATTAGTAGGTCTAAGCAACATGCACCTGGATAATCGGGTCATGAATCTGGACGGGCTCCTACGTCCTCATATACACATTATGACATAATACAGAGTTCAATGTTTAACGAAATAAAGACATAGAAGCATAATCAATTAAACACATTCCATTTCTCCATGGCAATAGAATGTAAACATTCTATTTTGCGCCAAACATCGCCAAACATCGCCTACAACTAAATTCTAAGTGCAGCATATTGGAGGACTCCACAGCCATTGATCATTCGCGACTGTAAGTCATTCCTGTTATCTCTAGAGCATCCCGTATATCTATAGTGCTGCATTTCTTCCCCATCTTACCATGGATAGGGTTTGGTGCATTCCGGAGTTCACTTATGGTCCCACAAAGGTAATCTTAGGATAAATTAATTTTAGCATACTGTAAATTCCTGTGCATAATGTGCATAACAAAGCATCATTATTTTCATGATCTTCAAAGGAATTCTGTAGGAGCAGCCTTAATTTTCAGACTCTGCAGGCCTGCTGGGAGGAAACATATTACAATAAACAGGTAAGATTCACCATACAAAAACATAAACAAGAGTTCTTAATATCACTTGCAAATTGTGAGGCATGAGCAGTTGTGAAATGTTGCGAGAGGCCCTTCTGAAAGTAAATGACATGGTATTTCGTGGCACGGTCTCACACCTTACCTCATCTTGCAGAAGAAGCTCATGGTCCACTATCTGCTGCTCCAGAGTCAAGGCCAGGTCCCTCCCCATGTCACCACGGAGCACATGAGCAACTGGCTGGTGTCTCAGGGCAAAAATCCCTTAGGGAGTGGTGAGTACCACGTCAGCACTCACCTTCACTGCCATTCCCTGCCACCAGCAGCACTCCAGGAGATGTGGGTAAAATAAACAACAGAAAAATCAGAAGCCAGGAAAGTTGAAATGCTCTGTGTTTTATTTGAAGGGTGTGGAAGGAAACCCTGGAGGAGGGAAACGACCTCGCTCGGCTGGTAAGAGAATGAGAGTTAGAGACATGCTACAAGTTAGTGAGCTCTTTACCAGCCTTTCAACAACGAGTTAGCACAGCAGGATAGATCTGTTGTGAAATTACACTAATGGGACTTCCTGTTTCATACTGCAGGCCTGGGAAGTAAACACTTGCCTAAAAATGATGAACATAGAGCACAAGGCTTTCTGCAAGCTCCGCCGCTCCATGCACCCCACCTCGCCAGCTGACATGTGAGTTCCATGTACTGCCCCGCATATGACTTGATCCATTTATCTACACATCTGGAACTACGCAGAAACAGACTAAGAAAGTGTTCTAAGTGAGTACATTGCACATCGTTTAGCTTTGTTTTCTCCTTATTGTTGATTTCAGCGATCCTAAGGTCCACAGCACCGTGGAAAGAGCTGTGAGGAGCATTCTGGGCGAGCAGTCCAATGAGCCCCGTAGCAACCTGCTCAGCCCATCTCAGGTGGTGGTGGAGGTGGTGCCCAGGCTCCTCCTGGCCCTGTGGCTTCAGCCAGAGGAAGGCCATTCAGAGCACCCAAGAGAGAGAGACTTAGAGAGCACTCTGACAGGTGCCGTTTGTCATGACATCTTAGTAGAACCTTTCAACTGGCCAGTGTTTAGAAGCTACGGTTTGCATTTGTTCACATTCTGTTCCTCTTTTTTCCCTTTCCAGAGGATGTTGCTGTGGTCATCCCGGATGTCACCCCACACGTCACCAAGGACGTGGCACTGGAAGTTCCATGCAGAGCTAGGAAAGGGGCAGTCCGGCTATTATTTTGCAGGCTTTGGAGGGCAGTGTGCTGCTGCCCCTGCCACAAGGAAGAGGAGAAACAATATTAATTATTCATCAGACCTTCAGAAATGGGATTGAACCGTAGACCATTCAATTATTCGCATTATAATTGGACTCAATTCTGCTTTTCTTCTGTTTACTACTTAATTTCAGAACATTTCTATAAACTTTCACTTTGCAAGTGTGGAGTAGGTTATGTAAATAAGTGAGAAACATCACAATTTTAATGCTTTTAATTTAAAAAAAGGGGCCCTCAACCAACGTTCAGTTGAGGTGCAACCAAATATTTGAATCATCATAGAAAAGGAAAAGGAGCAACTCTTGCTCACTATAAAAAATGCATTGTTTTATTCAGGCAAGGTTAAAAGATTAACGTTTTGGCCTAGTCTGTGATGATATGCAAGTTGTGTTTGTAGCAGGAAAAGGGTGACCCCTTTAACGAAATGGGACTTGTCAATTCTTGAATAAAAATCTTTAATGAACATGAATTTATATACAATTGACTTGAGGATCAGAGCAGGCAGGCTGACTGGCTAGCCCTGAAGGCCCTCTGCCTCTACCTGTGTGGTTCATCTCAACCAAGAGGTTGTGTGGGTTGTCTTTCTCTCTGTGGGTGTGAATCACTATGACCTCTCCCTCTGCCTGCCATTTGGCTGATCAGAAGCCTTCTGCTCTTTCTTGCTCACATGAACAGGAGGAATGGCCTCTGGGGTAATATCCTCCTCTATCTAACGCCTCTTCCACCTCCTCTTTCTGACTGTGTTCGACTGACGTCACTTGTTCTCTCTCCCTGGGTGTTGGATAGTTCCTCCTCCTCTGTGTCTCTGTGATGGTGGAGGGAGTTATCCTGTTCCGGCTCCCTCTAAGGGTGTGCACCGTAATCTCTTTCGGTGTGTTGAGGGGTTCAGTGGTTTTGAAGGGAGTCTGAAGTTCGATCTCTAGCGATGAGTGTGGGGTCTGTCCCGTGGTGGTGTCCCCATCCCTCCTAAGGAGAAGCCCCTGAGACACCAATTAAAGGCACTTCCGGTTGGCACAGGAAGCTATAGGTAAACAAATATCTTGCTTTGGGTATTCTCTTACAGAATCCTGAGAATCCTAAAGTCTTTATGTTAAGAATTGACTGATCTACCCAGGGTTGAATGCAGTCATTTTCACATTTGCAGGTTATGTACATCAAAATACATTTTGGGTGAATTTAACCACTTCCGGTTGCTCCAGGAAGCTTAGAATCGACACAGGTAGACCTCATAGTGGCCTGATGGATTGGCATTGAAGACAGGTTCATAAGGCATTATTAACCCACATAGGCTCCAGGTTGAATTTAGGGGAGCTGTCAATGTATTCCTATGGGGAGAGATGTCATTGTAATCTGTGAGATCAAAAAACCCTGTTTTATTTTTAAGGGTTGATGCCACACGGTCAAGGTAAGGCTTGCATGGATCGGAAGGACGTTAGGAACATTCCTGTGGTTGAATTGTCCTTCTAAACCTAACGGTTCTCTTACTGTCACCCAAAAGCAAATGACGTTGTGGGGCAGGCTTCATTTTGGGCTTACTTTTCTCATGGTCGCTGCGCTCAGACCGAGCGAGCTACGGTCAAGCGGGATATTACGGTGATGCCATTTGTTATTTTTTTGTGTTTATTTCAGCCTGTCTGTGTAAGTTTCTAGTTCAAATTGTGCTTCCTGAACAGCAGTAGTACAGTCTACAGCAGGACTTTATTGTTTATTTCACTTTTGTTTATTATCTACTTAATTTGCTTTGCCAATGTAAACATATGATTCCCATGCCAATAATGCCTAAATATTTGTTCCTACCTTCACAGACAACAACACAAGACAGTGAATGTTTAACACTTACAAATTAAGTGACAAACTAAATATAAACCTTAAAGAAAGCACAACACAAAGAATTACTCAACTAGTTATTTAATAAAACAGAACAAACCTTTACATTATAAAGAATCACACCAAAATAGAAAATTGAACAGACAGTTAGAATATAACCTTAAAGAAAGCACAACACAAATAATTACTAAACTAGTTATTTAATAAAACAGAACAAACCTTTACATTATAAAGAATCACACCAAAATAGAAAATTGAACAGACAGTTAGACTAAATTACACACATTTTACACTTCTAAAATGTAAACAAGCACACCAAAATTGAAAATCAAACCAAACAAAATCAGAACAGTATAAATGTGAGAGTCTAAAACAATCTACATGACTATTTGGAAGAGGAAGTCTTGTTGTTGGTCGGCTCCCCTTCCTTCGAGCTGCATCAGGGGTCCCCTCCTCTCTTTTGCACCTTCTCCTGCAGCTTTAACCTCCTTGAGGCAATGGCATTTTTTAGTCTGACTTTATTTGAGTTTAGTTGTTGCATCCCTTTTAATGTGACAATGAGGGACTGGTGGGGGGGCGACTTGAGCCTCACTTTGAGGGGTGAGACTAGCATGGGGCTGATGGCGACCTCCATGCGGCGTGTGCAGATGCTCCGCTTCCTCTTTGGGGTAAGTTCCATCTCCACCTGAGGATTGGTCACCTTGGAAGGTGTCTCCTGACAGAGCAAACACAAGAAATTAGATATATCTCAGAATTCACACTTGACTGTTACATAGTTTACAAGTACATTTTGATAATCAAATGTGTCCTGTCAGAATAGCTGATCTTACTGGAAGTTGTCTGGCCATCTGTTCCTCATCTTCATCCTCTTCCTCCTCTTCCGAGTCACCGGCGGACGTGCCAGACTCCTGGTACATCACCTTGGTCTCTTCAGGGGTGGTGCTCCCGTCGGAGAGGGAGGCATCCTCTCTCACCTTCTGCTTTCTTTCTCCTGAGGTGGAGGGCTGGTTCTCTGCGGCGACTGTGTTATCTTCCCCCTTCAGTGCAGCCTCAAAGAGTGCCCTGGTTTCATTTGCTTGGGTTGGATTTAAATTCATGGCATAATATTTGTCTGCCGTCTGGATGTTGTGGCACATGAAGTTGGCCACCCTTTCCCTGTCAACCTTTGGGAGCATGTTTTTTACCTGTAAGACACACACACACACACACACACAAATATATGATATTATTGATATTACTTCAGACAACAATAGAATAGGATCTTACATTAATTAGATTCCTATCTAATCTGACCTACATGAGTGACAATGGAGGTCCTCAGGTCAGTGAATGAAGGACATTCGGGCAGACCCATCTCCTTCCACACCTCCCTCAGGTAGGCAGGCAGGTTCTTCATCTGAGTGTTTGTTGAATTGAAAAAGAAGTGCTGGGCCTTCTTTCCCCCTAAGAGACAGTGCTTGAATTTGAGGAAGTCGGAAAACCAGCTGTACTCCTCCTTTGTCAGCGACATCTGGACCATGCCGTACTCCCGATTTGTTTTGTGTTCCCCCACCTAATAGAAATTGAACAGAAACTGCAATTGTTTCCAAAGATAACCAACCAAGCAAACAAACAAATAAACACAGCCAGCTGTATTTCATAGACTTACATTGATCAGGTACACCCCAGACTGGTCACATTTTGCCTCCTCCACCTCTTTCACCAACATGTTTTTATATAGGCCTGGTCTGTGGCCGTATATGGATGTAAAGTAGGCACACAGGTACCCATAAAACCTGTACTGATTCCTCTGTGTCCTTGTTTCTTCCAATGTTTCTGTGAACATGAAAATAAAAAAAGGCAGCTTCATAATCCCACTCCATAATGCATTCTATACATCTCTGACGTCTATAAGTGTGTAAAAACAGTGACATCACAGATTGAGAAAAACTTACTCAGCACTTGAGGGATTTTGGCCTTGGCAAGAGACTGGCACTCCAGCAGGCTCTTTTTGGACACCACCTTGCCTTCCTTGTTGTCCTTCACCTTTATCTGGTGAAGGGAAACTGGTCGTCTCATGGACTTGCTAATGCCCTTCATCAACCGGTTGATCCCCCTCCATTGGTTCACGGTCAGCCGGCAGCCAGATGGAGGGGTCTCCTCAGAATATTTAAGAAATGCACCAATAGTCAAGGTGTAGTGGTTGACTGTGGTGATTGCCTTGTTCTTCTGGAGGAATTGAACCCATCTAAAAACACACACACACACACACACACACACACACACACACACACACACAAATCATACAATCAAATACTGTATTGTTGGTTAATGCTTGTGAGGCTAGAGAGAAAAAATTATTCTGCTTACTTCCTTATTTTGTCATGGTCTGTCAGGAAAATGAGAGAGGACTGGTAGGTCTCATTCTTCGCCATGTAGTTTAAAAATTGCGTCACCCTCTTGACCTTTGAGGCACAATTTTCACTCAGCTTATAATTTGGATTAGGGCCCTCACAGGTCTTCCTGAATCCCTCGATAAACACACCTAATCAAAAAAACATAACATTTTAGACAAGAATTACAATCTCATGAGGCTACATGAATCAGTCAGGTGGTTTATCATATTCTTTTCAAACACAAACTCTTGTCACTATTTGAAGAAACAGTACTTACTCATAGCAGAGCCCGGGAAGATGAGTTTGCAGCTTGACCCGGACACTGTAGGCTCCTCTCTCTGGTCCCCTGAACCTCTAGCTTGGTCCTGCTCCTCTTGATTTGTGTCTGTGTCTGACTCTGCCTGAAAGTTGAGGGCCTTCACCATGCCAATCCCCATCTGCCTTTTCAGCAGCTGGTACTTCTTTCTCAACCTTTGCAGATCAGAGATCAACTTAAGGTTGTCCTCTTTAATGGATTTGTTGGTCTCACTTCTTGTATGCAGTGCCTCATCCCTCTCTTTTACAGCTTTTTTCAGTCTCAGGATTGGTGCATGGCAGTGGCAGGAATCCTCTTTGCAGTCCACTTCCTCCTCTGCTTCTGTAGGTGAACATAACATTTCCTCCTCCTCCTCTTCTCTCCTTACAGTCTCCACAATGTCTAAATCTGTCGCCATAGGGATGTCAGGGGTCGATGCCCTCAACACCGCCAGCCTCTCCATCGTCAGCCGTCTCCTAAGGTCCTCTAAAACCTGTCTCCTCTGTGCTCTGTTGAGCTCTGAGTGGGAGTCTATATGCCGGTCCAGTCTGCTAAGATGTGTGGAGCATCCTGACACTGGACACTGCTCCTGCCTGACATTGACACGGCCTGACTGCCACTTACAGAGGAGTACCCTCTCCTCACTGTTCCTCACATGGTGTACATACCTAAGGTGCTGACTAAAGCCAACCACAACCTTATAGCATATTGGACATGAGCGCACTGGAGCCATCTATACAATTCTATACTATTCTATTCTATTCTATTGAAAAGGGAAATAATAGTAAATAAAACAACTTAACACAATCCCTTAAGCAATAAAGAAAGTACAGTGCTTCTGGCTGCTTAATTGATACTCAAAAATATACATGAAACCACTCCTCACCACTCTAGAATGCTCATCTCCTTGTTAGCTCAAAGTGAAATGCAGCCTATTAGAAAAAATCACTCTTCTCATTTTAAACTCTCCCCAAACTCCTCCCTCTCTCTCTGTCAGCACATGATCAAACTGTGTTTTTCCATTTGAGAATGCTCAGGATGAGGCCCCTACTCTGCTTGTAGTCAAATACATTCTATTATAGAAAATACTCCCCAAACTACTATATTGTCATCTCATAGTCAAATTCTCTCATCTCATAGTCAAATTCTCCATTAAAAACAATCACATTGATGAGACTACTTTTTTTAAATGGTCCCTATGCTCAGACCAAGTGAGCTACATGAGATTACTTTTTTGCACGGTCACTGCGGTCAGACCGGTCTGAGTGAGCTACATGATACTACTTTTTTTGCATGGTCCCTGCGGTCACCGGTCAGACCGAGTGAGCTACATGAGATTACTTTTTACGCAGACAAAGCCTGCTACATGAGACTACTTTTTTGCATGGTCACTGTGGTCAGACCAAGTGAGCTACAGTCAAGTGGGGTGTCTTGTTGAACTCCGCACGGCCTAGGGATTATGGTAATGCAATTGCCTGCTCTCTGTGTCTTTAAGCACCGCACTTTATCACTCCATCCTTGCTGTGTGTGTGTGTCTGTGTGTGTGTGTGTGAGAGAGAGCTTTTCTTTGACATCTGTTGGGAGAAATGACTGATTTACAGTTCAGGAGGGTTACCTAGTCACACATATGACATTTTGGAGAGATGTGACTTTTTTAACCCTTCGAAACACTGTGACCCAATTAAAGGCACTTCCGGTTGGCACAGGAAGCTATAAGTAACCACATGTCTTGATTGACATAGCCACTTACATAATCCTGAGTTTTAAGTCTTTAAGTTAAGAATTGACTGATCTACACAGGTTTGAATACAGTGATTTTCATAATGACAGGTTATGCGTTGAATGTGACATATTTTAGTGGATTAAGCATAGGTTGGGTTTCAAATATGTAACTGAATAGAAATCTATCATATGCAGATAATTAGGAAATGTTTCAACTTTGGTTTGAGCACAAAAGTGACCTGTGTGTCTCTTTAGGAGGGAAACAATAAACATAGAAAAAAGGAAGAAAAAAATAATAAAAATCCCACCCACCCCGATTGTCAGACTAAAACAACAATCCCAACAATCAAACATGAATACACTTGTAGAGATACGTTGCTGCTCGCTTTCCGTCTTGCTCTTACTAGCTAAAACTTGGCGTAAACTAAAACCTGCGAGCTCTCTAAATTGAAAACAAACGTTGTGAATAGATATTTATGGCTGAATATTTACTGCCCACGGTAAGGGATGCTTGAGTCTCTTTTCGAAAGATTAACATAAATGAGGGGGAAAGCCTAAGCCTAAGCCCACTTATTGCTTCGCCCAGTAGATATGGACTAAACCAAAATATACTATCCTGTAAATGTATTAGAACTCACCCCGGGAAGATACGGTTAGTTGAAAATGAAATGAGTTGAAAAAACTGCATTTTATCCCCCAGAGAGACCGTCCTGGCTCAGACGTTGCTCAGTTTTTTGAGAAAAGTGTGCACTTCTCCCGGTGTGTTGAAGAGATGGCTTCGGCCTTGGTACTGAACTTTCATCCATGCAGGGTGGATGAGGTAGCCGGTGATGTTCTTCTCCTTCAGTGCTTTGGCGGCAGGTCTGAACTGATTGCGACGTCTGGCGAGATCCACGCTCATATCTGGGAAAAGGCTGACCCTCTTTCCATCAATGGTGATGTCCCCTTTGGCTCTTGCGAGTTGCAGTATCTTCTCTCTGTCTTGGAAACGGAGGAACCTGATCAATACGGCTCGTGGGGGCTCATCTGGCCGGGGTTTCGGCGCTGATGTTCTGTGGGCGCGTTCGATTTCCAGCGGCTTGGTGAAGTTGATTATGCCTAGGACCTCCGGGATCCATTGATTGCAGCCATAACAAGTTAATCCCTTCTCTTAACATGTATGGCCCCAAAACATAATCAAGCAGCTGACCAATTACTTAAGACTTTAGTTAGAAGTTAACTGAGATTAATCAACAACTGGATACATTACTTTATTTCTAAAGTGAAACTTTCCTCCGCATTGGAGTATCTCTACAACTACAAGTTTAACCAGTATTTCAGTTGTTTTACCATCCCATGAAGAAGTGTGGCAGGCCTGTGAGGAAGGATCCTACAGCCATGAGGAAACAGCCCATAGCAATGAGCCTGGGCCGGTGCAGCTTCGCCCCAAAATGGCTGACCACAGCCAGGAACAGCAGGTTACCTGCAAGAAACCACAACACTACAGTAGTCAGGAATCACAAATTATAAACATTTTTTTTTCTACTAAAAATGGCATATCAGTTTGGATACTAGACTGCAACAACAAAGCATTAAATAAAACAATGTTAGGGGTTTGACAGTAGAGTCATGGACAAAAGCCAGTCAATCAATTAATAGGAACAACTATAAAACTGGACAGTATTGAGAGCAGACTCTGATTGAACCACAAGAAAAATCAATCATACTGTAGTCTGTATCTGGTTTTTACTACATGAGTTCTGAAGCAACTCAATGTTATTGTTGATACCCATCTCAAAGCTGCCGTCTATGAGTCCGATGAGAGAGCTGGACAGGGAAAAAGTGTCTGAGTGATGGCACTCTTCATGTAGGTCCTTGACAGAGCTTTGGTGAAGGAGGCGAACGACAGGGCCACGATGAACTGCTGACAAGCACAAGAGAGAGAACATTAGTGTGTGTTTGTCCGTGTGTATGTGCATGCGTGGATGCGTGTGCAGACAGAGTACATGTGTAGCTGAGGTGGCCTGCAATAGTAAAAAGAACGGACACAAGTCTGCCAAGTTCTGGCGCTTTCTTTATTCTGAAGAATGTTTTTTTTTTCTCTTGTTCAATTGTCTATTTTCTTGTTAGTACTTTGAAAATATTCACATCAAACAAGTGCACACTTTAAATTACACAACATAAATGCACTTTACCTAAAACAGAATTCAAAAATGTTTGGTTTCACATGAAAACCACAATGTATTTCACATTCATACAATAGAAACACCTATATATGAAACCATAAATAACTGAATGTTTTTCTATATACCGCTACCTCTATAGAAAAGTGACAACAATACATTCAGCTTTAAGATAGTGGCACCTCCAGAAAATCCTCTCTCTCTCACTGTATGTACTAAAAGTCCACCAGACTGAGCGTGCTCGGCCAGTTTACCAGCTAGTGAGCACAATTTTACACAAAACAACCAATAACATCTAAAACCAACTCCGAAATCCCTAACAAATGGATTCTTGATAAAAAATCTCCTAGACTAAATCCAGTACAAGTCAGCTACTCAGTAAACATAGTCTCTGTAACTCGTAAATGTTTTTTTTTACCTCAGCTAGCATCAAGCTAACATATACTCTCACTCAATGTAAATACCTTCTTCTCTCACTCAGTTCGACACAGAGCCAAAACAAAACCTTTCCTAACGTGATAATATCTGGACAACGTTGTTAAATAGCATGTTATTACATATTGTGTATGTAGTTGAACGTTTGAAGTGCTGTTACATACCTGTAATAGTAAAAGAACAGACACAGTTTACCTCTGTAAAGTTCTGGTCCTTATTCTGCAGAATGGTGAGCGCTTGGCCTGAACTTAATGTTTCTCCTGCTACAACAGTACAACAGCGCCATCTATTGGCCTTATGGACTGCTGACGCTAAAGTATGTTGAAAATACCATTTAGATTCATTAAGACAAATACATAAACAATATGGGGGGGATATAATAAATGGGTGTCTGTTTTTAGTTACTTTGTTTTCAACCCATTACACATGCACAATCATACATGTGCATTTAAAGCATCATTAAGAACCTTGAGTGTGGAACTGCAGGGCGTTTAGGCAAAAACCACATGAATTTCACATGTGAACACGGGAAGTGTTCCAAAAACATATTTGAATGTAATCTTATGTGAACTACAAATGTGAAAATCTGATCACGTTGTGTACCAAAATGTAATTTGTGCTCACATAAAATGTAAGTTGGTTACATGTGGTTTTTCTGTCAGGGCAGGAATATAAAATGCATTTTGATGTTACATGATCTTGAAAATGCAATGTTCTCTGAGGTTCTTCCATGATCCTTTCCATGTATTTTCCAGTTTACTTTCCCTCAGTCCTTTTCACTTTCCTTGGCAAAACAAGCTCTGTCCCCGAGACTTACTCAGAGCCACCATGAATTGAAGCAGCTTCTGATGGATTTTAAACCATTCAACAAATTGTTTTATAATGAAGAGTAGACCCAACTAAACACCCTGGATTCTTTACACACACACATTGAAGGGAAAAAAATCTCAAATTTGAACTCATCAGACCAAAGGACAGATTTCCACCAGACTTACAGTGCCTTGCGAAAGTATTCGGCCCCCTTGAACTTTGCAACCTTTTGCCACATTTCAGGCTTCAAACATAAAGATATAAAACTGTATTTTTGTGAAGAATCAACAACAAGTGGGACACAGTCATGAAGTGGAACAACATTTATTGGATATTTCAAACTTTTTTAACAAATCAAAAACTGAAAAATTGGGCGTGCAAAATTATTCAGCCCCTTTACTTTCAGTGCAGCAAACTCTCTCCAGAAGTTCAGTGAGGATCTCTGAATGATCCAATGTTGACCTAAATGACTAATGATGATAAATACAATCCACCTGTGTGTAATCAAGTCTCCGTATAAATGCACCTGCACTGTGATAGTCTCAGAGGTCCGTTAAAAGCGCAGAGAGCATCATGAAGAACAAGGAACACACCAGGCAGGTCCGAGATACTGTTGTGAAGAAGTTTAAAGCCGGATTTGGATACAAAAAGATTTCCCAAGCTTTAAACATCCCAAGGAGCAAGGATAATATTGAAATGGAAGGAGTATCAGACCACTGCAAATCTACCAAGACCTGGCCGTCCCTCTAAACTTTCAGCTCATACAAGGAGAAGACTGATCAGAGATGCAGCCAAGAGTCCCATGATCACTCTGGATGAACTGCAGAGATCTACAGCTGAGGTGGGAGACTCTGTCCATAGGACAACAATCAGTCGTATATTGCACAAATCTGGCCTTTATGGAAGAGTGGCAAGAAGAAAGCCATTTCTTAAAGATATCCATAAAAAGTGTTGTTTAAAGTTTGCCACAAGCCACCTGGGAGACACACCAAACATGTGGAAGAAGGTGCTCTGGTCAGATGAAACCAAAATTGAACTTTTTGGCAACAATGCAAAACATTATGTTTGGCGTAAAAGCAACACAGCTCATCACACTGAACACACCATCCCCACTGTCAAACATGGTGGTGGCAGCATCATGGTTTGGGCCTGCTTTTCTTCAGCAGGGACAGGGAAGATGGTTAAAATTGATGGGAAGATGGATGGAGCCAAATACAGGACCATTCTGGAAGAAAACCTGATGGGACTGGAGATTTGTCTTTCAACAAGACAATGATCCAAAACATAAAGCAAAATCTACAATGGAATGGTTCAAAAATAAACATATCCAGGTGTTAGAATGGCCAAGTCAAAGTCCAGACCTGAATCCAATCAAGAATCTGTGGAAAGAACTGAAAACTGCTGTTCACAAATGCTCTCCATCCAACCTCACTGAGCTGGAGCTGTTTTGCAAGGAGGAATGGGAAAAAATGTCAGTCTCTCGATGTGCAAAACTGATAGAGACATACCCCAAGCGACTTACAGCTGTAATCGCAGCAAAAGGTGGCGCTACAAAGTATTAACTTAAGGGGGCTGAATAATTTTTCTGTTTTTTATTTGTTAAAAAAGTTTGAAATATCCAATAAATGTCCTTCTACTTCATGATTGTGTCCCACTTGTTGTTGATTCTTCACAAAAAAATACAGTTTTATATCTTTATGTTTGAAGCCTGAAATGTGGCAAAAGGTCGCAAAGTTCAAGGGGGCCGAATACTTTTGCAAGGCACTGTAGGTCCATTGCTCGTGTTTCTTGTCCCATGCAAGTCTCTTCTTATTATTGGCGTCCGTCCTTTAGTAGTGGTTTCAATGGAACAATTCAACCATGAAGGCCTGATTCACGCAGTCTCCTATGAACAGTGCATGTTGAGATGTGTGTGTTTCTTGAACTCTGTGAAGCTTTTATTTGGGCTCCAATCTGAGGTGCAGTGAACTCTGCTGAACCTATCCTCTGCAGCAGAGGTAACTTTGGGTCTTCCTTTCCTGTGGCAGTCCTCATGAGAGCCAGTTTCATCAAAACGCTTCATGGTTTTTGGGACTACACTAGAAGAAACTTTCAAAGTTCTTGAATTTTTCCGTTTTGACTGACATTCATGTCTTAAGTAAAGATGGACTTGTTTCTCTTTGCTTATTTGAGCTGTTCTTGGCATAATATGGACTTGGTCTTTTACCAAATAGGGATATCTTCTGTAAACCATCCCTACCTTGTCACAACACAACCTATTGGCTCAAACGCTTTAAGAAGGAAAGAAATTCCACAAATGAACTTTTAAGAAGGTACACCTGTTAATTGAAAAACATTCCTGGTGACTACCTCATGAAAAGGTTTGAGAGAATGCCAAGAGTGTGCAAAGTGGTCAAGGAAAAGGATGGCTACTTCAAAGATTCTCAAATGTAAAATATATTTTGATTTGTTTAACAGTTAATGCTTACTACATGATTCCAATTGTGCTATTTCATAGTTTTGATGTCTTCACTATTTTTCTAAAATGTAAAAAATTGTAAAATAAAGAAAAACCCTTAAATGAGTAGGTGTGTCCAGACTTTTGACTGGTACTGTATATATTGTGATATTGCAAATATGGTACAATCCAAGGGTGCAAAGCTTTTGGAGACTTACCCAGAAAGACTCACAGCTTTAATCGCTGCCAAAGGTGATTCTAACATGTATTGTGAATATTTCTGTATTTCATTTTCAATACATTTGAAAAAAAAATTAAACATGTTTTTACTTTGTCATTATGGGGTGTTGTCTGTAGCTGGGTGAGATGATAAAAAACTATAATTTAATCCATTTGGAATTCAGGCTGTAAGAAAACAACATGAGGAATACGTTAAGGGGTATTAACACTTTCTGAAGGCACTGTATATCTGCAAGAAAGTGATAAATGAGCGACTCTTTGAAAGGGGGTCATATATACATTGCCTCATTTAAAAATAAAAATAAAGCTATCGTGCTATAATCGGCATAGTTTCTCAGACCAAATCTTTATTCTGGTTTAAACAAAGCAATCTGATCATGCTCCAGTAAAATTCACGCTACAGGGAATTTAAAAAATGACTTCTGCAAAGCACATATACATTGTCCAATCAACATCCACACATTGATTGAATTCTTCGGGTCTTTATTCAAACACAAACGGAATAAAATGCTCTTTCAGTTTTTTGTTGCAGGTTGTGCAATGTTCAAAAGTGTGTGAGAGATTGGCATCAATGTGTGTGTTTGTGTGTGGGGTCAAGTTTGGACGGTCGTACATTGTACATTTCAGGTCCATGGACAGCAGCAATATCGGCATAGCGATATCTGTCATTCAGCACCACATGACAGTAGACAGCGGCCATCTCGTGTGAAGTTGGCACTGGGGAAATCCCATGTAATGAGAAACAAGGCCTAGGAGGCAAAAAGACTGAAGGAGAAGACACCCACAAGAACTCTATGCTAAACTGTTCTGCCACATTCATTTCAAATGGTACATCTTTCGATTTGTAAATAATAGGGAATTCATCTGCAAATAATTGAAACTGATTATTCAAACTACACTGTACAGCTTTAGTGTGTCTCTGCATCATAGGTACAACTGTAAGCAATTCCGTTCTCAAATGTCTGTTTAATGTGAGAAGCAAAATGAAAAACACCTGTTAGACCATTACAATGCCGACTGTCATGCATTTTTACTATTACCAACAAGACAACGAAGTGATACGTGTCATGGAGGCTAAAAACGGAAACTTTCCTAACACCAAAAGTTCCCGCGCTGAGCGATACTGTTTACTACACTATTACGCATACAATCCAAGTCATACGTTTATTGTCATTCATACTCTTATTTTTAACCGACTATCTTTTCAAAAGTGTTCCTTGTGTCAATTCAGAGCTCGGAAAAATATTGGAATAATGTGCTTAAGGGGACAAACACTCAAGGCGCACAACAGGAGAACAGAACAACCACAATTTCAATTGACAATCATTGCTTTAAATGGATGTGGTCGATGGATTTGTATAGGCATATATAAACAATGTATTTAACTTGTAAACCAAGGATGGATTAGTAGGTCTAAGCAACATGCACCTGGATAATCGGGTCATGAATCTGGACGGGCTCCTACGTCCTCATATACACATTATGACATAATACAGAGTTCAATGTTTAACGAAATAAAGACATAGAAGCATAATCAATTAAACAGGTTCTACACATTCCATTTCTCCATGGCAATAGAATGTAAACATTCTATTTTGCGCCAAACATCGCCTACAACTCAATTCTAAGTGCAGCATATTGGAGGACTCTGTGTTTTATTTGAAGGGTGTGGAAGGAAACACTGGAGGAGGGAAACGACCTCGCTCGGCTGGTAAGAGAATGAGAGTTAGAGACATGCTACAAGTTAGTGAGCTCTTTACCAGCCTTTCAACAACGAGTTAGCACAGCAGGATAGATCTGTTGTGAAATTACACTAATGGGACTTCCTGTTTCATACTGCAGGCCTGGGAAGTAAACACTTGCCTAAAAATGATGAACATAGAGCACAAGGCTTTCTGCAAGCTCCGCCGCTCCATGCACCCCACCTCGCCAGCTGACATGTGAGTTCCATGTACTGCCCCGCATATGACTTGATCCATTTATCTACACATCTGGAACTACGCAGAAACAGACTAAGAAAGTGTTCTAAGTGAGTACATTGCACATCGTTTAGCTTTGTTTTCTCCTTATTGTTGATTTCAGCGATCCTAAGGTCCACAGCACCGTGGAAAGAGCTGTGAGGAGCATTCTGGGCGAGCAGTCCAATGAGCCCCGTAGCAACCTGCTCAGCCCATCTCAGGTGGTGGTGGAGGTGGTGCCCAGGCTCCTCCTGGCCCTGTGGCTTCAGCCAGAGGAAGGCCATTCAGAGCACCCAAGAGAGAGAGACTTAGAGAGCACTCTGACAGGTGCCGTTTGTCATGACATCTTAGTAGAACCTTTCAACTGGCCAGTGTTTAGAAGCTACGGTTTGCATTTGTTCACATTCTGTTCCTCTTTTTTCCCTTTCCAGAGGATGTTGCTGTGGTCATCCCGGATGTCACCCCACACGTCACCAAGGACGTGGCACTGGAAGTTCCATGCAGAGCTAGGAAAGGGGCAGTCCGGCTATTATTTTGCAGGCTTTGGAGGGCAGTGTGCTGCTGCCCCTGCCACAAGGAAGAGGAGAAACAATATTAATTATTCATCAGACCTTCAGAAATGGGATTGAACCATAGACCATTCAATTATTCGCATTATAATTGGACTCAATTCTGCTTTTCTTCTGTTTACTACTTAATTTCAGAACATTTCTATAAACTTTCACTTTGCAAGTGTGGAGTAGGTTATGTAAATAAGTGAGAAACATCACAATTTTAATGCTTTTAATTAAAAAAAAGGGGCCCTCAACCAACGTTCAGTTGAGGTGCAACCAAATATTTGAATCATCATAGAAAAGGAAAAGGAGCAACTCTTGCTCACTATAAAAAATGCATTGTTTTATTCAGGCAAGGTTAAAAGATGAACGTTTTGGCCTAGTCTGTGATGATATGCAAGTTGTGTTTGTAGCAGGAAAAGGGTGACCCCTTTAACGAAATGGGACTTGTCAATTCTTGAATAAAAATCTTTAATGAACATGAATTTATATACAATTGACTTGAGGATCAGAGCAGGCAGGCTGACTGGCTAGCCCTGAAGGCCCTCTGCCTCTACCTGTGTGGTTCATCTCAACCAAGAGGTTGTGTGGGTTGTCTTTCTCTCTGTGGGTGTGAATCACTATGACCTCTCCCTCTGCCTGCCATTTGGCTGATCAGAAGCCTTCTGCTCTTTCTTGCTCACATGAACAGGAGGAATGGCCTCTGGGGTAATATCCTCCTCTATCTAACGCCTCTTCCACCTCCTCTTTCTGACTGTGTTCGACTGACATCACTTGTTCTCTCTCCCTGGGTGTTGGATAGTTCCTCCTCCTCTGTGTCTCTGTGATGGTGGAGGGAGTTATCCTGTTCCGGCTCCCTCTAAGGGTGTGCACCGTAATCTCTTTCGGTGTGTTGAGGGGTTCAGTGGTTTTGAAGGGAGTCTGAAGTTCGATCTCTAGCGATGAGTGTGGGGTCTGTCCCGTGGTGGTGTCCCCATCCCTCCTAAGGAGAAGCCCCTGAGACACCAATTAAAGGCACTTCCGGTTGGCACAGGAAGCTATAGGTAAACAAATATCTTGCTTTGGGTATTCTCTTACAGAATCCTGAGAATCCTAAAGTCTTTATGTTAAGAATTGACTGATCTACCCAGGGTTGAATGCAGTCATTTTCACATTTGCAGGTTATGTACATCAAAATACATTTTGGGTGAATTTAACCACTTCCGGTTGCTCCAGGAAGCTTAGAATCGACACAGGTAGACCTCATAGTGGCCTGATGGATTGGCATTGAAGACAGGTTCATAAGGCATTATTAACCCACATAGGCTCCAGGTTGAATTTAGGGGAGCTGTCAATGTATTCCTATGGGGAGAGATGTCATTGTAATCTGTGAGATCAAAAAACCCTGTTTTATTTTTAAGGGTTAATGCCACACGGTCAAGGTAAGGCTTGCATGGATTGGAAGGACGTTAGGAACATTCCTGTGGTTGAATTGTCCTTCTAAACCTAACGGTTCTCTCACTGTCACCCAAAAGCAAATGACGTTGTGGGGCAGGCTTCATTTTGGGCTTACTTTTCTCATGGTCGCTGCGCTCAGACCGAGCGAGCTACGGTCAAGCGGGATATCTCGTTGAACTCGGCATGGCCTAGAGATTACGGTGATGCCATTTGTTATTTTTTAGTGTTTATTTCAGCCTGTCTGTGTAAGTTTCTAGTTCAAATTGTGCTTCCTGAACAGCAGTAGTACAGTCTACAGCAGGACTTTATTGTTTATTTCACTTTTGTTTATTATCTACTTAATTTGCTTTGCCAATGTAAACATATGATTCCCATGCCAATAATGCCTAAATATTTGTTCCTACCTTCACAGACAACAACACAAGACAGTGAATGTTTAACACTTACAAATTAAGTGACAAACTAAATATAAACCTTAAAGAAAGCACAACACAAAGAATTACTCAACTAGTTATTTAATAAAACAGAACAAACCTTTACATTATAAAGAATCACACCAAAATAGAAAATTGAACAGACAGTTAGAATATAACCTTAAAGAAAGCACAACACAAATAATTACTAAACTAGTTATTTAATAAAACAGAACAAACCTTTACATTATAAAGAATCACACCAAAATAGAAAATTGAACAGACAGTTAGACTAAATTACACACATTTTACACTTCTAAAATGTAAACAAGCACACCAAAATTGAAAATCAAACCAAACAAAATCAGAACAGTATAAATGTGAGAGTCTAAAACAATCTACATGACTATTTGGAAGAGGAAGTCTTGTTGTTGGTCGGCTCCCCTTCCTTCGAGCTGCATCAGGGGTCCCCTCCTCTCTTTTGCACCTTCTCCTGCAGCTTTAACCTCCATGAGGCAATGGCATTTTTTAGTCTTACTTTATTTGAGTTTAGTTGTTGCATCCCTTTTAATGTGACAATGAGGGACTGGTGGGGGGGCGACTTGAGCCTCACTTTGAGCGGTGAGACTAGCATGGGGCTGATGGCGACCTCCATGCGGCGTGTGCAGATGCTCCGCTTCCTCTTTGGGGTAAGTTCCATCTCCACCTGAGGATTGGTCACCTTGGAAGGTGTCTCCTGACAGAGCAAACACAAGAAATTAGATATATCTCAGAATTCACACTTGACTGTTACATAGTTTACAAGTACATTTTGATAATCAAATGTGTCCTGTCAGAATAGCTGATCTTACTGGAAGTTGTCTGGCCATCTGTTCCTCATCTTCATCCTCTTCCTCCTCTTCCGAGTCACCGGCGGACGTGCCAGACTCCTGGTACATCACCTTGGTCTCTTCAGGGGTGGTGCTCCTGTCGGAGAGGGAGGCATCCTCTCTCACCTTCTGCTTTCTTTCTCCTGAGGTGGAGGGCTGGTTCTCTGCGGCGACTGTGTTATCTTCCCCCTTCAGTGCAGCCTCAAAGAGTGCCCTGGTTTCATTTGCTTGGGTTGGATTTAAATTCATGGCATAATATTTGTCTGCCGTCTGGATGTTGTGGCACATGAAGTTGGCCACCCTTTCCCTGTCAACCTTTGGGAGCATGTTTTTTACCTGTAAGACACACACACACACACACACACACACACACAAATATATGATATTATTGATATTACTTCAGACAACAATAGAATAGGATCTTACATTAATTAGATTCCTATCTAATCTGACCTACATGAGTGACAATGGAGGTCCTCAGGTCAGTGAATGAAGGACATTCGGGCAGACCCATCTCCTTCCACACCTCCCTCAGGTAGGCAGGCAGGTTCTTCATCTGAGTGTTTGTTGAATTGAAAAAGAAGTGCTGGGCCTTCTTTCCCCCTAAGAGACAGTGCTTGAATTTGAGGAAGTCGGAAAACCAGCTGTACTCCTCCTTTGTCAGCGACATCTGGACCATGCCGTACTCCCGATTTGTTTTGTGTTCCCCCACCTAATAGAAATTGAACAGAGAAAAAACACAAAAAAACACATTACCCTCCTGCGACTGCAATTGTTTCCAAAGATAACCAACCAAGCAAACAAACAAATAAACACAGCCAGCTGTATTTCATAGACTTACATTGATCAGGTACACCCCAGACTGGTCACATTTTGCCTCCTCCACCTCTTTCACCAACATGTTTTTATATAGGCCTGGTCTGTGGCCGTATATGGATGTAAAGTAGGCACACAGGTACCCATAAAACCTGTACTGATTCCTCTGTGTCCTTGTTTCTTCCAATGTTTCTGTGAACATGAAAATAAAAAAAGGCAGCTTCATAATCCCACTCCATAATGCATTCTATACATCTCTGACGTCTATAAGTGTGTAAAAACAGTGACATCACAGATTGAGAAAAACTTACTCAGCACTTGAGGGATTTTGGCCTTGGCAAGAGACTGGCACTCCAGCAGGCTCTTTTTGGACACCACCTTGCCTTCCTTGTTGTCCTTCACCTTTATCTGGTGAAGGGAAACTGGTCGTCTCATGGACTTGCTAATGCCCTTCATCAACCGGTTGATCCCCCTCCATTGGTTCACGGTCAGCCGGCAGCCAGATGGAGGGGTCTCCTCAGAATATTTAAGAAATGCACCAATAGTCAAGGTGTAGTGGTTGACTGTGGTGATTGCCTTGTTCTTCTGGAGGAATTGAACCCATCTAAAAACACACACACACACACACACACACACACACACACACACACACACACACACACACACACACACACACACACACACACACACACACACACACACACAAATCATACAATCAAATACTGTATTGTTGGTTAATGCTTGTGAGGCTAGAGAGAAAAAATAATTCTGCTTACTTCCTTATTTTGTCATGGTCTGTCAGGAAAATGAGAGAGGACTGGTAGGTCTCATTCTTCGCCATGTAGTTTAAAAATTGCGTCACCCTCTTGACCTTTGAGGCACAATTTTCACTCAGCTTATAATTTGGATTAGGGCCCTCACAGGTCTTCCTGAATCCCTCGATAAACACACCTAATCAAAAAAACATAACATTTTAGACTAGAATTACAATCTCATGAGGCTACATGAATCAGTCAGGTGGTTTATCATATTCTTTTCAAACACAAACTCTTGTCACTATTTGAAGAAACAGTACTTACTCATAGCAGAGCCCGGGAAGATGAGTTTGCAGCTTGACCCGGACACTGTAGGCTCCTCTCTCTGGTCCCCTGAACCTCTAGCTTGGTCCTGCTCCTCTTGATTTGTGTCTGTGTCTGACTCTGCCTGAACGTTGAGGGCCTTCACCATGCCAATCCCCATCTGCCTTTTCAGCAGCTGGTACTTCTTTCTCAACCTTTGCAGATCAGAGATCAACTTAAGGTTGTCCTCTTTAATGGATTTGTTGGTCTCACTTCTTGTATGCAGTGCCTCATCCCTCTCTTTTACAGCTTTTTTCAGTCTCAGGATTGGTGCATGGCAGTGGCAGGAATCCTCTTTGCAGTCCACTTCCTCCTCTGCTTCTGTAGGTGAACATAACATTTCCTCCTCCTCCTCTTCTCTCCTTACCACAATGTCTAAATCTGTCGCCATAGGGATGTCAGGGGTCGATGCCCTCAACACCGCCAGCCTCTCCATCGTCAGCCGTCTCCTAAGGTCCTCTAAAACCTGTCTCCTCTGTGCTCTGTTGAGCTCTGAGTGGGAGTCTATATGCCGGTCCAGTCTGCTAAGATGTGTGGAGCATCCTGACACTGGACACTGCTCCTGCCTGACATTGACACGGCCTGACTGCCACTTACAGAGGAGTACCCTCTCCTCACTGTTCCTCACATGGTGTACATACCTAAGGTGCTGACTAAAGCCAACCACAACCTTATAGCATATTGGACATGAGCGCACTGGAGCCATCTATACAATTCTATACTATTCTATTCTATTCTATTGAAAAGGGAAATAATAGTAAATAAAACAACTTAACACAATCCCTTAAGCAATAAAGAAAGTACAGTGCTTCTGGCTGCTTAATTGATACTCAAAAATATACATGAAACCACTCCTCACCACTCTAGAATGCTCATCTCCTTGTTAGCTCAAAGTGAAATGCAGCCTATTAGAAAAAATCACTCTTCTCATTTTAAACTCTCCCCAAACTCCTCCCTCTCTCTCTGTCAGCACATGATCAAACTGTGTTTTTCCATTTGAGAATGCTCAGGATGAGGCCCCTACTCTGCTTGTAGTCAAATACATTCTATTATAGAAAATACTCCCCAAACTACTATATTGTCATCTCATAGTCAAATTCTCTCATCTCATAGTCAAATTCTCCATTAAAAACAATCACATTGATGAGACTACTTTTTTTAAATGGTCCCTATGCTCAGACCAAGTGAGCTACATGAGATTACTTTTTTGCACGGTCACTGCGGTCAGACCGGTCTGAGTGAGCTACATGATACTACTTTTTTTGCATGGTCCCTGCGGTCACCGGTCAGACCGAGTGAGCTACATGAGATTACTTTTTACGCAGACAAAGCCTGCTACATGAGACTACTTTTTTGCATGGTCACTGTGGTCAGACCAAGTGAGCTACAGTCAAGTGGGGTGTCTTGTTGAACTCGGCACGGCCTAGGGATTATGGTAATGCAATTGCCTGCTCTCTGTGTCTTTAAGCACCGCACTTTATCACTCCATCCTTGCTGTGTGTGTGTGTCTGTGTGTGTGTGTGTGAGAGAGAGCTTTTCTTTGACATCTGTTGGGAGAAATGACTGATTTACAGTTCAGGAGGGTTACCTAGTCACACATATGACATTTTGGAGAGATGTGACTTTTTTAACCCTTCGAAACACTGTGACCCAATTAAAGGCACTTCCGGTTGGCACAGGAAGCTATAAGTAACCACATGTCTTGATTGACATAGCCACTTACAGAATCCTGAGTTTTAAGTCTTTAAGTTAAGAATTGACTGATCTACACAGGTTTGAATACAGTGATTTTCATAATGACAGGTTATGCGTTGAATGTGACATATTTTAGTGGATTAAGCATAGGTTGGGTTTCAAATATGTAACTGAATAGAAATCTATCATATGCAGATAATTAGGAAATGTTTCAACTTTGGTTTGAGCACAAAAGTGACCTGTGTGTCTCTTTAGGAGGGAAACAATAAACATAGAAAAAAGGAAGAAAAAAAATAATAAAAATCCCACCCACCCCGATTGTCAGACTAAAACAACAATCCCAACAATCAAACATGAATACACTTGTAGAGATACGTTGCTGCTCGCTTTCCGTCTTGCTCTTACTAGCTAAAACTTGGCGTAAACTAAAACCTGCGAGCTCTCTAAATTGAAAACAAACGTTGTGAATAGATATTTATGGCTGAATATTTACTGCCCACGGTAAGGGATGCTTGAGTCTCTTTTCGAAAGATTAACATAAATGAGGGGGAAAGCCTAAGCCTAAGCCCACTTATTGCTTCGCCCAGTAGATATGGACTAAACCAAAATATACTCTCCTGTAAATGTATTAGAACTCACCCCGGGAAGATACGGTTAGTTGAAAATGAAATGAGTTGAAAAAACTGCATTTTATCCCCCAGAGAGACCGTCCTGGCTCAGACGTTGCTCAGTTTTTTGAGAAAAGTGTGCACTTCTCCCGGTGTGTTGAAGAGATGGCTTCGGCCTTGGTACTGAACTTTCATCCATGCAGGGTGGATGAGGTAGCCGGTGATGTTCTTCTCCTTCAGTGCTTTGGCGGCAGGTCTGAACTGATTGCGACGTCTGGCGAGATCCACGCTCATATCTGGGAAAAGGCTGACCCTCTTTCCATCAATTGTGATGTCCCCTTTGGCTCTTGCGAGTTGCAGTATCTTCTCTCTGTCTTGGAAACGGAGGAACCTGATCAATACGGCTCGTGGGGGCTCATCTGGCCGGGGTTTCGGCGCTGATGTTCTGTGGGCGCGTTCGATTTCCAGCGGCTTGGTGAAGTTAATTATACCTAGGACCTCCGGGATCCATTGATTGCAGCCATAACAAGTTAATCCCTTCTCTTAACATGTATGGCCCCAAAACATAATCAAGCAGCTGACCAATTACTTAAGACTTTAGTTAGAAGTTAACTGAGATTAATCAACAACTGGATACATTACTTTATTTCTAAGTGAAACTTTCCTCCGCATTGGAGTATCTCTACAACTACAAGTTTAACCAGTATTTCAGTTGTTTTACCATCCCATGAAGAAGTGTGGCAGGCCTGTGAGGAAGGATCCTACAGCCATGAGGAAACAGCCCATAGCAATGAGCCTGGGCCGGTGCAGCTTCGCCCCAAAATGGCTGACCACAGCCAGGAACAGCAGGTTACCTGCAAGAAACCACAACACTACAGTAGTCAGGAATCACAAATTATAAACATTTTTTTTTCTACTAAAAATGGCATATCAGTTTGGATACTAGACTGCAACAACAAAGCATCAAATAAAACAATGTTAGGGGTTTGACAGTAGAGTCATGGACAAAAGCCAGTCAATCAATTAATAGGAACAACTATAAAACTGGACAGTATTGAGAGCAGACTCTGATTGAACCACAAGAAAAATCAATCACACTGTAGTCTGTATCTGGTTTTTACTACATGAGTTCTGAAGCAACTCAATGTTATTGTTGATACCCATCTCAAAGCTGCCGTCTATGAGTCCGATGAGAGAGCTGGACAGGGAAAAAGTGTCTGAGTGATGGCACTCTTCATGTAGGTCCTTGACAGAGCTTTGGTGAAGGAGGCGAACGACAGGGCCACGATGAACTGCTGACAAGCACAAGAGAGAGAACATTAGTGTGTGTTTGTCCGTGTGTATGTGCATGCGTGGATGCGTGTGCAGACAGAGTACATGTGTAGCTGAGGTGGCCTGCAATAGTAAAAAGAACGGACACAAGTTTACGTCTGCCAAGTTCTGGCGCTTTCTTTATTCTGAAGAATGTTTTTTTTTCTCTTGTTCAATTGTCTATTTTCTTGTTAGTACTTTGAAAATATTCACATCAAACAAGTGCACACTTTAAATTACACAACATAAATGCACTTTACCTAAAACAGAATTCAAAAATGTTTGGTTTCACATGAAAACCACAATGTATTTCACATTCATACAATAGAAACACCTATATATGAAACCATAAATAACTGAATGTTTTTCTATATACCGCTACCTCTATAGAAAAGTGACAACAATACATTCAGCTCCAGAAAATCCTCTCTCTCTCCTCTCTCTCTCCTCTCTCTCTCACTGTATGTACTAAAAGTCCACCAGACTGAGCGTGCTCGGCCAGTTTACCAGCTAGTGAGCACAATTTTACACAAAACAACCAATAACATCTAAAACCAACTCCGAAATCCCTAACAAATGGATTCTTGATAAAAAATCTCCTAGACTAAATCCAGTACAAGTCAGCTACTCAGTAAACATAGTCTCTGTAACTCGTAAATGTTTTTTTTTACCTCAGCTAGCATCAAGCTAACATATACTCTCACTCAATGTAAATACCTTCTTCTCTCACTCAGTTCGACACAGAGCCAAAACAAAACCTTTCCTAACGTGATAATATCTGGACAACGTTGTTAAATAGCATGTTATTACATATTGTGTATGTAGTTGAACGTTTGAAGTGCTGTTACATACCTGTAATAGTAAAAGAACAGACACAGTTTACCTCTGTAAAGTTCTGGTCCTTATTCTGCAGAATGGTGAGCGCTTGGCCTGAACTTAATGTTTCTCCTGCTACAACAGTACAACAGCGCCATCTATTGGCCTTATGGACTGCTGACGCTAAAGTATGTTGAAAATACCATTTAGATTCATTAAGACAAATACATAAACAATATGGGGGGGGATATAATAAATGGGTGTCTGTTTTTAGTTACTTTGTTTTCAACCCATTACACATGCACAATCATACATGTGCATTTAAAGCATCATTAAGAACCTTGAGTGTGGAACTGCAGGGCGTTTAGGCAAAAACCACATGAATTTCACATGTGAACACGGGAAGTGTTCCAAAAACATATTTGAATGTAATCTTATGTGAACTACAAATGTGAAAATCGTGATCACGTTGTGTACCAAAATGTAATTTGTGCTCACATAAAATGTAAGTTGGTTACATGTGGTTTTTCTGTCAGGGCAGGAATATAAAATGCATTTTGATGTTACATGATCTTGAAAATGCAATGTTCTCTGAGGTTCTTCCATGATCCTTTCCATGTATTTTCCAGTTTACTTTCCCTCAGTCCTTTTCACTTTCCTTGGCAAAACAAGCTCTGTCCCCGAGACTTACTCAGAGCCACCATGAATTGAAGCAGCTTCTGATGGATTTTAAACCATTCAACAAATTGTTTTATAATGAAGAGTAGACCCAACTAAACACCCTGGATTCTTTACACACACACATTGAAGGGAAAAAAATCTCAAATTTGAACTCATCAGACCAAAGGACAGATTTCCACCAGACTTAGGTCCATTGCTCGTGTTTCTTGTCCCATGCAAGTCTCTTCTTATTATTGGCGTCCGTCCTTTAGTAGTGGTTTCAATGGAACAATTCAACCATGAAGGCCTGATTCACGCAGTCTCCTATGAACAGTGCATGTTGAGATGTGTGTGTTTCTTGAACTCTGTGAAGCTTTTATTTGGGCTCCAATCTGAGGTGCAGTGAACTCTGCTGAACCTATCCTCTGCAGCAGAGGTAACTTTGGGTCTTCCTTTCCTGTGGCAGTCCTCATGAGAGCCAGTTTCATCAAAACGCTTCATGGTTTTTGGGACTACACTAGAAGAAACTTTCAAAGTTCTTGAATTTTTCCGTTTTGACTGACATTCATGTCTTAAGTAAAGATGGACTTGTTTCTCTTTGCTTATTTGAGCTGTTCTTGGCATAATATGGACTTGGTCTTTTACCAAATAGGGATATCTTCTGTAAACCATCCCTACCTTGTCACAACACAACCTATTGGCTCAAACGCTTTAAGAAGGAAAGAAATTCCACAAATGAACTTTTAAGAAGGTACACCTGTTAATTGAAAAACATTCCTGGTTACTACCTCATGAAAAGGTTTGAGAGAATGCCAAGAGTGTGCAAAGTGGTCAAGGAAAAGGATGGCTACTTCAAAGATTCTCAAATGTAAAATATATTTTGATTTGTTTAACAGTTAATGCTTACTACATGATTCCAATTGTGCTATTTCATAGTTTTGATGTCTTCACTATTTTTCTAAAATGTAAAAAATTGTAAAATAAAGAAAAACCCTTAAATGAGTAGGTGTGTCCAGACTTTTGACTGGTACTGTATATATTGTGATATTGCAAATATGGTACAATCCAAGGGTGCAAAGCTTTTGGAGACTTACCCAGAAAGACTCACAGCTTTAATCGCTGCCAAAGGTGATTCTAACATGTATTGTGAATATTTCTGTATTTCATTTTCAATACATTTGAAAAAAAAATTAAAACATGTTTTTACTTTGTCATTATGGGGTGTTGTCTGTAGCTGGGTGAGATGATAAAAAACTATAATTTAATCCATTTGGAATTCAGGCTGTAAGAAAACAACATGAGGAATACGTTAAGGGGTATTAACACTTTCTGAAGGCACTGTATATCTGCAAGAAAGTGATAAATGAGCGACTCTTTGAAAGGGGGTCATATATACATTGCCTCATTTAAAAATAAAAATAAAGCTATCGTGCTATAATCGGCATAGTTTCTCAGACCAAATCTTTATTCTGGTTTAAACAAAGCAATCTGATCATGCTCCAGTAAAATTCACGCTACAGGGAATTTAAAAAATGACTTCTGCAAAGCACATATACATTGTCCAATCAACATCCACACATTGATTGAATTCTTCGGGTCTTTATTCAAACACAAACGGAATAAAATGCTCTTTCAGTTTTTTGTTGCAGGTTGTGCAATGTTCAAAAGTGTGTGAGAGATTGGCATCAATGTGTGTGTTTGTGTGTGGGGTCAAGTTTGGACGGTCGTACATTGTACATTTCAGGTCCATGGACAGCAGCAATATCGGCATAGCGATATCTGTCATTCAGCACCACATGACAGTAGACAGCGGCCATCTCGTGTGAAGTTGGCACTGGGGAAATCCCATGTAATGAGAAACAAGGCCTAGGAGGCAAAAAGACTGAAGGAGAAGACACCCACAAGAACTCTATGCTAAACTGTTCTGCCACATTCATTTCAAATGGTACATCTTTCGATTTGTAAATAATAGGGAATTCATCTGCAAATAATTGAAACTGATTATTCAAACTACACTGTACAGCTTTAGTGTGTCTCTGCATCATAGGTACAACTGTAAGCAATTCCGTTCTCAAATGTCTGTTTAATGTGAGAAGCAAAATGAAAAACACCTGTTAGACCATTACAATGCCGACTGTCATGCATTTTTACTATTACCAACAAGACAACGAAGTGATACGTGTCATGGAGGCTAAAAACGGAAACTTTCCTAACACCAAAAGTTCCCGCGCTGAGCGATACTGTTTACTACACTATTACGCATACAATCCAAGTCATACGTTTATTGTCATTCATACTCTTATTTTTAACCGACTATCTTTTCAAAAGTGTTCATTGTGTCAATTCAGAGCTCGGAAAAATATTGGAATAATGTGCTTAAGGGGACAAACACTCAAGGCGCACAACAGGAGAACAGAACAACCACAATTTCAATTGACAATCATTGCTTTAAATGGATGTGGTCGATGGATTTGTATAGGCATATATAAACAATGTATTTAACTTGTAAACCAAGGATGGATTAGTAGGTCTAAGCAACATGCACCTGGATAATCGGGTCATGAATCTGGACGGGCTCCTACGTCCTCATATACACATTATGACATAATACAGAGTTCAATGTTTAACGAAATAAAGACATAGAAGCATAATCAATTAAACAGGTTCTACACATTCCATTTCTCCATGGCAATAGAATGTAAACATTCTATTTTGCGCCAAACATCGCCTACAACTAAATTCTAAGTGCAGCATATTGGAGGACTCCACAGCCATTGATCATTCGCGACTGTAAGTCATTCCTGTTATCTCTAGAGCATCCCGTATATCTATAGTGCTGCATTTCTTCCCCATCTTACCATGGATAGGGTTTGGTGCATTCCGGAGTTCACTTATGGTCCCACAAAGGTAATCTTAGGATAAATTAATTTTAGCATACTGTAAATGCCTGTGCATAATGTGCATAACAAAGCATCATTATTTTCATGATCTTCAAAGGAATTCTGTAGGAGCAGCCTTAATTTCAGACTCTGCAGGCCTGCTGGGAGGAAACATATTACAATAAACAGGTAAGATTCACCATACAAAAACATAAACAAGAGTTCTTAATATCACTTGCAAATTGTGAGGCATGAGCAGTTGTGAAATGTTGCGAGAGGCCCTTCTGAAAGTAAATGACATGGTATTTCGTGGCACGGTCTCACACCTTACCTCATCTTGCAGAAGAAGCTCATGGTCCACTATCTGCTGCTCCAGAGTCAAGGCCAGGTCCCTCCCATGTCACCACGGAGCAACTGGCTGGTGTCTCAGGGCAAAAATCCCTTAGGGAGTGGTGAGTACCACGTCAGCACTCACCTTCACTGCCATTCCCTGCCACCAGCAGCACTCCAGGAGATGTGGGTAAAATAAACAACAGAAAAATCAGAAGCCAGGAAAGTTGAAATGCTCTGTGTTTTATTTGAAGGGTGTGGAAGGAAACCCTGGAGGAGGGAAACGACCTCGCTCGGCTGGTAAGAGAATGAGAGTTAGAGACATGCTACAAGTTAGTGAGCTCTTTACCAGCCTTTCAACAACGAGTTAGCACAGCAGGATAGATCTGTTGTGAAATTACACTAATGGGACTTCTGTTTCATACTGCAGGCCTGGGAAGTAAACACTTGCCTAAAAATGATGAACATAGAGCACAAGGCTTTCTGCAAGCTCCGCCGCTCCATGCACCCCACCTCGCCAGCTGACATGTGAGTTCCATGTACTGCCCCGCATATGACTTGATCCATTTATCTACACATCTGGAACTACGCAGAAACAGACTAAGAAAGTGTTCTAAGTGAGTACATTGCACATCGTTTAGCTTTGTTTTCTCCTTATTGTTGATTTCAGCGATCCTAAGGTCCACAGCACCGTGGAAAGAGCTGTGAGGAGCATTCTGGGCGAGCAGTCCAATGAGCCCCGTAGCAACCTGCTCAGCCCATCTCAGGTGGTGGTGGAGGTGGTGCCCAGGCTCCTCCTGGCCCTGTGGCTTCAGCCAGAGGAAGGCCATTCAGAGCACCCAAGAGAGAGAGACTTAGAGAGCACTCTGACAGGTGCCGTTTGTCATGACATCTTAGTAGAACCTTTCAACTGGCCAGTGTTTAGAAGCTACGGTTTGCATTTGTTCACATTCTGTTCCTCTTTTTTCCCTTTCCAGAGGATGTTGCTGTGGTCATCCCGGATGTCACCCCACACGTCACCAAGGACGTGGCACTGGAAGTTCCATGCAGAGCTAGGAAAGGGGCAGTCCGGCTATTATTTTGCAGGCTTTGGAGGGCAGTGTGCTGCTGCCCCTGCCACAAGGAAGAGGAGAAACAATATTAATTATTCATCAGACCTTCAGAAATGGGATTGAACCATAGACCATTCAATTATTCGCATTATAATTGGACTCAATTCTGCTTTTCTTCTGTTTACTACTTAATTTCAGAACATTTCTATAAACTTTCACTTTGCAAGTGTGGAGTAGGTTATGTAAATAAGTGAGAAACATCACAATTTTAATGCTTTTAATTAAAAAAAGGGGCCCTCAACCAACGTTCAGTTGAGGTGCAACCAAATATTTGAATCATCATAGAAAAGGAAAAGGAGCAACTCTTGCTCACTATAAAAAATGCATTGTTTTATTCAGGCAAGGTTAAAAGATTAACGTTTTGGCCTAGTCTGTGATGATATGCAAGTTGTGTTTGTAGCAGGAAAAGGGTGACCCCTTTAACGAAATGGGACTTGTCAATTCTTGAATAAAAATCTTTAATGAACATGAATTTATATACAATTGACTTGAGGATCAGAGCAGGCAGGCTGACTGGCTAGCCCTGAAGGCCCTCTGCCTCTACCTGTGTGGTTCATCTCAACCAAGAGGTTGTGTGGGTTGTCTTTCTCTCTGTGGGTGTGAATCACTATGACCTCTCCCTCTGCCTGCCATTTGGCTGATCAGAAGCCTTCTGCTCTTTCTTGCTCACATGAACAGGAGGAATGGCCTCTGGGGTAATATCCTCCTCTATCTAACGCCTCTTCCACCTCCTCTTTCTGACTGTGTTCGACTGACGTCACTTGTTCTCTCTCCCTGGGTGTTGGATAGTTCCTCCTCCTCTGTGTCTCTGTGATGGTGGAGGGAGTTATCCTGTTCCGGCTCCCTCTAAGGGTGTGCACCGTAATCTCTTTCGGTGTGTTGAGGGGTTCAGTGGTTTTGAAGGGAGTCTGAAGTTCGATCTCTAGCGATGAGTGTGGGGTCTGTCCCGTGGTGGTGTCCCATCCCTCCTAAGGAGAAGCCCCTGAGACACCAATTAAAGGCACTTCCGGTTGGCACAGGAAGCTATAGGTAAACAAATATCTTGCTTTGGGTATTCTCTTACAGAATCCTGAGAATCCTAAAGTCTTTATGTTAAGAATTGACTGATCTACCCAGGGTTGAATGCAGTCATTTTCACATTTGCAGGTTATGTACATCAAAATACATTTTGGGTGAATTTAACCACTTCCGGTTGCTCCAGGAAGCTTAGAATCGACACAGGTAGACCTCATAGTGGCCTGATGGATTGGCATTGAAGACAGGTTCATACGGCATTCATAACCCACATAGGCCTCAGGTTGAAATTAGGGTGCAGGCAATGTATTCCTATGGGGAGAGATGAAACTGTAATCTGTGAGATCAAAAAACACTGTTTTACTGTGAAGGGTTAATGCCACACGGTCAAGGTTAGGCTTGTTCAGATCGAGAGGACCTTAGGAACATTCATGTGGTGGAATTTTTCTTCTCACTCTAACGGTTCTCTCACTGTCACCCAAAAGCAAATGACATTGTGGTGCAGGCTTCATTTTGGGCCTTCTATTCTAATGGTTGCTGCGCCTAGACCGAGCGAGCTACGGTCAAGCGGGATAGCTCGTTGAACTCAGCACAGTCTGGAGACTATGGTGATGCCATTTTTTGTGTTGATTTCAGAATGCCATTTTGGTGATGGTCCCTCTCCGTTTAAACATATTGCAAATGTACAAAAGTCAACTAGCAAGTCAGTGTCCATCAGTCAATTAGATGTCATTATGACACCAAATGGATATCAATTGACACCAAACCCACTTTTTACTACTCATTTAGTAGCCAACTATCACATATGTCAGAGCAGTCCCATAATTCACAGCGCCTTCAGTTGAAAACCTAATAAAAAGGTAAAACACATAGTTACGTTCTAGCTGCGGGTCCAGTTCGGACATTATGTGAAGTCCTATGTGAGGCGACCCCGAATCCCGAGTTTCGGCTCGATAGGTCATTTGGTGTCCGAGAAAAACCCTAATTGGTGCTGAAAATCCACTATTTTCCATGACTTGCTGACGGGGTCCTTGAATGAGCTATCGGACAGAAACGTTGGGGTCTGTCTATATGGGCCGAGACGTTCGCAATGCACCTAGTCTTGCGACTCTGGGACATTTCTAAATGTCGTCATTTTCGTGATGCAAAAATGAATTGAAGTTATTTCAAATGTACGAGGCTGTTTCTCGGTCCGAGAACCGTCTAGAGCCACGTAACTCGCCACGCACCATGGCCCGGAGGTCTAGAACAGGTTTCTAAAGTTTCGGAACTCTAGGTCCGACCGTTCTTTTTTAGCTCCAACAAAGCTAACTATTGCAGCCACTGTCTGTCTCTACGCACCCCAATACGTCCCTCCATCCAAGTTGTGTTTTAGTGCAATTTTTTTTCCTTTGATTTTTTTGGGAAAAATGACTGATTTACAGTTCATGGGGGTTGCTAATCACATATATGAAGTTTTGGACAGATCTGACTTTTTTAACCCTTCGAAACAGCCCCTGAGACACCAATTATGGCACTTCCGGTTGGCACAGGAAGCTATAAATCACCACATGTCTTGATTGACATGGCCACTTACAGAATCCCGAGTTTTAAGTCTTTACGTTAAGAATTGACTGATCTACACAGGGTTGAATGCACCATGTCTATCAAACTGCAGGCAGTGTATGGGTAAACACTTTTAGGGTGATTTGAACCACTTCCGGTTGGTCCAGGAAGCTTAGAATCAACACAGGTAGACCTCATAGTGGCCTGATGGACTGGTACCGAAGACAGGTTCATACGGCATTCATACCCACATAGGCCTCAGGTTGAATTTTGTGGTGCAGGCTATGTATTCCTATGGGGAGAGATGACACTGTAATCTGTGAGATCAAAAAAAAACACTGTTTTACTGTTAAGGGTTAATGCCACACGGTCAAGGTTAGGCTTGTTCAGATCGGGAGGACCTTAGGAACATTCCTATGGTGGAATTTTTCTTCTCACCCTAACGGTTCTCTCACTGTCACTCAAAAGCAAATGACATTGTGGGGCAGGCTTCATTTTGGGCCTAATATTCTAATGGTTGCTGCGCCTAGACCGAGCGAGCTACGGTCAAGCGGGATAGCTCGTTGAACTCAGCACAGTCTGGAGACTATGGTGATGCCATTTTTTGTGTTGATTTCAGAATGCCATTTTGGTGATGGTCCCCTCTCTGTTTAAACATATTGCAAATGTACAAAAGTCAACTAGCAAGTCAGTGTCCATCAGTCAATTAGATGTCATTATGACACCAAACCCACTGTTTCCTACTCATTTAGATGCCAACTATCATATATGTCAGAGCAGTCCCATAATTCACAGCGCCTCTAGTTTAAAACATAATAAAAAGGTAAAACACATAGTTACGTTCTAGCTGCGGGTCCAGTTCGGACATTATGCGAAGTCCTATGTGAGGCGACCCCGAATCCCGAGTTTCGGCTCGATAGGTCATTTGGTGTCCGAGAAAAACCTAATTGGTGCTGAAAATCCACTTATTTCCATGCCTTGCTACGGGGTCCTTGAACGAGCTATCGGACAGAAACTTTGGGGTCCGTCTCTATGGGCCGAGCCGGTTTCAACGCACCTAGCCTTGCGTCTCTGAGACTTTTCTAAACGTCGTCATTTTCGTGATGCAAAAATGAATTGAAGTTATTGCGAATGTACGAGGCTGTTTCTCGGTCCGAGAACCATCTAGAGCCACGTAACTCGCCACGCACCATGGCCCGGAGGTCTAGAACAGGTTTCTAAAGTTTCGGAACTCTAGGTCCGACCGTTCTTTTTAGCTCCAACAAAGCTAACTATTGCGGCCACTGTCTGTCTCTACGCACCACAATACGTCCCTCCATCCAAGTTGTGTTTTAGTGCAATTTTTTTTTCCTTTGATTTTTTTTTGGGAAAAATGACTGATTTACAGTTCATGGGGGTTGCCTAATCACATATATGAAGTTTTGGACAGATCTGAATTTTTTAACCCTTCGAAACAGCCCCTGAGACACCAATTATGGCACTTCCGGTTGGCACAGGAAGCTATAAGTCACCACATATCCTCATTGGGGTATGCTGTTACAGAATCCTGAGTTTTAAGTCCTTACGTTAAGAATTGACTGATCTACACAGGGTTGAATGCACTATGTCTATCAAACTGCATGCAGTGTATGGGTAAACACTTTTAGGGGCATTTTAACCACTTCCGGTTGGTCCAGGAAGCTTAGAATCGACACAGGTAGACCTCATAGTGGCCTGATGGACTGGTACCGAAGACAGGTTCATACGGCATTCATAACCCACATAGGCCTCAGGTTGAAATTAGGGGTGCAGGCAATGTATTCCTATGGGGAGAGATGACACTGTAATCTGTGAGATCAAAAAACCCTGTTTTACTGTGAAGGGTTAATGCCACACGGTCAAGGTTAGGCTTGTTGAGATCGGGAGGACCTTAGGAACATTCATGTGGTGGAATTTTTCTTCTCACCCTAACGGTTCTCTCACTGTCACTCAAAAGCAAATGACATTGTGGGGCAGGCTTCATTTTGGGCCTACTGTTCTAATGGTCGGTTATTGTGTTATTTCAGAAAATCATAGAAAATCACAGAAATGTCGCAGAGCTCCGCAGCACACTTTAAAAAGATTCGTATGAACACCCTGCAACTGGATCTGTAACCGTTGAAAAAAAAAACTGCCTATTTGTGACCATCACCAATTTGTCATTGTTCCGTTTCTCTTAAATGACGATAGATAAATGGCTGGTTCTTTTTTTATTGACACCGGAGGCTCCTTGGGCTTTGACCTGAAGTGGAAAAATAATTTCTCTACTTCCATTTTAAGCCTTTAATCCCAGAAAAATGGCCGTAGCTCAAAAACCGTCGAGGCCTAGACGCCATCCCGTTCGGGGCCAACTGCCCCTTGAGCCAAACCTACGCTCGCCAAGTTTCGGCTTCGAAATATTTTCAGTTTTTGAGATAAGGCCCCGTCGCGATTCGTGATGTTTTGCCAAATTGCCATATGATTCCGTATGCCATCTGGTGGGAGTGTCCGGGACGGCGGAAAAACGGTCCGAAACTTGTTTTTTTTTTTAAACGGGAACCGAAAGTCCGAACAAAGTTCATTCGATGACTTCCCGGTAGGTCCGGCCCTACCGCACGGCCCGACGCCGACCGCGAATTTTACAAACGATTTCGGACGTCGGGTAAGGGACCGTACATTTGCAATATGGACTTTCTCACTGATCATACACGAAATGCCGAAATGTTCCCTTAAGTATGTGAAGGCCCTCAACTTTCAGGCAGAGTCAGACACAGACACAAATCAAGAGGAGCAGGACCAAGCTAGAGGTTCAGGGGACCAGAGAGAGGAGCCTACAGTGTCCGGGTCAAGCTGCAAACTCATCTTCCCGGGCTCTGCTATGAGTAAGTACTGTTTCTTCAAATAGTGACAAGAGTTTGTGTTTGAAAAGAATATGATAAACCACCTGACTGATTCATGTAGCCTCATGAGATTGTAATTCTAGTCTAAAATGTTATGTTTTTTTGATTAGGTGTGTTTATCGAGGGATTCAGGAAGACCTGTGAGGGCCCTAATCCAAATTATAAGCTGAGTGAAAATTGTGCCTCAAAGGTCAAGAGGGTGACGCAATTTTTAAACTACATGGCGAAGAATGAGACCTACCAGTCCTCTCTCATTTTCCTGACAGACCATGACAAAATAAGGAAGTAAGCAGAATAATTTTTTCTCTCTAGCCTCACAAGCATTAACCAACAATACAGTATTTGATTGTATGATTTGTGTGTGTGTGTGTGTGTGTGTGTGTGTGTGTGTGTGTTTTTAGATGGGTTCAATTCCTCCAGAAGAACAAGGCAATCACCACAGTCAACCACTACACCTTGACTATTGGTGCATTTCTTAAATATTCTGAGGAGACCCCTCCATCTGGCTGCCGGCTGACCGTGAACCAATGGAGGGGGATCAACCGGTTGATGAAGGGCATTAGCAAGTCCATGAGACGACCAGTTTCCCTTCACCAGATAAAGGTGAAGGACAACAAGGAAGGCAAGGTGGTGTCCAAAAAGAGCCTGCTGCAGTGCCAGTCTCTTGCCAAGGCCAAAATCCCTCAAGTGCTGAGTAAGTTTTTCTCAATCTGTGATGTCACTGTTTTTACACACTTATAGACGTCAGAGATGTATAGAATGCATTATGGAGTGGGATTATGAAGCTGCCTTTTTTTATTTTCATGTTCACAGAAACATTGGAAGAAACAAGGACACAGAGGAATCAGTACAGGTTTTATGGGTACCTGTGTGCCTACTTTACATCCATATACGGCCACAGACCAGGCCTATATAAAAACATGTTGGTGAAAGAGGTGGAGGAGGCAAAATGTGACCAGTCTGGGGTGTACCTGATCAATGTAAGTCTATGAAATACAGCTGGCTGTGTTTATTTGTTTGTTTGCTTGGTTGGTTATCTTTGGAAACAATTGCAGTCGCAGGAGCGTAATGTGTTTTTTTGTGTTTTTTCTCTGTTCAATTTCTATTAGGTGGGGGAACACAAAACAAATCGGGAGTACGGCATGGTCCAGATGTCGCTGACAAAGGAGGAGTACAGCTGGTTTTCCGACTTCCTCAAATTCAAGCACTGTCTCTTAGGGGGAAAGAAGGCCCAGCACTTCTTTTTCAATTCAACAAACACTCAGATGAAGAACCTGCCTGCCTACCTGAGGGAGGTGTGGAAGGAGATGGGTCTGCCCGAATGTCCTTCATTCACTGACCTGAGGACCTCCATTGTCACTCATGTAGGTCAGATTAGATAGGAATCTAATTAATGTAAGATCCTATTCTATTGTTGTCTGAAGTAATATCAATAATATCATATATTTGTGTGTGTGTGTGTGTGTGTGTCTTACAGGTAAAAAACATGCTCCCAAAGGTTGACAGGGAAAGGGTGGCCAACTTCATGTGCCACAACATCCAGACGGCAGACAAATATTATGCCATGAATTTAAATCCAACCCAAGCAAATGAAACCAGGGCACTCTTTGAGGCTGCACTGAAGGGGGAAGATAACACAGTCGCCGCAGAGAACCAGCCCTCCACCTCAGGAGAAAGAAAGCAGAAGGTGAGAGAGGATGCCTCCCTCTCCGACGGGAGCACCACCCCTGAAGAGACCAAGGTGATGTACCAGGAGTCTGGCACGTCCGCCGGTGACTCGGAAGAGGAGGAAGAGGATGAAGATGAGGAACAGATGGCCAGACAACTTCCAGTAAGATCAGCTATTCTGACAGGACACATTTGATTATCAAAATGTACTTGTAAACTATGTAACAGTCAAGTGTGAATTCTGAGATATATCTAATTTCTTGTGTTTGCTCTGTCAGGAGACACCTTCCAAGGTGACCAATCCTCAGGTGGAGATGGAACTTACCCCAAAGAGGAAGCGGAGCATCTGCACACGCCGCATGGAGGTCGCCATCAGCCCCATGCTAGTCTCACCCCTCAAAGTGAGGCTCAAGTCGCCCCCCCCACCAGTCCCTCATTGTCACATTAAAAGGGATGCAACAACTAAACTCAAATAAAGTCAGACTAAAAAATGCCATTGCCTCAAGGAGGTTAAAGCTGCAGGAGAAGGTGCAAAAGAGAGGAGGGGACCCCTGATGCAGCTCGAAGGAAGGGGAGCCGACCAACAACAAGACTTCCTCTTCCAAATAGTCATGTAGATTGTTTTAGACTCTCACATTTATACTGTTCTGATTTTGTTTGGTTTGATTTTCAATTTTGGTGTGCTTGTTTACATTTTAGAAGTGTAAAATGTGTGTAATTTAGTCTAACTGTCTGTTCAATTTTCTATTTTGGTGTGATTCTTTATAATGTAAAGGTTTGTTCTGTTTATTAAATAACTAGTTTAGTAATTATTTGTGTTGTGCTTTCTTTAAGGTTATATTCTAACTGTCTGTTCAATTTTCTATATTCTACAATTTTCTATATTCTATAAACATTCACTGTCTTGTGTTGTTGTCTGTGAAGGTAGGAACAAATATTTAGGCATTATTGGCATGGGAATCATATGTTTACATTGGCAAAGCAAATTAAGTAGATAATAAACAAAAGTGAAATAAACAATAAAGTCCTGCTGTAGCCTGTACTACTGCTGTTCAGGAAGCACAATTTGAACTAGAAACTTACACAGACAGGCTGAAATAAACACTAAAAAATGGCATCACCGTAATCTCTAGGCCATGCCGAGTTCAACGAGATATCCCGCTTGACCGTAGCTCGCTCGGTCTGAGCGCAGCGACCATGAGAAAAGTAAGCCCAAAATGAAGCCTGCCCCACAACGTCATTTGCTTTTGGGTGACAGTGAGAGAACCGTTAGGTTTAGAAGGACAATTCAAGCTTCCTGGAGCAACCGGAAGTGGTTAAATTCACCCAAAATGTATTTTGATGTACATAACCTGCAAATGTGAAAATGACTGCATTCAACCCTGGGTAGATCAGTCAATTCTTAACATAAAGACTTTAGGATTCTCAGGATTCTGTAAGAGAATACCCAAAGCAAGATATTTGTTTACCTATAGCTTCCTGTGCCAACCGGAAGTGCCTTTAATTGGTGTCTCAGGGGCTTCTCCTTAGGAGGGATGGGGACACCACCACGGGACAGACCCCACACTCATCGCTAGAGATCGAACTTCAGACTCCCTTCAAAACCACTGAACCCCTCAACACACCGAAAGAGATTACGGTGCACACCCTTAGAGGGAGCCGGAACAGGATAACTCCCTCCACCATCACAGAGACACAGAGGAGGAGGAACTATCCAACACCCAGGGAGAGAGAACAAGTGACGTCAGTCGAACACAGTCAGAAAGAGGAGGTGGAAGAGGCGTTAGATAGAGGAGGATATTACCCCAGAGGCCATTCCTCCTGTTCATGTGAGCAAGAAAGAGCAGAAGGCTTCTGATCAGCCAAATGGCAGGCAGAGGGAGAGGTCATAGTGATTCACACCCACAGAGAGAAAGACAACCCACACAACCTCTTGGTTGAGATGAACCACACAGGTAGAGGCAGAGGGCCTTCAGGGCTAGCCAGTCAGCCTGCCTGCTCTGATCCTCAAGTCAATTGTATATAAATTCATGTTCATTAAAGATTTTTATTCAAGAATTGACAAGTCCCATTTCGTTAAAGGGGTCACCCTTTTCCTGCTACAAACACAACTTGCATATCATCACAGACTAGGCCAAAACGTTAATCTTTTAACCTTGCCTGAATAAAACAATGCATTTTTATAGTGAGCAAGAGTTGCTCCTTTTCCTTTTCTATGATGATTCAAATATTTGGTTGCACCTCAACTGAACGTTGGTTGAGGGCCCCTTTTTTTTAATTAAAAGCATTAAAATTGTGATGTTTCTCACTTATTTACATAACCTACTCCACACTTGCAAAGTGAAAGTTTATAGAAATGTTCTGAAATTAAGTAGTAAACAGAAGAAAAGCAGAATTGAGTCCAATTATAATGCGAATAATTGAATGGTCTATGGTTCAATCCCATTTCTGAAGGTCTGATGAATAATTAATATTGTTTCTCCTCTTCCTTGTGGCAGGGGCAGCAGCACACTGCCCTCCAAAGCCTGCAAAATAATAGCCGGACTGCCCCTTTCCTAGCTCTGCATGGAACTTCCAGTGCCACGTCCTTGGTGACGTGTGGGGTGACATCCGGGATGACCACAGCAACATCCTCTGGAAAGGGAAAAAAGAGGAACAGAATGTGAACAAATGCAAACCGTAGCTTCTAAACACTGGCCAGTTGAAAGGTTCTACTAAGATGTCATGACAAACGGCACCTGTCAGAGTGCTCTCTAAGTCTCTCTCTCTTGGGTGCTCTGAATGGCCTTCCTCTGGCTGAAGCCACAGGGCCAGGAGGAGCCTGGGCACCACCTCCACCACCACCTGAGATGGGCTGAGCAGGTTGCTACGGGGCTCATTGGACTGCTCGCCCAGAATGCTCCTCACAGCTCTTTCCACGGTGCTGTGGACCTTAGGATCGCTGAATTCAACAATAAGGAGAAAACAAAGCTAAACGATGTGCAATGTACTCACTTAGAACACTTTCTTAGTCTGTTTCTGCGTAGTTCCAGATGTGTAGATAAATGGATCAAGTCATATGCGGGCAGTACATGGAACTCACATGTCAGCTGGCGAGGTGGGGTGCATGGAGCGGCGGAGCTTGCAGAAAGCCTTGTGCTCTATGTTCATCATTTTTAGGCAAGTGTTTACTTCCCAGGCCTGCAGTATGAAACAGGAAGTCCCATTAGTGTAATTTCACAACAGATCTATCCTGCTGTGCTAACTCGTTGTTGAAAGGCTGGTAAAGAGCTCACTAACTTGTAGCATGTCTCTAACTCTCATTCTCTTACCAGCCGAGCGAGGTCGTTTCCCTCCTCCAGGGTTTCCTTCCACACCCTTCAAATAAAACACAGAGCATTTCAACTTTCCTGGCTTCTGATTTTTCTGTTGTTTATTTTACCCACATCTCCTGGAGTGCTGCTGGTGGCAGGGAATGGCAGTGAAGGTGAGTGCTGACGTGGTACTCACCACTCCCTAAGGGATTTTTGCCCTGAGACACCAGCCAGTTGCTCATGTGCTCCGTGGTGACATGGGGAGGGACCTGGCCTTGACTCTGGAGCAGCAGATAGTGGACCATGAGCTTCTTCTGCAAGATGAGGTAAGGTGTGAGACCGTGCCACGAAATACCATGTCATTTACTTTCAGAAGGGCCTCTCGCAACATTTCACAACTGCTCATGCCTCACAATTTGCAAGTGATATTAAGAACTCTTGTTTATGTTTTTGTATGGTGAATCTTACCTGTTTATTGTAATATGTTTCCTCCCAGCAGGCCTGCAGAGTCTGAAAATTAAGGCTGCTCCTACAGAATTCCTTTGAAGATCATGAAAATAATGATGCTTTGTTATGCACATTATGCACAGGCATTTACAGTATGCTAAAATTAATTTATCCTAAGATTACCTTTGTGGGACCATAAGTGAACTCCGGAATGCACCAAACCCTATCCATGGTAAGATGGGGAAGAAATGCAGCACTATAGATATACGGGATGCTCTAGAGATAACAGGAATGACTTACAGTCGCGAATGATCAATGGCTGTGGAGTCCTCCAATATGCTGCACTTAGAATTGAGTTGTAGGCGATGTTTGGCGCAAAATAGAATGTTTACATTCTATTGCCATGGAGAAATGGAATGTGTAGAACCTGTTTAATTGATTATGCTTCTATGTCTTTATTTCGTTAAACATTGAACTCTGTATTATGTCATAATGTGTATATGAGGACGTAGGAGCCCGTCCAGATTCATGACCCGATTATCCAGGTGCATGTTGCTTAGACCTACTAATCCATCCTTGGTTTACAAGTTAAATACATTGTTTATATATGCCTATACAAATCCATCGACCACATCCATTTAAAGCAATGATTGTCAATTGAAATTGTGGTTGTTCTGTTCTCCTGTTGTGCGCCTTGAGTGTTTGTCCCCTTAAGCACATTATTCCAATATTTTTCCGAGCTCTGAATTGACACAAGGAACACTTTTGAAAAGATAGTCGGTTAAAAATAAGAGTATGAATGACAATAAACGTATGACTTGGATTGTATGCGTAATAGTGTAGTAAACAGTATCGCTCAGCGCGGGAACTTTTGGTGTTAGGAAAGTTTCCGTTTTAGCCTCCATGACACGTATCACTTCGTTGTCTTGTTGGTAATAGTAAAAATGCATGACAGTCGGCATTGTAATGGTCTAACAGGTGTTTTTCATTTTGCTTCTCACATTAAACAGACATTTGAGAACGGAATTGCTTACAGTTGTACCTATGATGCAGAGACACACTAAAGCTGTACAGTGTAGTTTGAATAATCAGTTTAAATTATTTGCAGATGAATTCCCTATTATTTACAAATCGAAAGATGTACCATTTGAAATGAATGTGGCAGAACAGTTTAGCATAGAGTTCTTGTGGGTGTCTTCTCCTTCAGTCTTTTGCCTCCTAGGCCTTGTTTCTCATTACATGGGATTTCCCCAGTGCCAACTTCACACGAGATGGCCGCTGTCTACTGTCATGTGGTGCTGAATGACAGATATCGCTATGCCGATATTGCTGCTGTCCATGGACCTGAAATGTACAATGTACGACCGTCCAAACTTGACCCCACACACAAACACACACATTGATGCCAATCTCTCACACACTTTTGAACATTGCACAACCTGCAACAAAAAACTGAAAGAGCATTTTATTCCGTTTGTGTTTGAATAAAGACCCGAAGAATTCAATCAATGTGTGGATGTTGATTGGACAATGTATATGTGCTTTGCAGAAGTCATTTTTTAAATTCCCTGTAGCGTGAATTTTACTGGAGCATGATCAGATTGCTTTGTTTAAACCAGAATAAAGATTTGGTCTGAGAAACTATGCCGATTATAGCACGATAGCTTTATTTTTATTTTTAAATGAGGCAATGTATATATGACCCCCTTTCAAAGAGTCGCTCATTTATCACTTTCTTGCAGATATACAGTGCCTTCAGAAAGTGTTAATACCCCTTAACGTATTCCTCATGTTGTTTTCTTACAGCCTGAATTCCAAATGGATTAAATTATAGTTTTTTATCATCTCACCCAGCTACAGACAACACCCCATAATGACAAAGTAAAAACATGTTTTAATTTTTTTTTCAAATGTATTGAAAATGAAATACAGAAATATTCACAATACATGTTAGAATCACCTTTGGCAGCGATTAAAGCTGTGAGTCTTTCTGGGTAAGTCTCCAAAAGCTTTGCACCCTTGGATTGTACCATATTTGCAATATCACAATATATACAGTACCAGTCAAAAGTCTGGACACACCTACTCATTTAAGGGTTTTTCTTTATTTTACAATTTTTTACATTTTAGAAAAATAGTGAAGACATCAAAACTATGAAATAGCACAATTGGAATCATGTAGTAAGCATTAACTGTTAAACAAATCAAAATATATTTTACATTTGAGAATCTTTGAAGTAGCCATCCTTTTCCTTGACCACTTTGCACACTCTTGGCATTCTCTCAAACCTTTTCATGAGGTAGTAACCAGGAATGTTTTTCAATTAACAGGTGTACCTTCTTAAAAGTTCATTTGTGGAATTTCTTTCCTTCTTAAAGCGTTTGAGCCAATAGGTTGTGTTGTGACAAGGTAGGGATGGTTTACAGAAGATATCCCTATTTGGTAAAAGACCAAGTCCATATTATGCCAAGAACAGCTCAAATAAGCAAAGAGAAACAAGTCCATCTTTACTTAAGACATGAATGTCAGTCAAAACGGAAAAATTCAAGAACTTTGAAAGTTTCTTCTAGTGTAGTCCCAAAAACCATGAAGCGTTTTGATGAAACTGGCTCTCATGAGGACTGCCACAGGAAAGGAAGACCCAAAGTTACCTCTGCTGCAGAGGATAGGTTCAGCAGAGTTCACTGCACCTCAGATTGGAGCACAAATAAAAGCTTCACAGAGTTCAAGAAACACACACATCTCAACATGCACTGTTCATAGGAGACTGCGTGAATCAGGCCTTCATGGTTGAATTGTTCCATTGAAACCACTACTAAAGGACGGACGCCAATAATAAGAAGAGACTTGCATGGGACAAGAAACACGAGCAATGGACCTAAGTCTGGTGGAAATCTGTCCTTTGGTCTGATGAGTTCAAATTTGAGATTTTTTTCCCTTCAATGTGTGTGTGTAAAGAATCCAGGGTGTTTAGTTGGGTCTACTCTTCATTATAAAACAATTTGTTGAATGGTTTAAAATCCATCAGAAGCTGCTTCAATTCATGGTGGCTCTGAGTAAGTCTCGGGGACAGAGCTTGTTTTGCCAAGGAAAGTGAAAAGGACTGAGGGAAAGTAAACTGGAAAATACATGGAAAGGATCATGGAAGAACCTCAGAGAACATTGCATTTTCAAGATCATGTAACATCAAAATGCATTTTATATTCCTGCCCTGACAGAAAAACCACATGTAACCAACTTACATTTTATGTGAGCACAAATTACATTTTGGTACACAACGTGATCAGATTTTCACATTTGTAGTTCACATAAGATTACATTCAAATATGTTTTTGGAACACTTCCCGTGTTCACATGTGAAATTCATGTGGTTTTTGCCTAAACGCCCTGCAGTTCCACACTCAAGGTTCTTAATGATGCTTTAAATGCACATGTATGATTGTGCATGTGTAATGGGTTGAAAACAAAGTAACTAAAAACAGACACCCATTTATTATATCCCCCCCCATATTGTTTATGTATTTGTCTTAATGAATCTAAATGGTATTTTCAACATACTTTAGCGTCAGCAGTCCATAAGGCCAATAGATGGCGCTGTTGTACTGTTGTAGCAGGAGAAACATTAAGTTCAGGCCAAGCGCTCACCATTCTGCAGAATAAGGACCAGAACTTTACAGAGGTAAACTGTGTCTGTTCTTTTACTATTACAGGTATGTAACAGCACTTCAAACGTTCAACTACATACACAATATGTAATAACATGCTATTTAACAACGTTGTCCAGATATTATCACGTTAGGAAAGGTTTTGTTTTGGCTCTGTGTCGAACTGAGTGAGAGAAGAAGGTATTTACATTGAGTGAGAGTATATGTTAGCTTGATGCTAGCTGAGGTAAAAAAAAACATTTACGAGTTACAGAGACTATGTTTACTGAGTAGCTGACTTGTACTGGATTTAGTCTAGGAGATTTTTTATCAAGAATCCATTTGTTAGGGATTTCGGAGTTGGTTTTAGATGTTATTGGTTGTTTTGTGTAAAATTGTGCTCACTAGCTGGTAAACTGGCCGAGCACGCTCAGTCTGGTGGACTTTTAGTACATACAGTGAGAGAGAGAGGAGAGAGAGAGGAGAGAGAGAGGCACTATTCTGGAAGCTGAATGTATTGTTGTCACTTTTCTATAGAGGTAGCGGTATATAGAAAAACATTCAGTTATTTATGGTTTCATATATAGGTGTTTCTATTGTATGAATGTGAAATACATTGTGGTTTTCATGTGAAACCAAACATTTTTGAATTCTGTTTTAGGTAAAGTGCATTTATGTTGTGTAATTTAAAGTGTGCACTTGTTTGATGTGAATATTTTCAAAGTACTAACAAGAAAATAGACAATTGAACAAGAGAAAAAAAACATTCTTCAGAATAAAGAAAGCGCCAGAACTTGGCAGACGTAAACTTGTGTCCGTTCTTTTTACTATTGCAGGCCACCTCAGCTACACATGTACTCTGTCTGCACACGCATCCACGCATGCACATACACACGGACAAACACACACTAATGTTCTCTCTCTTGTGCTTGTCAGCAGTTCATCGTGGCCCTGTCGTTCGCCTCCTTCACCAAAGCTCTGTCAAGGACCTACATGAAGAGTGCCATCACTCAGACACTTTTTCCCTGTCCAGCTCTCTCATCGGACTCATAGACGGCAGCTTTGAGATGGGTATCAACAATAACATTGAGTTGCTTCAGAACTCATGTAGTAAAAACCAGATACAGACTACAGTGTGATTGATTTTTCTTGTGGTTCAATCAGAGTCTGCTCTCAATACTGTCCAGTTTTATAGTTGTTCCTATTAATTGATTGACTGGCTTTTGTCCATGACTCTACTGTCAAACCCCTAACATTGTTTTATTTGATGCTTTGTTGTTGCAGTCTAGTATCCAAACTGATATGCCATTTTTAGTAGAAAAAAAAATGTTTATAATTTGTGATTCCTGACTACTGTAGTGTTGTGGTTTCTTGCAGGTAACCTGCTGTTCCTGGCTGTGGTCAGCCATTTTGGGGCGAAGCTGCACCGGCCCAGGCTCATTGCTATGGGCTGTTTCCTCATGGCTGTAGGATCCTTCCTCACAGGCCTGCCACACTTCTTCATGGGATGGTAAAACAACTGAAATACTGGTTAAACTTGTAGTTGTAGAGATACTCCAATGCGGAGGAAAGTTTCACTTTAGAAATAAAGTAATGTATCCAGTTGTTGATTAATCTCAGTTAACTTCTAACTAAAGTCTTAAGTAATTGGTCAGCTGCTTGATTATGTTTTGGGGCCATACATGTTAAGAGAAGGGATTAACTTGTTATGGCTGCAATCAATGGATCCCGGAGGTCCTAGGCATAATCAACTTCACCAAGCCGCTGGAAATCGAACGCGCCCACAGAACATCAGTGCCGAAACCCCGGCCAGATGAGCCCCCACGAGCCGTATTGATCAGGTTCCTCCGTTTCCAAGACAGAGAGAAGATACTGCAACTCGCAAGAGCCAAAGGGGACATCACCATTGATGGAAAGAGGGTCAGCCTTTTCCCAGATATGAGCGTGGATCTCGCCAGACGTCGCAATCAGTTCAGACCTGCCGCCAAAGCACTGAAGGAGAAGAACATCACCGGCTACCTCATCCACCCTGCATGGATGAAAGTTCAGTACCAAGGCCGAAGCCATCTCTTCAACACACCGGGAGAAGTGCACACTTTTCTCAAAAAACTGAGCAACGTCTCAGCCAGGACGGTCTCTCTGGGGGATAAAATGCAGTTTTTTCAACTCATTTCATTTTCAACTAACCGTATCTTCCCGGGGTGAGTTCTAATACATTTACAGGAGAGTATATTTTGGTTTAGTCCATATCTACTGGGCGAAGCAATAAGTGGGCTTAGGCTTAGGCTTTCCCCCTCATTTATGTTAATCTTTCGAAAAGAGACTCAAGCATCCCTTACCGTGGGCAGTAAATATTCAGCCATAAATATCTATTCACAACGTTTGTTTTCAATTTAGAGAGCTCGCAGGTTTTAGTTTACGCCAAGTTTTAGCTAGTAAGAGCAAGACGGAAAGCGAGCAGCAACGTATCTCTACAAGTGTATTCATGTTTGATTGTTGGGATTGTTGTTTTAGTCTGACAATCGGGGTGGGTGGGATTTTTATTATTTTTTTCTTCCTTTTTTCTATGTTTATTGTTTCCCTCCTAAAGAGACACACAGGTCACTTTTGTGCTCAAACCAAAGTTGAAACATTTCCTAATTATCTGCATATGATAGATTTCTATTCAGTTACATATTTGAAACCCAACCTATGCTTAATCCACTAAAATATGTCACATTCAACGCATAACCTGTCATTATGAAAATCACTGTATTCAAACCTGTGTAGATCAGTCAATTCTTAACTTAAAGACTTAAAACTCAGGATTCTGTAAGTGGCTATGTCAATCAAGACATGTGGTTACTTATAGCTTCCTGTGCCAACCGGAAGTGCCTTTAATTGGGTCACAGTGTTTCGAAGGGTTAAAAAAGTCACATCTCTCCAAAATGTCATATGTGTGACTAGGTAACCCTCCTGAACTGTAAATCAGTCATTTCTCCCAACAGATGTCAAAGAAAAGCTCTCTCTCACACACACACACACAGACACACACACACAGCAAGGATGGAGTGATAAAGTGCGGTGCTTAAAGACACAGAGAGCAGGCAATTGCATTACCATAATCCCTAGGCCGTGCGGAGTTCAACAAGACACCCCACTTGACTGTAGCTCACTTGGTCTGACCACAGTGACCATGCAAAAAAGTAGTCTCATGTAGCAGGCTTTGTCTGCGTAAAAAGTAATCTCATGTAGCTCACTCGGTCTGACCGGTGACCGCAGGGACCATGCAAAAAAAGTAGTATCATGTAGCTCACTCAGACCGGTCTGACCGCAGTGACCGTGCAAAAAAGTAATCTCATGTAGCTCACTTGGTCTGAGCATAGGGACCATTTAAAAAAAGTAGTCTCATCAATGTGATTGTTTTTAATGGAGAATTTGACTATGAGATGAGAGAATTTGACTATGAGATGACAATATAGTAGTTTGGGGAGTATTTTCTATAATAGAATGTATTTGACTACAAGCAGAGTAGGGGCCTCATCCTGAGCATTCTCAAATGGAAAAACACAGTTTGATCATGTGCTGACAGAGAGAGAGGGAGGAGTTTGGGGAGAGTTTAAAATGAGAAGAGTGATTTTTTCTAATAGGCTGCATTTCACTTTGAGCTAACAAGGAGATGAGCATTCTAGAGTGGTGAGGAGTGGTTTCATGTATATTTTTGAGTATCAATTAAGCAGCCAGAAGCACTGTACTTTCTTTATTGCTTAAGGGATTGTGTTAAGTTGTTTTATTTACTATTATTTCCCTTTTCAATAGAATAGAATAGAATAGTATAGAATTGTATAGATGGCTCCAGTGCGCTCATGTCCAATATGCTATAAGGTTGTGGTTGGCTTTAGTCAGCACCTTAGGTATGTACACCATGTGAGGAACAGTGAGGAGAGGGTACTCCTCTGTAAGTGGCAGTCAGGCCGTGTCAATGTCAGGCAGGAGCAGTGTCCAGTGTCAGGATGCTCCACACATCTTAGCAGACTGGACCGGCATATAGACTCCCACTCAGAGCTCAACAGAGCACAGAGGAGACAGGTTTTAGAGGACCTTAGGAGACGGCTGACGATGGAGAGGCTGGCGGTGTTGAGGGCATCGACCCCTGACATCCCTATGGCGACAGATTTAGACATTGTGGTAAGGAGAGAAGAGGAGGAGGAGGAAATGTTATGTTCACCTACAGAAGCAGAGGAGGAAGTGGACTGCAAAGAGGATTCCTGCCACTGCCATGCACCAATCCTGAGACTGAAAAAAGCTGTAAAAGAGAGGGATGAGGCACTGCATACAAGAAGTGAGACCAACAAATCCATTAAAGAGGACAACCTTAAGTTGATCTCTGATCTGCAAAGGTTGAGAAAGAAGTACCAGCTGCTGAAAAGGCAGATGGGGATTGGCATGGTGAAGGCCCTCAACTTTCAGGCAGAGTCAGACACAGACACAAATCAAGAGGAGCAGGACCAAGCTAGAGGTTCAGGGGACCAGAGAGAGGAGCCTACAGTGTCCGGGTCAAGCTGCAAACTCATCTTCCCGGGCTCTGCTATGAGTAAGTACTGTGTCTTCAAATAGTGACAAGAGTTTGTGTTTGAAAAGAATATGATAAACCACCTGACTGATTCATGTAGCCTCATGAGATTGTAATTCTAGTCTAAAATGTTATGTTTTTTTGATTAGGTGTGTTTATCGAGGGATTCAGGAAGACCTGTGAGGGCCCTAATCCAAATTATAAGCTGAGTGAAAATTGTGCCTCAAAGGTCAAGAGGGTGACGCAATTTTTAAACTACATGGCGAAGAATGAGACCTACCAGTCCTCTCTCATTTTCCTGACAGACCATGACAAAATAAGGAAGTAAGCAGAATTATTTTTTCTCTCTAGCCTCACAAGCATTAACCAACAATACAGTATTTGATTGTATGATTTGTGTGTGTGTGTGTGTGTGTGTGTGTGTGTGTGTGTGTGTGTGTGTGTGTGTGTGTGTGTGTGTGTGTGTGTTTTTAGATGGGTTCAATTCCTCCAGAAGAACAAGGCAATCACCACAGTCAACCACTACACCTTGACTATTGGTGCATTTCTTAAATATTCTGAGGAGACCCCTCCATCTGGCTGCCGGCTGACCGTGAACCAATGGAGGGGGATCAACCGGTTGATGAAGGGCATTAGCAAGTCCATGAGACGACCAGTTTCCATTCACCAGATAAAGGTGAAGGACAACAAGGAAGGCAAGGTGGTGTCCAAAAAGAGCCTGCTGGAGTGCCAGTCTCTTGCCAAGGCCAAAATCCCTCAAGTGCTGAGTAAGTTTTTCTCAATCTGTGATGTCACTGTTTTTACACACTTATAGACGTCAGAGATGTATAGAATGCATTATGGAGTGGGATTATGAAGCTGCCTTTTTTTATTTTCATGTTCACAGAAACATTGGAAGAAACAAGGACACAGAGGAATCAGTACAGGTTTTATGGGTACCTGTGTGCCTACTTTACATCCATATACGGCCACAGACCAGGCCTATATAAAAACATGTTGGTGAAAGAGGTGGAGGAGGCAAAATGTGACCAGTCTGGGGTGTACCTGATCAATGTAAGTCTATGAAATACAGCTGGCTGTGTTTATTTGTTTGTTTGCTTGGTTGGTTATCTTTGGAAACAATTGCAGTCGCAGGAGCGTAATGTGTTTTTTTGTGTTTTTTCTCTGTTCAATTTCTATTAGGTGGGGGAACACAAAACAAATCGGGAGTACGGCATGGTCCAGATGTCGCTGACAAAGGAGGAGTACAGCTGGTTTTCCGACTTCCTCAAATTCAAGCACTGTCTCTTAGGGGGAAAGAAGGCCCAGCACTTCTTTTTCAATTCAACAAACACTCAGATGAAGAACCTGCCTGCCTACCTGAGGGAGGTGTGGAAGGAGATGGGTCTGCCCGAATGTCCTTCATTCACTGACCTGAGGACCACCATTGTCACTCATGTAGGTCAGATTAGATAGGAATCTAATTAATGTAAGATCCTATTCTATTGTTGTCTGAAGTAATATCAATAATATCATATATTTGTGTGTGTGTGTGTGTGTGTGTGTGTGTGTCTTACAGGTAAAAAACATGCTCCCAAAGGTTGACAGGGAAAGGGTGGCCAACTTCATGTGCCACAACATCCAGACGGCAGACAAATATTATGCCATGAATTTAAATCCAACCCAAGCAAATGAAACCAGGGCACTCTTTGAGGCTGCACTGAAGGGGGAAGATAACACAGTCGCCGCAGAGAACCAGCCCTCCACCTCAGGAGAAAGAAAGCAGAAGGTGAGAGAGGATGCCTCCCTCTCCGACAGGAGCACCACCCCTGAAGAGACCAAGGTGATGTACCAGGAGTCTGGCACGTCCGCCGGTGACTCGGAAGAGGAGGAAGAGGATGAAGATGAGGAACAGATGGCCAGACAACTTCCAGTAAGATCAGCTATTCTGACAGGACACATTTGATTATCAAAATGTACTTGTAAACTATGTAACAGTCAAGTGTGAATTCTGAGATATATCTAATTTCTTGTGTTTGCTCTGTCAGGAGACACCTTCCAAGGTGACCAATCCTCAGGTGGAGATGGAACTTACCCCAAAGAGGAAGCGGAGCATCTGCACACGCCGCATGGAGGTCGCCATCAGCCCCATGCTAGTCTCACCGCTCAAAGTGAGGCTCAAGTCGCCCCCCCACCAGTCCCTCATTGTCACATTAAAAGGGATGCAACAACTAAACTCAAATAAAGTAAGACTAAAAAATGCCATTGCCTCATGGAGGTTAAAGCTGCAGGAGAAGGTGCAAAAGAGAGGAGGGGACCCCTGATGCAGCTCGAAGGAAGGGGAGCCGACCAACAACAAGACTTCCTCTTCCAAATAGTCATGTAGATTGTTTTAGACTCTCACATTTATACTGTTCTGATTTTGTTTGGTTTGATTTTCAATTTTGGTGTGCTTGTTTACATTTTAGAAGTGTAAAATGTGTGTAATTTAGTCTAACTGTCTGTTCAATTTTCTATTTTGGTGTGATTCTTTATAATGTAAAGGTTTGTTCTGTTTTATTAAATAACTAGTTGAGTAATTCTTTGTGTTGTGCTTTCTTTAAGGTTTATATTTAGTTTGTCACTTAATTTGTAAGTGTTAAACATTCACTGTCTTGTGTTGTTGTCTGTGAAGGTAGGAACAAATATTTAGGCATTATTGGCATGGGAATCATATGTTTACATTGGCAAAGCAAATTAAGTAGATAATAAACAAAAGTGAAATAAACAATAAAGTCCTGCTGTAGACTGTACTACTGCTGTTCAGGAAGCACAATTTGAACTAGAAACTTACACAGACAGGCTGAAATAAACACTAAAAAATAACAAATGGCATCACCGTAATATCCCGCTTGACCGTAGCTCGCTCGAACTGAGCGCAGCGACCATGAGAAAAGTAAGCCCAAAATGAAGCCTGCCCCACAACGTCATTTGCTTTTGGGTGACAGTGAGAGAACCGTTAGGTTTAGAAGGACAATTCAACCACAGGAATGTTCCTAACGTCCTTCCAATCCATGCAAGCCTTACCTTGACCGTGTGGCATTAACCCTTAAAAATAAAACAGGGTTTTTTGATCTCACAGATTACAATGACATCTCTCCCCATAGGAATACATTGACAGCTCCCCTAAATTCAACCTGGAGCCTATGTGGGTTAATAATGCCTTATGAACCTGTCTTCAATGCCAATCCATCAGGCCACTATGAGGTCTACCTGTGTCGATTCTAAGCTTCCTGGAGCAACCGGAAGTGGTTAAATTCACCCAAAATGTATTTTGATGTACATAACCTGCAAATGTGAAAATGACTGCATTCAACCCTGGGTAGATCAGTCAATTCTTAACATAAAGACTTTAAACTCAGGATTCTGTAAGAGAATACCCAAAGCAAAATATTTGTTTACCTATAGCTTCCTGTGCCAACCGGAAGTGCCTTTAATTGGTGTCTCAGGGGCTTCTCCTTAGGAGGGATGGGGACACCACCACGGGACAGACCCCACACTCATCGCTAGAGATCGAACTTCAGACTCCCTTCAAAACCACTGAACCCCTCAACACACCGAAAGAGATTACGGTGCACACCCTTAGAGGGAGCCGGAACAGGATAACTCCCTCCACCATCACAGAGACACAGAGGAGGAGGAACTATCCAACACCCAGGGAGAGAGAACAAGTGACGTCAGTCGAACACAGTCAGAAAGAGGAGGTGGAAGAGGCGTTAGATAGAGGAGGATATTACCCCAGAGGCCATTCCTCCTGTTCATGTGAGCAAGAAAGAGCAGAAGGCTTCTGATCAGCCAAATGGCAGGCAGAGGGAGAGGTCATAGTGATTCACACCCACAGAGAGAAAGACAACCCACACAACCTCTTGGTTGAGATGAACCACACAGGTAGAGGCAGAGGGCCTTCAAGGCTAGCCAGTCAGCCTGCCTGCTCTGATCCTCAAGTCAATTGTATATAAATTCATGTTCATTAAAGATTTTTATTCAAGAATTGACAAGTCCCATTTCGTTAAAGGGGTCACCCTTTTCCTGCTACAAACACAACTTGCATATCATCACAGACTAGGCCAAAACGTTAATCTTTTAACCTTGCCTGAATAAAACAATGCATTTTTTATAGTGAGCAAGAGTTGCTCCTTTTCCTTTTCTATGATGATTCAAATATTTGGTTGCACCTCAACTGAACGTTGGTTGAGGGCCCCTTTTTTTTAATTAAAAGCATTAAAATTGTGATGTTTCTCACTTATTTACATAACCTACTCCACACTTGCAAAGTGAAAGTTTATAGAAATGTTCTGAAATTAAGTAGTAAACAGAAGAAAAGCAGAATTGAGTCCAATTATAATGCGAATAATTGAATGGTCTATGGTTCAATCCCATTTCTGAAGGTCTGATGAATAATTAATATTGTTTCTCCTCTTCCTTGTGGCAGGGGCAGCAGCACACTGCCCTCCAAAGATTGCAAAATAATAGCCGGACTGCCCCTTTCCTAGCTCTGCATGGAACTTCCAGTGCCACGTCCTTGGTGACGTGTGGGGTGACATCCGGGATGACCACAGCAACATCCTCTGGAAAGGGAAAAAAGAGGAACAGAATGTGAACAAATGCAAACCGTAGCTTCTAAACACTGGCCAGTTGAAAGGTTCTACTAAGATGTCATGACAAACGGCACCTGTCAGAGTGCTCTCTAAGTCTCTCTCTCTTGGGTGCTCTGAATGGCCTTCCTCTGGCTGAAGCCACAGGGCCAGGAGGAGCCTGGGCACCACCTCCACCACCACCTGAGATGGGCTGAGCAGGTTGCTACGGGGCTCATTGGACTGCTCGCCCAGAATGCTCCTCACAGCTCTTTCCACGGTGCTGTGGACCTTAGGATCGCTGAAATCAACAATAAGGAGAAAACAAAGCTAAACGATGTGCAATGTACTCACTTAGAACACTTTCTTAGTCTGTTTCTGCGTAGTTCCAGATGTGTAGATAAATGGATCAAGTCATATGCGGGGCAGTACATGGAACTCACATGTCAGCTGGCGAGGTGGGGTGCATGGAGCGGCGGAGCTTGCAGAAAGCCTTGTGCTCTATGTTCATCATTTTTAGGCAAGTGTTTACTTCCCAGGCCTGCAGTATGAAACAGGAAGTCCCATTAGTGTAATTTCACAACAGATCTATCCTGCTGTGCTAACTCGTTGTTGAAAGGCTGGTAAAGAGCTCACTAACTTGTAGCATGTCTCTAACTCTCATTCTCTTACCAGCCGAGCGAGGTCGTTTCCCTCCTCCAGTGTTTCCTTCCACACCCTTCAAATAAAACACAGAGTCCTCCAATATGCTGCACTTAGAATTGAGTTGTAGGCGATGTTTGGCGCAAAATAGAATGTTTACATTCTATTGCCATGGAGAAATGGAATGTGTAGAACCTGTTTAATTGATTATGCTTCTATGTCTTTATTTCGTTAAACATTGAACTCTGTATTATGTCATAATGTGTATATGAGGACGTAGGAGCCCGTCCAGATTCATGACCCGATTATCCAGGTGCATGTTGCTTAGACCTACTAATCCATCCTTGGTTTACAAGTTAAATACATTGTTTATATATGCCTATACAAATCCATCGACCACATCCATTTAAAGCAATGATTGTCAATTGAAATTGTGGTTGTTCTGTTCTCCTGTTGTGCGCCTTGAGTGTTTGTCCCCTTAAGCACATTATTCCAATATTTTTCCGAGCTCTGAATTGACACAAGGAACACTTTTGAAAAGATAGTCGGTTAAAAATAAGAGTATGAATGACAATAAACGTATGACTTGGATTGTATGCGTAATAGTGTAGTAAACAGTATCGCTCAGCGCGGGAACTTTTGGTGTTAGGAAAGTTTCCGTTTTTAGCCTCCATGACACGTATCACTTCGTTGTCTTGTTGGTAATAGTAAAAATGCATGACAGTCGGCATTGTAATGGTCTAACAGGTGTTTTTCATTTTGCTTCTCACATTAAACAGACATTTGAGAACGGAATTGCTTACAGTTGTACCTATGATGCAGAGACACACTAAAGCTGTACAGTGTAGTTTGAATAATCAGTTTCAATTATTTGCAGATGAATTCCCTATTATTTACAAATCGAAAGATGTACCATTTGAAATGAATGTGGCAGAACAGTTTAGCATAGAGTTCTTGTGGGTGTCTTCTCCTTCAGTCTTTTTGCCTCCTAGGCCTTGTTTCTCATTACATGGGATTTCCCCAGTGCCAACTTCACACGAGATGGCCGCTGTCTACTGTCATGTGGTGCTGAATGACAGATATCGCTATGCCGATATTGCTGCTGTCCATGGACCTGAAATGTACAATGTACGACCGTCCAAACTTGACCCCACACACAAACACACACATTGATGCCAATCTCTCACACACTTTTGAACATTGCACAACCTGCAACAAAAAACTGAAAGAGCATTTTATTCCGTTTGTGTTTGAATAAAGACCCGAAGAATTCAATCAATGTGTGGATGTTGATTGGACAATGTATATGTGCTTTGCAGAAGTCATTTTTTAAATTCCCTGTAGCGTGAATTTTACTGGAGCATGATCAGATTGCTTTGTTTAAACCAGAATAAAGATTTGGTCTGAGAAACTATGCCGATTATAGCACGATAGCTTTATTTTTATTTTTAAATGAGGCAATGTATATATGACCCCCTTTCAAAGAGTCGCTCATTTATCACTTTCTTGCAGATATACAGTGCCTTCAGAAAGTGTTAATACCCCTTAACGTATTCCTCATGTTGTTTTCTTACAGCCTGAATTCCAAATGGATTAAATTATAGTTTTTTATCATCTCACCCAGCTACAGACAACACCCCATAATGACAAAGTAAAAACATGTTTTAATTGTTTTTTCAAATGTATTGAAAATGAAATACAGAAATATTCACAATACATGTTAGAATCACCTTTGGCAGCGATTAAAGCTGTGAGTCTTTCTGGGTAAGTCTCCAAAAGCTTTGCACCCTTGGATTGTACCATATTTGCAATATCACAATATATACAGTACCAGTCAAAAGTCTGGACACACCTACTCATTTAAGGGTTTTTCTTTATTTTACAATTTTTTACATTTTAGAAAAATAGTGAAGACATCAAAACTATGAAATAGCACAATTGGAATCATGTAGTAAGCATTAACTGTTAAACAAATCAAAATATATTTTACATTTGAGAATCTTTGAAGTAGCCATCCTTTTCCTTGACCACTTTGCACACTCTTGGCATTCTCTCAAACCTTTTCATGAGGTAGTCACCAGGAATGTTTTTCAATTAACAGGTGTACCTTCTTAAAAGTTCATTTGTGGAATTTCTTTCCTTCTTAAAGCGTTTGAGCCAAAAGGTTGCGTTGTGACAAGGTAGGGATGGTTTACAGAAGATATCCCTATTTGGTAAAAGACCAAGTCCATATTATGCCAAGAACAGCTCAAATAAGCAAAGAGAAACAAGTCCATCTTTACTTAAGACATGAATGTCAGTCAAAACGGAAAAATTCAAGAACTTTGAAAGTTTCTTCTAGTGTAGTCCCAAAAACCATGAAGCGTTTTGATGAAACTGGCTCTCATGAGGACTGCCACAGGAAAGGAAGACCCAAAGTTACCTCTGCTGCAGAGGATAGGTTCAGCAGAGTTCACTGCACCTCAGATTGGAGCCCAAATAAAAGCTTCACAGAGTTCAAGAAACACACACATCTCAACATGCACTGTTCATAGGAGACTGCGTGAATCAGGCCTTCATGGTTGAATTGTTCCATTGAAACCACTACTAAAGGACGGACGCCAATAATAAGAAGAGACTTGCATGGGACAAGAAACACGAGCAATGGACCTACAGTGCCTTGCAAAAGTATTCGGCCCCCTTGAACTTTGCGACCTTTTGCCACATTTCAGGCTTCAAACATAAAGATATAAAACTGTATTTTTTTGTGAAGAATCAACAACAAGTGGGACACAATCATGAAGTAGAAGGACATTTATTGGATATTTCAAACTTTTTTAACAAATAAAAAACAGAAAAATTATTCAGCCCCCTTAAGTTAATACTTTGTAGCGCCACCTTTTGCTGCGATTACAGCTGTAAGTCGCTTGGGGTATGTCTCTATCAGTTTTGCACATCGAGAGACTGACATTTTTTCCCATTCCTCCTTGCAAAACAGCTCCAGCTCAGTGAGGTTGGATGGAGAGCATTTGTGAACAGCAGTTTTCAGTTCTTTCCACAGATTCTTGATTGGATTCAGGTCTGGACTTTGACTTGGCCATTCTAACACCTGGATATGTTTATTTTTGAACCATTCCATTGTAGATTTTGCTTTATGTTTTGGATCATTGTCTTGTTGAAAGACAAATCTCCAGTCCCATCAGGTTTTCTTCCAGAATGGTCCTGTATTTGGCTCCATCCATCTTCCCATCAATTTTAACCATCTTCCCTGTCCCTGCTGAAGAAAAGCAGGCCCAAACCATGATGCTGCCACCACCATGTTTGACAGTGGGGATGGTGTGTTCAGTGTGATGAGCTGTGTTGCTTTTACGCCAAACATAATGTTTTGCATTGTTGCCAAAAAGTTCAATTTTGGTTTCATCTGACCAGAGCACCTTCTTCCACATGTTTGGTGTGTCTCCCAGGTGGCTTGTGGCAAACTTTAAACAACACTTTTTATGGATATCTTTAAGAAATGGCTTTCTTCTTGCCACTCTTCCATAAAGGCCAGATTTGTGCAATATACGACTGATTGTTGTCCTATGGACAGAGTCTCCCACCTCAGCTGTAGATCTCTGCAGTTCATCCAGAGTGATCATGGGACTCTTGGCTGCATCTCTGATCAGTCTTCTCCTTGTATGAGCTGAAAGTTTAGAGGGACGGCCAGGTCTTGGTAGATTTGCAGTGGTCTGATACTCCTTCCATTTCCATATTATCCTTGCTCCTTGGGATGTTTAAAGCTTGGGAAATCTTTTTGTATCCAAATCCGGCTTTAAACTTCTTCACAACAGTATCTCGGACCTGCCTGGTGTGTTCCTTGTTCTTCATGATGCTCTCTGCGCTTTTAACGGACCTCTGAGACTATCACAGTGCAGGTGCATTTATACGGAGACTTGATTACACACAGGTGGATTGTATTTATCATCATTAGTCATTTAGGTCAACATTGGATCATTCAGAGATCCTCACTGAACTTCTGGAGAGAGTTTGCTGCACTGAAAGTAAAGGGGCTGAATAATTTTGCACGCCCAATTTTTCAGTTTTTGATTTGTTAAAAAAGTTTGAAATATCCAATAAATGTTGTTCCACTTCATGACTGTGTCCCACTTGTTGTTGATTCTTCACAAAAATACAGTTTTATATCTTTATGTTTGAAGCCTGAAATGTGGCAAAAGGTTGCAAAGTTCAAGGGGGCCGAATACTTTCGCAAGGCACTGTAAGTCTGGTGGAAATCTGTCCTTTGGTCTGATGAGTTCAAATTTGAGATTTTTTTCCCTTCAATGTGTGTGTGTAAAGAATCCAGGGTGTTTAGTTGGGTCTACTCTTCATTATAAAACAATTTGTTGAATGGTTTAAAATCCATCAGAAGCTGCTTCAATTCATGGTGGCTCTGAGTAAGTCTCGGGGACAGAGCTTGTTTTGCCAAGGAAAGTGAAAAGGACTGAGGGAAAGTAAACTGGAAAATACATGGAAAGGATCATGGAAGAACCTCAGAGAACATTGCATTTTCAAGATCATGTAACATCAAAATGCATTTTATATTCCTGCCCTGACAGAAAAACCACATGTAACCAACTTACATTTTATGTGAGCACAAATTACATTTTGGTACACAACGTGATCAGATTTTCACATTTGTAGTTCACATAAGATTACATTCAAATATGTTTTTGGAACACTTCCCGTGTTCACATGTGAAATTCATGTGGTTTTTGCCTAAACGCCCTGCAGTTCCACACTCAAGGTTCTTAATGATGCTTTAAATGCACATGTATGATTGTGCATGTGTAATGGGTTGAAAACAAAGTAACTAAAAACAGACACCCATTTATTATATCCCCCCCATATTGTTTATGTATTTGTCTTAATGAATCTAAATGGTATTTTCAACATACTTTAGCGTCAGCAGTCCATAAGGCCAATAGATGGCGCTGTTGTACTGTTGTAGCAGGAGAAACATTAAGTTCAGGCCAAGCGCTCACCATTCTGCAGAATAAGGACCAGAACTTTACAGAGGTAAACTGTGTCTGTTCTTTTACTATTACAGGTATGTAACAGCACTTCAAACGTTCAACTACATACACAATATGTAATAACATGCTATTTAACAACGTTGTCCAGATATTATCACGTTAGGAAAGGTTTTGTTTTGGCTCTGTGTCGAACTGAGTGAGAGAAGAAGGTATTTACATTGAGTGAGAGTATATGTTAGCTTGATGCTAGCTGAGGTAAAAAAAAACATTTACGAGTTACAGAGACTATGTTTACTGAGTAGCTGACTTGTACTGGATTTAGTCTAGGAGATTTTTTATCAAGAATCCATTTGTTAGGGATTTCGGAGTTGGTTTTAGATGTTATTGGTTGTTTTGTGTAAAATTGTGCTCACTAGCTGGTAAACTGGCCGAGCACGCTCAGTCTGGTGGACTTTTAGTACATACAGTGAGAGAGAGAGGATTTTCTGGAGGTGCCACTATCTTAAAGCTGAATGTATTGTTGTCACTTTTCTATAGAGGTAGCGGTATATAGAAAAGACACTTTTTCCCTGTCCAGCTCTCTCATCGGACTCATAGACGGCAGCTTTGAGATGGGTATCAACAATAACATTGAGTTGCTTCAGAACTCATGTAGTAAAAACCAGATACAGACTACAGTATGATTGATTTTTCTTGTGGTTCAATCAGAGTCTGCTCTCAATACTGTCCAGTTTTCTAGTTGTTCCTATTAATTGATTGACTGGCTTTTGTCCATGACTCTACTGTCAAACCCCTAACATTGTTTTATTTGATGCTTTGTTGTTGCAGTCTAGTATCCAAACTGATATGCCATTTTTAGTAGAAAAAAAAATGTTTATAATTTGTGATTCCTGACTACTGTAGTGTTGTGGTTTCTTGCAGGTAACCTGCTGTTCCTGGCTGTGGTCAGCCATTTTGGGGCGAAGCTGCACCGGCCCAGGCTCATTGCTATGGGCTGTTTCCTCATGGCTGTAGGATCCTTCCTCACAGGCCTGCCACACTTCTTCATGGGATGGTAAAACAACTGAAATACTGGTTAAACTTGTAGTTGTAGAGATACTCCAATGCGGAGGAAAGTTTCACTTTAGAAATAAAGTAATGTATCCAGTTGTTGATTAATCTCAGTTAACTTCTAACTAAAGTCTTAAGTAATTGGTCAGCTGCTTGATTATGTTTTGGGGCCATACATGTTAAGAGAAGGGATTAACTTGTTATGGCTGCAATCAATGGATCCCGGAGGTCCTAGGCATAATCAACTTCACCAAGCCGCTGGAAATCGAACGCGCCCACAGAACATCAGCGCCGAAACCCCGGCCAGATGAGCCCCCACGAGCCGTATTGATCAGGTTCCTCCGTTTCCAAGACAGAGAGAAGATACTGCAACTCGCAAGAGCCAAAGGGGACATCACCATTGATGGAAAGAGGGTCAGCCTTTTCCCAGATATGAGCGTGGATCTCGCCAGACGTCGCAATCAGTTCAGACCTGCCGCCAAAGCACTGAAGGAGAAGAACATCACCGGCTACCTCATCCACCCTGCATGGATGAAAGTTCAGTACCAAGGCCGAAGCCATCTCTTCAACACACCGGGAGAAGTGCACACTTTTCTCAAAAAACTGAGCAATGTCTGAGCCAGGACGGTCTCTCTGGGGGATAAAATGCAGTTTTTTCAACTCATTTCATTTTCAACTAACCGTATCTTCCCGGGGTGAGTTCTAATACATTTACAGGAGAGTATATTTTGGTTTAGTCCATATCTACTGGGCGAAGCAATAAGTGGGCTTAGGCTTAGGCTTTCCCCCTCATTTATGTTAATCTTTCGAAAAGAGACTCAAGCATCCCTTACCGTGGGCAGTAAATATTCAGCCATAAATATCTATTCACAACGTTTGTTTTCAATTTAGAGAGCTCGCAGGTTTTAGTTTACGCCAAGTTTTAGCTAGTAAGAGCAAGACGGAAAGCGAGCAGCAACGTATCTCTACAAGTGTATTCATGTTTGATTGTTGGGATTGTTGTTTTAGTCTGACAATCGGGGTGGGTGGGATTTTTATTATTTTTTTCTTCCTTTTTTCTATGTTTATTGTTTCCCTCCTAAAGAGACACACAGGTCACTTTTGTGCTCAAACCAAAGTTGAAACATTTCCTAATTATCTGCATATGATAGATTTCTATTCAGTTACATATTTGAAACCCAACCTATGCTTAATCCACTAAAATATGTCACATTCAACGCATAACCTGTCATTATGAAAATCACTGTATTCAAACCTGTGTAGATCAGTCAATTCTTAACTTAAAGACTTAAAACTCAGGATTCTGTAAGTGGCTATGTCAATCAAGACATGTGGTTACTTATAGCTTCCTGTGCCAACCGGAAGTGCCTTTAATTGGGTCACAGTGTTTCGAAGGGTTAAAAAAGTCACATCTCTCCAAAATGTCATATGTGTGACTAGGTAACCCTCCTGAACTGTAAATCAGTCATTTCTCCCAACAGATGTCAAAGAAAAGCTCTCTCTCACACACACACACACAGACACACACACACAGCAAGGATGGAGTGATAAAGTGCGGTGCTTAAAGACACAGAGAGCAGGCAATTGCATTACCATAATCCCTAGGCCGTGCGGAGTTCAACAAGACACCCCACTTGACTGTAGCTCACTTGGTCTGACCACAGTGACCATGCAAAAAAGTAGTCTCATGTAGCAGGCTTTGTCTGCGTAAAAAGTAATCTCATGTAGCTCACTCGGTCTGACCGGTGACCGCAGGGACCATGCAAAAAAAGTAGTATCATGTAGCTCACTCAGACCGGTCTGACCGCAGTGACCGTGCAAAAAAGTAATCTCATGTAGCTCACTTGGTCTGAGCATAGGGACCATTTAAAAAAAGTAGTCTCATCAATGTGATTGTTTTTAATGGAGAATTTGACTATGAGATGAGAGAATTTGACTATGAGATGACAATATAGTAGTTTGGGGAGTATTTTCTATAATAGAATGTATTTGACTACAAGCAGAGTAGGGGCCTCATCCTGAGCATTCTCAAATGGAAAAACACAGTTTGATCATGTGCTGACAGAGAGAGAGGGAGGAGTTTGGGGAGAGTTTAAAATGAGAAGAGTGATTTTTTCTAATAGGCTGCATTTCACTTTGAGCTAACAAGGAGATGAGCATTCTAGAGTGGTGAGGAGTGGTTTCATGTATATTTTTGAGTATCAATTAAGCAGCCAGAAGCACTGTACTTTCTTTATTGCTTAAGGGATTGTGTTAAGTTGTTTTATTTACTATTATTTCCCTTTTCAATAGAATAGAATAGAATAGTATAGAATTGTATAGATGGCTCCAGTGCGCTCATGTCCAATATGCTATAAGGTTGTGGTTGGCTTTAGTCAGCACCTTAGGTATGTACACCATGTGAGGAACAGTGAGGAGAGGGTACTCCTCTGTAAGTGGCAGTCAGGCCGTGTCAATGTCAGGCAGGAGCAGTGTCCAGTGTCAGGATGCTCCACACATCTTAGCAGACTGGACCGGCATATAGACTCCCACTCAGAGCTCAACAGAGCACAGAGGAGACAGGTTTTAGAGGACCTTAGGAGACGGCTGACGATGGAGAGGCTGGCGGTGTTGAGGGCATCGACCCCTGACATCCCTATGGCGACAGATTTAGACATTGTGGAGACTGTAAGGAGAGAAGAGGAGGAGGAGGAAATGTTATGTTCACCTACAGAAGCAGAGGAGGAAGTGGACTGCAAAGAGGATTCCTGCCACTGCCATGCACCAATCCTGAGACTGAAAAAAGCTGTAAAAGAGAGGGATGAGGCACTGCATACAAGAAGTGAGACCAACAAATCCATTAAAGAGGACAACCTTAAGTTGATCTCTGATCTGCAAAGGTTGAGAAAGAAGTACCAGCTGCTGAAAAGGCAGATGGGGATTGGCATGGTGAAGGCCCTCAACTTTCAGGCAGAGTCAGACACAGACACAAATCAAGAGGAGCAGGACCAAGCTAGAGGTTCAGGGGACCAGAGAGAGGAGCCTACAGTGTCCGGGTCAAGCTGCAAACTCATCTTCCCGGGCTCTGCTATGAGTAAGTACTGTTTCTTCAAATAGTGACAAGAGTTTGTGTTTGAAAAGAATATGATAAACCACCTGACTGATTCATGTAGCCTCATGAGAATGTAATTCTTGTCTAAAATGTTATGTTTTTTTGATTAGGTGTGTTTATCGAGGGATTCAGGAAGACCTGTGAGGGCCCTAATCCAAATTATAAGCTGAGTGAAAATTGTGCCTCAAAGGTCAAGAGGGTGACGCAATTTTTAAACTACATGGCGAAGAATGAGACCTACCAGTCCTCTCTCATTTTCCTGACAGACCATGACAAAATAAGGAAGTAAGCAGAATTATTTTTTCTCTCTAGCCTCACAAGCATTAACCAACAATACAGTATTTGATTGTATGATTTGTGTGTGTGTGTGTGTGTGTGTGTGTGTGTGTGTGTTTTTAGATGGGTTCAATTCCTCCAGAAGAACAAGGCAATCACCACAGTCAACCACTACACCTTGACTATTGGTGCATTTCTTAAATATTCTGAGGAGACCCCTCCATCTGGCTGCCGGCTGACCGTGAACCAATGGAGGGGGATCAACCGGTTGATGAAGGGCATTAGCAAGTCCATGAGACGACCAGTTTCCCTTCACCAGATAAAGGTGAAGGACAACAAGGAAGGCAAGGTGGTGTCCAAAAAGAGCCTGCTGGAGTGCCAGTCTCTTGCCAAGGCCAAAATCCCTCAAGTGCTGAGTAAGTTTTTCTCAATCTGTGATGTCACTGTTTTTAGACACTTATAGACGTCAGAGATGTATAGAATGCATTATGGAGTGGGATTATGAAGCTGCCTTTTTTTATTTTCATGTTCACAGAAACATTGGAAGAAACAAGGACACAGAGGAATCAGTACAGGTTTTATGGGTACCTGTGTGCCTACTTTACATCCATATACGGCCACAGACCAGGCCTATATAAAAACATGTTGGTGAAAGAGGTGGAGGAGGCAAAATGTGACCAGTCTGGGGTGTACCTGATCAATGTAAGTCTATGAAATACAGCTGGCTGTGTTTATTTGTTTGTTTGCTTGGTTGGTTATCTTTGGAAACAATTGCAGTCGCAGGAGCGTAATGTGTTTTTTTGTGTTTTTTCTCTGTTCAATTTCTATTAGGTGGGGGAACACAAAACAAATCGGGAGTACGGCATGGTCCAGATGTCGCTGACAAAGGAGGAGTACAGCTGGTTTTCCGACTTCCTCAAATTCAAGCACTGTCTCTTAGGGGGAAAGAAGGCCCAGCACTTCTTTTTCAATTCAACAAACACTCAGATGAAGAACCTGCCTGCCTACCTGAGGGAGGTGTGGAAGGAGATGGGTCTGCCCGAATGTCCTTCATTCACTGACCTGAGGACCTCCATTGTCACTCATGTAGGTCAGATTAGATAGGAATCTAATTAATGTAAGATCCTATTCTATTGTTGTCTGAAGTAATATCAATAATATCATATATTTGTGTGTGTGTGTGTGTGTGTGTGTGTGTCTTACAGGTAAAAAACATGCTCCCAAAGGTTGACAGGGAAAGGGTGGCCAACTTCATGTGCCACAACATCCAGACGGCAGACAAATATTATGCCATGAATTTAAATCCAACCCAAGCAAATGAAACCAGGGCACTCTTTGAGGCTGCACTGAAGGGGGAAGATAACACAGTCGCCGCAGAGAACCAGCCCTCCACCTCAGGAGAAAGAAAGCAGAAGGTGAGAGAGGATGCCTCCCTCTCCGACAGGAGCACCACCCCTGAAGAGACCAAGGTGATGTACCAGGAGTCTGGCACGTCCGCCGGTGACTCGGAAGAGGAGGAAGAGGATGAAGATGAGGAACAGATGGCCAGACAACTTCCAGTAAGATCAGCTATTCTGACAGGACACATTTGATTATCAAAATGTACTTGTAAACTATGTAACAGTCAAGTGTGAATTCTGAGATATATCTAATTTCTTGTGTTTGCTCTGTCAGGAGACACCTTCCAAGGTGACCAATCCTCAGGTGGAGATGGAACTTACCCCAAAGAGGAAGCGGAGCATCTGCACACGCCGCATGGAGGTCGCCATCAGCCCCATGCTAGTCTCACCGCTCAAAGTGAGGCTCAAGTCGCCCCCCCACCAGTCCCTCATTGTCACATTAAAAGGGATGCAACAACTAAACTCAAATAAAGTAAGACTAAAAAATGCCATTGCCTCATGGAGGTTAAAGCTGCAGGAGAAGGTGCAAAAGAGAGGAGGGGACCCCTGATGCAGCTCGAAGGAAGGGGAGCCGACCAACAACAAGACTTCCTCTTCCAAATAGTCATGTAGATTGTTTTAGACTCTCACATTTATACTGTTCTGATTTTGTTTGGTTTGATTTTCAATTTTGGTGTGCTTGTTTACATTTTAGAAGTGTAAAATGTGTGTAATTTAGTCTAACTGTCTGTTCAATTTTCTATTTTGGTGTGATTCTTTATAATGTAAAGGTTTGTTCTGTTTTATTAAATAACTAGTTTAGTAATTATTTGTGTTGTGCTTTCTTTAAGGTTATATTCTAACTGTCTGTTCAATTTTCTATTTTGGTGTGATTCTTTATAATGTAAAGGTTTGTTCTGTTTTATTAAATAACTAGTTGAGTAATTCTTTGTGTTGTGCTTTCTTTAAGGTTTATATTTAGTTTGTCACTTAATTTGTAAGTGTTAAACATTCACTGTCTTGTGTTGTTGTCTGTGAAGGTAGGAACAAATATTTAGGCATTATTGGCATGGGAATCATATGTTTACATTGGCAAAGCAAATTAAGTAGATAATAAACAAAAGTGAAATAAACAATAAAGTCCTGCTGTAGACTGTACTACTGCTGTTCAGGAAGCACAATTTGAACTAGAAACTTACACAGACAGGCTGAAATAAACACAAAAAAATAACAAATGGCATCACCGTAATCTCTAGGCCATGCCGAGTTCAACGAGATATCCCGCTTGACCGTAGCTCGCTCGGTCTGAGCGCAGCGACCATGAGAAAAGTAAGCCCAAAATGAAGCCTGCCCCACAACGTCATTTGCTTTTGGGTGACAGTGAGAGAACCGTTAGGTTTAGAAGGACAATTCAACCACAGGAATGTTCCTAACGTCCTTCCAATCCATGCAAGCCTTACCTTGACCGTGTGGCATTAACCCTTAAAAATAAAACAGGGTTTTTTGATCTCACAGATTACAATGACATCTCTCCCCATAGGAATACATTGACAGCTCCCCTAAATTCAACCTGGAGCCTATGTGGGTTAATAATGCCTTATGAACCTGTCTTCAATGCCAATCCATCAGGCCACTATGAGGTCTACCTGTGTCGATTCTAAGCTTCCTGGAGCAACCGGAAGTGGTTAAATTCACCCAAAATGTATTTTGATGTACATAACCTGCAAATGTGAAAATGACTGCATTCAACCCTGGGTAGATCAGTCAATTCTTAACATAAAGACTTTAAACTCAGGATTCTGTAAGAGAATACCCAAAGCAAAATATTTGTTTACCTATAGCTTCCTGTGCCAACCGGAAGTGCCTTTAATTGGTGTCTCAGGGGCTTCTCCTTAGGAGGGATGGGGACACCACCACGGGACAGACCCCACACTCATCGCTAGAGATCGAACTTCAGACTCCCTTCAAAACCACTGAACCCCTCAACACACCGAAAGAGATTACGGTGCACACCCTTAGAGGGAGCCGGAACAGGATAACTCCCTCCACCATCACAGAGACACAGAGGAGGAGGAACTATCCAACACCCAGGGAGAGAGAACAAGTGACGTCAGTCGAACACAGTCAGAAAGAGGAGGTGGAAGAGGCGTTAGATAGAGGAGGATATTACCCCAGAGGCCATTCCTCCTGTTCATGTGAGCAAGAAAGAGCAGAAGGCTTCTGATCAGCCAAATGGCAGGCAGAGGGAGAGGTCATAGTGATTCACACCCACAGAGAGAAAGACAACCCACACAACCTCTTGGTTGAGATGAACCACACAGGTAGAGGCAGAGGGCCTTCAAGGCTAGCCAGTCAGCCTGCCTGCTCTGATCCTCAAGTCAATTGTATATAAATTCATGTTCATTAAAGATTTTTATTCAAGAATTGACAAGTCCCATTTCGTTAAAGGGGTCACCCTTTTCCTGCTACAAACACAACTTGCATATCATCACAGACTAGGCCAAAACGTTAATCTTTTAACCTTGCCTGAATAAAACAATGCATTTTTTATAGTGAGCAAGAGTTGCTCCTTTTCCTTTTCTATGATGATTCAAATATTTGGTTGCACCTCAACTGAACGTTGGTTGAGGGCCCCTTTTTTTTAATTAAAAGCATTAAAATTGTGATGTTTCTCACTTATTTACATAACCTACTCCACACTTGCAAAGTGAAAGTTTATAGAAATGTTCTGAAATTAAGTAGTAAACAGAAGAAAAGCAGAATTGAGTCCAATTATAATGCGAATAATTGAATGGTCTATGGTTCAATCCCATTTCTGAAGGTCTGATGAATAATTAATATTGTTTCTCCTCTTCCTTGTGGCAGGGGCAGCAGCACACTGCCCTCCAAAGATTGCAAAATAATAGCCGGACTGCCCCTTTCCTAGCTCTGCATGGAACTTCCAGTGCCACGTCCTTGGTGACGTGTGGGGTGACATCCGGGATGACCACAGCAACATCCTCTGGAAAGGGAAAAAAGAGGAACAGAATGTGAACAAATGCAAACCGTAGCTTCTAAACACTGGCCAGTTGAAAGGTTCTACTAAGATGTCATGACAAACGGCACCTGTCAGAGTGCTCTCTAAGTCTCTCTCTCTTGGGTGCTCTGAATGGCCTTCCTCTGGCTGAAGCCACAGGGCCAGGAGGAGCCTGGGCACCACCTCCACCACCACCTGAGATGGGCTGAGCAGGTTGCTACGGGGCTCATTGGACTGCTCGCCCAGAATGCTCCTCACAGCTCTTTCCACGGTGCTGTGGACCTTAGGATCGCTGAAATCAACAATAAGGAGAAAACAAAGCTAAACGATGTGCAATGTACTCACTTAGAACACTTTCTTAGTCTGTTTCTGCGTAGTTCCAGATGTGTAGATAAATGGATCAAGTCATATGCGGGGCAGTACATGGAACTCACATGTCAGCTGGCGAGGTGGGGTGCATGGAGCGGCGGAGCTTGCAGAAAGCCTTGTGCTCTATGTTCATCATTTTTAGGCAAGTGTTTACTTCCCAGGCCTGCAGTATGAAACAGGAAGTCCCATTAGTGTAATTTCACAACAGATCTATCCTGCTGTGCTAACTCGTTGTTGAAAGGCTGGTAAAGAGCTCACTAACTTGTAGCATGTCTCTAACTCTCATTCTCTTACCAGCCGAGCGAGGTCGTTTCCCTCCTCCAGTGTTTCCTTCCACACCCTTCAAATAAAACACAGAGTCCTCCAATATGCTGCACTTAGAATTGAGTTGTAGGCGATGTTTGGCGCAAAATAGAATGTTTACATTCTATTGCCATGGAGAAATGGAATGTGTAGAACCTGTTTAATTGATTATGCTTCTATGTCTTTATTTCGTTAAACATTGAACTCTGTATTATGTCATAATGTGTATATGAGGACGTAGGAGCCCGTCCAGATTCATGACCCGATTATCCAGGTGCATGTTGCTTAGACCTACTAATCCATCCTTGGTTTACAAGTTAAATACATTGTTTATATATGCCTATACAAATCCATCGACCACATCCATTTAAAGCAATGATTGTCAATTGAAATTGTGGTTGTTCTGTTCTCCTGTTGTGCGCCTTGAGTGTTTGTCCCCTTAAGCACATTATTCCAATATTTTTCCGAGCTCTGAATTGACACAAGGAACACTTTTGAAAAGATAGTCGGTTAAAAATAAGAGTATGAATGACAATAAACGTATGACTTGGATTGTATGCGTAATAGTGTAGTAAACAGTATCGCTCAGCGCGGGAACTTTTGGTGTTAGGAAAGTTTCCGTTTTTAGCCTCCATGACACGTATCACTTCGTTGTCTTGTTGGTAATAGTAAAAATGCATGACAGTCGGCATTGTAATGGTCTAACAGGTGTTTTTCATTTTGCTTCTCACATTAAACAGACATTTGAGAACGGAATTGCTTACAGTTGTACCTATGATGCAGAGACACACTAAAGCTGTACAGTGTAGTTTGAATAATCAGTTTCAATTATTTGCAGATGAATTCCCTATTATTTACAAATCGAAAGATGTACCATTTGAAATGAATGTGGCAGAACAGTTTAGCATAGAGTTCTTGTGGGTGTCTTCTCCTTCAGTCTTTTTGCCTCCTAGGCCTTGTTTCTCATTACATGGGATTTCCCCAGTGCCAACTTCACACGAGATGGCCGCTGTCTACTGTCATGTGGTGCTGAATGACAGATATCGCTATGCCGATATTGCTGCTGTCCATGGACCTGAAATGTACAATGTACGACCGTCCAAACTTGACCCCACACACAAACACACACATTGATGCCAATCTCTCACACACTTTTGAACATTGCACAACCTGCAACAAAAAACTGAAAGAGCATTTTATTCCGTTTGTGTTTGAATAAAGACCCGAAGAATTCAATCAATGTGTGGATGTTGATTGGACAATGTATATGTGCTTTGCAGAAGTCATTTTTTAAATTCCCTGTAGCGTGAATTTTACTGGAGCATGATCAGATTGCTTTGTTTAAACCAGAATAAAGATTTGGTCTGAGAAACTATGCCGATTATAGCACGATAGCTTTATTTTTATTTTTAAATGAGGCAATGTATATATGACCCCCTTTCAAAGAGTCGCTCATTTATCACTTTCTTGCAGATATACAGTGCCTTCAGAAAGTGTTAATACCCCTTAACGTATTCCTCATGTTGTTTTCTTACAGCCTGAATTCCAAATGGATTAAATTATAGTTTTTTATCATCTCACCCAGCTACAGACAACACCCCATAATGACAAAGTAAAAACATGTTTACATTTTTTTTTCAAATGTATTGAAAATGAAATACAGAAATATTCACAATACATGTTAGAATCACCTTTGGCAGCGATTAAAGCTGTGAGTCTTTCTGGGTAAGTCTCCAAAAGCTTTGCACCCTTGGATTGTACCATATTTGCAATATCACAATATATACAGTACCAGTCAAAAGTCTGGACACACCTACTCATTTAAGGGTTTTTCTTTATTTTACAATTTTTTACATTTTAGAAAAATAGTGAAGACATCAAAACTATGAAATAGCACAATTGGAATCATGTAGTAAGCATTAACTGTTAAACAAATCAAAATATATTTTACATTTGAGAATCTTTGAAGTAGCCATCCTTTTCCTTGACCACTTTGCACACTCTTGGCATTCTCTCAAACCTTTTCATGAGGTAGTCACCAGGAATGTTTTTCAATTAACAGGTGTACCTTCTTAAAAGTTCATTTGTGGAATTTCTTTCCTTCTTAAAGCGTTTGAGCCAATAGGTTGTGTTGTGACAAGGTAGGGATGGTTTACAGAAGATATCCCTATTTGGTAAAAGACCAAGTCCATATTATGCCAAGAACAGCTCAAATAAGCAAAGAGAAACAAGTCCATCTTTACTTAAGACATGAATGTCAGTCAAAACGGAAAAATTCAAGAACTTTGAAAGTTTCTTCTAGTGTAGTCCCAAAAACCATGAAGCGTTTTGATGAAACTGGCTCTCATGAGGACTGCCACAGGAAAGGAAGACCCAAAGTTACCTCTGCTGCAGAGGATAGGTTCAGCAGAGTTCACTGCACCTCAGATTGGAGCCCAAATAAAAGCTTCACAGAGTTCAAGAAACACACACATCTCAACATGCACTGTTCATAGGAGACTGCGTGAATCAGGCCTTCATGGTTGAATTGTTCCATTGAAACCACTACTAAAGGACGGACGCCAATAATAAGAAGAGACTTGCATGGGACAAGAAACACGAGCAATGGACCTACAGTGCCTTGCAAAAGTATTCGGCCCCCTTGAACTTTGCGACCTTTTGCCACATTTCAGGCTTCAAACATAAAGATATAAAACTGTATTTTTTTGTGAAGAATCAACAACAAGTGGGACACAATCATGAAGTAGAAGGACATTTATTGGATATTTCAAACTTTTTTAACAAATAAAAAACAGAAAAATTGGGCGTGCAAAATTATTCAGCCCCCTTAAGTTAATACTTTGTAGCGCCACCTTTTTCTGCGATTACAGCTGTAAGTCGCTTGGGGTATGTCTCTATCAGTTTTGCACATCGAGAGACTGACATTTTTTCCCATTCCTCCTTGCAAAACAGCTCCAGCTCAGTGAGGTTGGATGGAGAGCATTTGTGAACAGCAGTTTTCAGTTCTTTCCACAGATTCTTGATTGGATTCAGGTCTGGACTTTGACTTGGCCATTCTAACACCTGGATATGTTTATTTTTGAACCATTCCATTGTAGATTTTGCTTTATGTTTTGGATCATTGTCTTGTTGAAAGACAAATCTCCAGTCCCATCAGGTTTTCTTCCAGAATGGTCCTGTATTTGGCTCCATCCATCTTCCCATCAATTTTAACCATCTTCCCTGTCCCTGCTGAAGAAAAGCAGGCCCAAACCATGATGCTGCCACCACCATGTTTGACAGTGGGGATGGTGTGTTCAGTGTGATGAGCTGTGTTGCTTTTACGCCAAACATAATGTTTTGCATTGTTGCCAAAAAGTTCAATTTTGGTTTCATCTGACCAGAGCACCTTCTTCCACATGTTTGGTGTGTCTCCCAGGTGGCTTGTGGCAAACTTTAAACAACACTTTTTATGGATATCTTTAAGAAATGGCTTTCTTCTTGCCACTCTTCCATAAAGGCCAGATTTGTGCAATATACGACTGATTGTTGTCCTATGGACAGAGTCTCCCACCTCAGCTGTAGATCTCTGCAGTTCATCCAGAGTGATCATGGGACTCTTGGCTGCATCTCTGATCAGTCTTCTCCTTGTATGAGCTGAAAGTTTAGAGGGACGGCCAGGTCTTGGTAGATTTGCAGTGGTCTGATACTCCTTCCATTTCAATATTATCCTTGCTCCTTGGGATGTTTAAAGCTTGGGAAATCTTTTTGTATCCAAATCCGGCTTTAAACTTCTTCACAACAGTATCTCGGACCTGCCTGGTGTGTTCCTTGTTCTTCATGATGCTCTCTGCGCTTTTAACGGACCTCTGAGACTATCACAGTGCAGGTGCATTTATACGGAGACTTGATTACACACAGGTGGATTGTATTTATCATCATTAGTCATTTAGGTCAACATTGGATCATTCAGAGATCCTCACTGAACTTCTGGAGAGAGTTTGCTGCACTGAAAGTAAAGGGGCTGAATAATTTTGCACGCCCAATTTTTCAGTTTTTGATTTGTTAAAAAAGTTTGAAATATCCAATAAATGTTGTTCCACTTCATGACTGTGTCCCACTTGTTGTTGATTCTTCACAAAAATACAGTTTTATATCTTTATGTTTGAAGCCTGAAATGTGGCAAAAGGTTGCAAAGTTCAAGGGGGCCGAATACTTTCGCAAGGCACTGTAAGTCTGGTGGAAATCTGTCCTTTGGTCTGATGAGTTCAAATTTGAGATTTTTTTCCCTTCAATGTGTGTGTGTAAAGAATCCAGGGTGTTTAGTTGGGTCTACTCTTCATTATAAAACAATTTGTTGAATGGTTTAAAATCCATCAGAAGCTGCTTCAATTCATGGTGGCTCTGAGTAAGTCTCGGGGACAGAGCTTGTTTTGCCAAGGAAAGTGAAAAGGACTGAGGGAAAGTAAACTGGAAAATACATGGAAAGGATCATGGAAGAACCTCAGAGAACATTGCATTTTCAAGATCATGTAACATCAAAATGCATTTTATATTCCTGCCCTGACAGAAAAACCACATGTAACCAACTTACATTTTATGTGAGCACAAATTACATTTTGGTACACAACGTGATCACATTTTCACATTTGTAGTTCACATAAGATTACATTCAAATATGTTTTTGGAACACTTCCCGTGTTCACATGTGAAATTCATGTGGTTTTTGCCTAAACGCCCTGCAGTTCCACACTCAAGGTTCTTAATGATGCTTTAAATGCACATGTATGATTGTGCATGTGTAATGGGTTGAAAACAAAGTAACTAAAAACAGACACCCATTTATTATATCCCCCCCATATTGTTTATGTATTTGTCTTAATGAATCTAAATGGTATTTTCAACATACTTTAGCGTCAGCAGTCCATAAGGCCAATAGATGGCGCTGTTGTACTGTTGTAGCAGGAGAAACATTAAGTTCAGGCCAAGCGCTCACCATTCTGCAGAATAAGGACCAGAACTTTACAGAGGTAAACTGTGTCTGTTCTTTTACTATTACAGGTATGTAACAGCACTTCAAACGTTCAACTACATACACAATATGTAATAACATGCTATTTAACAACGTTGTCCAGATATTATCACGTTAGGAAAGGTTTTGTTTTGGCTCTGTGTCGAACTGAGTGAGAGAAGAAGGTATTTACATTGAGTGAGAGTATATGTTAGCTTGATGCTAGCTGAGGTAAAAAAAAACATTTACGAGTTACAGAGACTATGTTTACTGAGTAGCTGACTTGTACTGGATTTAGTCTAGGAGATTTTTTATCAAGAATCCATTTGTTAGGGATTTCGGAGTTGGTTTTAGATGTTATTGGTTGTTTTGTGTAAAATTGTGCTCACTAGCTGGTAAACTGGCCGAGCACGCTCAGTCTGGTGGACTTTTAGTACATACAGTGAGAGAGAGAGGATTTTCTGGAGGTGCCACTATCTTAAAGCTGAATGTATTGTTGTCACTTTTCTATAGAGGTAGCGGTATATAGAAAAACATTCAGTTATTTATGGTTTCATATATAGGTGTTTCTATTGTATGAATGTGAAATACATTGTGGTTTTCATGTGAAACCAAACATTTTTGAATTCTGTTTTAGGTAAAGTGCATTTATGTTGTGTAATTTAAAGTGTGCACTTGTTTGATGTGAATATTTTCAAAGTACTAACAAGAAAATAGACAATTGAACAAGAGAAAAAAAAAACATTCTTCAGAATAAAGAAAGCGCCAGAACTTGGCAGACGTAAACTTGTGTCCGTTCTTTTTACTATTGCAGGCCACCTCAGCTACACATGTACTCTGTCTGCACACGCATCCACGCATGCACATACACACGGACAAACACACACTAATGTTCTCTCTCTTGTGCTTGTCAGCAGTTCATCGTGGCCCTGTCGTTCGCCTCCTTCACCAAAGCTCTGTCAAGGACCTACATGAAGAGTGCCATCACTCAGACACTTTTTCCCTGTCCAGCTCTCTCATCGGACTCATAGACGGCAGCTTTGAGATGGGTATCAACAATAACATTGAGTTGCTTCAGAACTCATGTAGTAAAAACCAGATACAGACTACAGTATGATTGATTTTTCTTGTGGTTCAATCAGAGTCTGCTCTCAATACTGTCCAGTTTTATAGTTGTTCCTATTAATTGATTGACTGGCTTTTGTCCATGACTCTACTGTCAAACCCCTAACATTGTTTTATTTGATGCTTTGTTGTTGCAGTCTAGTATCCAAACTGATATGCCATTTTTAGTAGAAAAAAAAATGTTTATAATTTGTGATTCCTGACTACTGTAGTGTTGTGGTTTCTTGCAGGTAACCTGCTGTTCCTGGCTGTGGTCAGCCATTTTGGGGCGAAGCTGCACCGGCCCAGGCTCATTGCTATGGGCTGTTTCCTCATGGCTGTAGGATCCTTCCTCACAGGCCTGCCACACTTCTTCATGGGATGGTAAAACAACTGAAATACTGGTTAAACTTGTAGTTGTAGAGATACTCCAATGCGGAGGAAAGTTTCACTTTAGAAATAAAGTAATGTATCCAGTTGTTGATTAATCTCAGTTAACTTCTAACTAAAGTCTTAAGTAATTGGTCAGCTGCTTGATTATGTTTTGGGGCCATACATGTTAAGAGAAGGGATTAACTTGTTATGGCTGCAATCAATGGATCCCGGAGGTCCTAGGCATAATCAACTTCACCAAGCCGCTGGAAATCGAACGCGCCCACAGAACATCAGCGCCGAAACCCCGGCCAGATGAGCCCCCACGAGCCGTATTGATCAGGTTCCTCCGTTTCCAAGACAGAGAGAAGATACTGCAACTCGCAAGAGCCAAAGGGGACATCACCATTGATGGAAAGAGGGTCAGCCTTTTCCCAGATATGAGCGTGGATCTCGCCAGACGTCGCAATCAGTTCAGACCTGCCGCCAAAGCACTGAAGGAGAAGAACATCACCGGCTACCTCATCCACCCTGCATGGATGAAAGTTCAGTACCAAGGCCGAAGCCATCTCTTCAACACACCGGGAGAAGTGCACACTTTTCTCAAAAAACTGAGCAACGTCTGAGCCAGGACGGTCTCTCTGGGGGATAAAATGCAGTTTTTTCAACTCATTTCATTTTCAACTAACCGTATCTTCCCGGGGTGAGTTCTAATACATTTACAGGATAGTATATTTTGGTTTAGTCCATATCTACTGGGCGAAGCAATAAGTGGGCTTAGGCTTAGGCTTTCCCCCTCATTTATGTTAATCTTTCGAAAAGAGACTCAAGCATCCCTTACCGTGGGCAGTAAATATTCAGCCATAAATATCTATTCACAACGTTTGTTTTCAATTTAGAGAGCTCGCAGGTTTTAGTTTACGCCAAGTTTTAGCTAGTAAGAGCAAGACGGAAAGCGAGCAGCAACGTATCTCTACAAGTGTATTCATGTTTGATTGTTGGGATTGTTGTTTTAGTCTGACAATCGGGGTGGGTGGGATTTTTATTATTTTTTTCTTCCTTTTTTCTATGTTTATTGTTTCCCTCCTAAAGAGACACACAGGTCACTTTTGTGCTCAAACCAAAGTTGAAACATTTCCTAATTATCTGCATATGATAGATTTCTATTCAGTTACATATTTGAAACCCAACCTATGCTTAATCCACTAAAATATGTCACATTCAACGCATAACCTGTCATTATGAAAATCACTGTATTCAAACCTGTGTAGATCAGTCAATTCTTAACTTAAAGACTTAAAACTCAGGATTCTGTAAGTGGCTATGTCAATCAAGACATGTGGTTACTTATAGCTTCCTGTGCCAACCGGAAGTGCCTTTAATTGGGTCACAGTGTTTCGAAGGGTTAAAAAAGTCACATCTCTCCAAAATGTCATATGTGTGACTAGGTAACCCTCCTGAACTGTAAATCAGTCATTTCTCCCAACAGATGTCAAAGAAAAGCTCTCTCTCACACACACACACACAGACACACACACACAGCAAGGATGGAGTGATAAAGTGCGGTGCTTAAAGACACAGAGAGCAGGCAATTGCATTACCATAATCCCTAGGCCGTGCGGAGTTCAACAAGACACCCCACTTGACTGTAGCTCACTTGGTCTGACCACAGTGACCATGCAAAAAAGTAGTCTCATGTAGCAGGCTTTGTCTGCGTAAAAAGTAATCTCATGTAGCTCACTCGGTCTGACCGGTGACCGCAGGGACCATGCAAAAAAAGTAGTATCATGTAGCTCACTCAGACCGGTCTGACCGCAGTGACCGTGCAAAAAAGTAATCTCATGTAGCTCACTTGGTCTGAGCATAGGGACCATTTAAAAAAAGTAGTCTCATCAATGTGATTGTTTTTAATGGAGAATTTGACTATGAGATGAGAGAATTTGACTATGAGATGACAATATAGTAGTTTGGGGAGTATTTTCTATAATAGAATGTATTTGACTACAAGCAGAGTAGGGGCCTCATCCTGAGCATTCTCAAATGGAAAAACACAGTTTGATCATGTGCTGACAGAGAGAGAGGGAGGAGTTTGGGGAGAGTTTAAAATGAGAAGAGTGATTTTTTCTAATAGGCTGCATTTCACTTTGAGCTAACAAGGAGATGAGCATTCTAGAGTGGTGAGGAGTGGTTTCATGTATATTTTTGAGTATCAATTAAGCAGCCAGAAGCACTGTACTTTCTTTATTGCTTAAGGGATTGTGTTAAGTTGTTTTATTTACTATTATTTCCCTTTTCAATAGAATAGAATAGAATAGTATAGAATTGTATAGATGGCTCCAGTGCGCTCATGTCCAATATGCTATAAGGTTGTGGTTGGCTTTAGTCAGCACCTTAGGTATGTACACCATGTGAGGAACAGTGAGGAGAGGGTACTCCTCTGTAAGTGGCAGTCAGGCCGTGTCAATGTCAGGCAGGAGCAGTGTCCAGTGTCAGGATGCTCCACACATCTTAGCAGACTGGACCGGCATATAGACTCCCACTCAGAGCTCAACAGAGCACAGAGGAGACAGGTTTTAGAGGACCTTAGGAGACGGCTGACGATGGAGAGGCTGGCGGTGTTGAGGGCATCGACCCCTGACATCCCTATGGCGACAGATTTAGACATTGTGGAGACTGTAAGGAGAGAAGAGGAGGAGGAGGAAATGTTATGTTCACCTACAGAAGCAGAGGAGGAAGTGGACTGCAAAGAGGATTCCTGCCACTGCCATGCACCAATCCTGAGACTGAAAAAAGCTGTAAAAGAGAGGGATGAGGCACTGCATACAAGAAGTGAGACCAACAAATCCATTAAAGAGGACAACCTTAAGTTGATCTCTGATCTGCAAAGGTTGAGAAAGAAGTACCAGCTGCTGAAAAGGCAGATGGGGATTGGCATGGTGAAGGCCCTCAACTTTCAGGCAGAGTCAGACACAGACACAAATCAAGAGGAGCAGGACCAAGCTAGAGGTTCAGGGGACCAGAGAGAGGAGCCTACAGTGTCCGGGTCAAGCTGCAAACTCATCTTCCCGGGCTCTGCTATGAGTAAGTACTGTTTCTTCAAATAGTGACAAGAGTTTGTGTTTGAAAAGAATATGATAAACCACCTGACTGATTCATGTAGCCTCATGAGATTGTAATTCTTGTCTAAAATGTTATGTTTTTTTGATTAGGTGTGTTTATCGAGGGATTCAGGAAGACCTGTGAGGGCCCTAATCCAAATTATAAGCTGAGTGAAAATTGTGCCTCAAAGGTCAAGAGGGTGACGCAATTTTTAAACTACATGGCGAAGAATGAGACCTACCAGTCCTCTCTCATTTTCCTGACAGACCATGACAAAATAAGGAAGTAAGCAGAATAATTTTTTCTCTCTAGCCTCACAAGCATTAACCAACAATACAGTATTTGATTGTATGATTTGTGTGTGTGTGTGTGTGTGTGTGTGTGTGTGTGTGTTTTTAGATGGGTTCAATTCCTCCAGAAGAACAAGGCAATCACCACAGTCAACCACTACACCTTGACTATTGGTGCATTTCTTAAATATTCTGAGGAGACCCCTCCATCTGGCTGCCGGCTGACCGTGAACCAATGGAGGGGGATCAACCGGTTGATGAAGGGCATTAGCAAGTCCATGAGACGACCAGTTTCCCTTCACCAGATAAAGGTGAAGGACAACAAGGAAGGCAAGGTGGTGTCCAAAAAGAGCCTGCTGCAGTGCCAGTCTCTTGCCAAGGCCAAAATCCCTCAAGTGCTGAGTAAGTTTTTCTCAATCTGTGATGTCACTGTTTTTACACACTTATAGACGTCAGAGATGTATAGAATGCATTATGGAGTGGGATTATGAAGCTGCCTTTTTTTATTTTCATGTTCACAGAAACATTGGAAGAAACAAGGACACAGAGGAATCAGTACAGGTTTTATGGGTACCTGTGTGCCTACTTTACATCCATATACGGCCACAGACCAGGCCTATATAAAAACATGTTGGTGAAAGAGGTGGAGGAGGCAAAATGTGACCAGTCTGGGGTGTACCTGATCAATGTAAGTCTATGAAATACAGCTGGCTGTGTTTATTTGTTTGTTTGCTTGGTTGGTTATCTTTGGAAACAATTGCAGTCGCAGGAGCGTAATGTGTTTTTTTGTGTTTTTTCTCTGTTCAATTTCTATTAGGTGGGGGAACACAAAACAAATCGGGAGTACGGCATGGTCCAGATGTCGCTGACAAAGGAGGAGTACAGCTGGTTTTCCGACTTCCTCAAATTCAAGCACTGTCTCTTAGGGGGAAAGAAGGCCCAGCACTTCTTTTTCAATTCAACAAACACTCAGATGAAGAACCTGCCTGCCTACCTGAGGGAGGTGTGGAAGGAGATGGGTCTGCCCGAATGTCCTTCATTCACTGACCTGAGGACCACCATTGTCACTCATGTAGGTCAGATTAGATAGGAATCTAATTAATGTAAGATCCTATTCTATTGTTGTCTGAAGTAATATCAATAATATCATATATTTGTGTGTGTGTGTGTGTGTGTGTGTCTTACAGGTAAAAAACATGCTCCCAAAGGTTGACAGGGAAAGGGTGGCCAACTTCATGTGCCACAACATCCAGACGGCAGACAAATATTATGCCATGAATTTAAATCCAACCCAAGCAAATGAAACCAGGGCACTCTTTGAGGCTGCACTGAAGGGGGAAGATAACACAGTCGCCGCAGAGAACCAGCCCTCCACCTCAGGAGAAAGAAAGCAGAAGGTGAGAGAGGATGCCTCCCTCTCCGACGGGAGCACCACCCCTGAAGAGACCAAGGTGATGTACCAGGAGTCTGGCACGTCCGCCGGTGACTCGGAAGAGGAGGAAGAGGATGAAGATGAGGAACAGATGGCCAGACAACTTCCAGTAAGATCAGCTATTCTGACAGGACACATTTGATTATCAAAATGTACTTGTAAACTATGTAACAGTCAAGTGTGAATTCTGAGATATATCTAATTTCTTGTGTTTGCTCTGTCAGGAGACACCTTCCAAGGTGACCAATCCTCAGGTGGAGATGGAACTTACCCCAAAGAGGAAGCGGAGCATCTGCACACGCCGCATGGAGGTCGCCATCAGCCCCATGCTAGTCTCACCCCTCAAAGTGAGGCTCAAGTCGCCCCCCCACCAGTCCCTCATTGTCACATTAAAAGGGATGCAACAACTAAACTCAAATAAAGTAAGACTAAAAAATGCCATTGCCTCATGGAGGTTAAAGCTGCAGGAGAAGGTGCAAAAGAGAGGAGGGGACCCCTGATGCAGCTCGAAGGAAGGGGAGCCGACCAACAACAAGACTTCCTCTTCCAAATAGTCATGTAGATTGTTTTAGACTCTCACATTTATACTGTTCTGATTTTGTTTGGTTTGATTTTCAATTTTGGTGTGCTTGTTTACATTTTAGAAGTGTAAAATGTGTGTAATTTAGTCTAACTGTCTGTTCAATTTTCTATTTTGGTGTGATTCTTTATAATGTAAAGGTTTGTTCTGTTTTATTAAATAACTAGTTTAGTAATTATTTGTGTTGTGCTTTCTTTAAGGTTATATTCTAACTGTCTGTTCAATTTTCTATTTTGGTGTGATTCTTTATAATGTAAAGGTTTGTTCTGTTTTATTAAATAACTAGTTGAGTAATTCTTTGTGTAGTGCTTTCTTTAAGGTTTATATTTAGTTTGTCACTTAATTTGTAAGTGTTAAACATTCACTGTCTTGTGTTGTTGTCTGTGAAGGTAGGAACAAATATTTAGGCATTATTGGCATGGGAATCATATGTTTACATTGGCAAAGCAAATTAAGTAGATAATAAACAAAAGTGAAATAAACAATAAAGTCCTGCTGTAGACTGTACTACTGCTGTTCAGGAAGCACAATTTGAACTAGAAACTTACACAGACAGGCTGAAATAAACACTAAAAAATAACAAATGGCATCACCGTAATCTCTAGGCCATGCCGAGTTCAACGAGATATCCCGCTTGACCGTAGCTCGCTCGGTCTGAGCACAGCGACCATGAGAAAAGTAAGCCCAAAATGAAGCCTGCCCCACAACGTCATTTGCTTTTGGGTGACAGTGAGAGAACCGTTAGGTTTAGAAGGACAATTCAACCACAGGAATGTTCCTAACGTCCTTCCAATCCATGCAAGCCTTACCTTGACCGTGTGGCATTAACCCTTAAAAATAAAACAGGGTTTTTTGATCTCACAGATTACAATGACATCTCTCCCCATAGGAATACATTGACAGCTCCCCTAAATTCAACCTGGAGCCTATGTGGGTTAATAATGCCTTATGAACCTGTCTTCAATGCCAATCCATCAGGCCACTATGAGGTCTACCTGTGTCGATTCTAAGCTTCCTGGAGCAACCGGAAGTGGTTAAATTCACCCAAAATGTATTTTGATGTACATAACCTGCAAATGTGAAAATGACTGCATTCAACCCTGGGTAGATCAGTCAATTCTTAACATAAAGACTTTAAACTCAGGATTCTGTAAGAGAATACCCAAAGCAAAATATTTGTTTACCTATAGCTTCCTGTGCCAACCGGAAGTGCCTTTAATTGGTGTCTCAGGGGCTTCTCCTTAGGAGGGATGGGGACACCACCACGGGACAGACCCCACACTCATCGCTAGAGATCGAACTTCAGACTCCCTTCAAAACCACTGAACCCCTCAACACACCGAAAGAGATTACGGTGCACACCCTTAGAGGGAGCCGGAACAGGATAACTCCCTCCACCATCACAGAGACACAGAGGAGGAGGAACTATCCAACACCCAGGGAGAGAGAACAAGTGACGTCAGTCGAACACAGTCAGAAAGAGGAGGTGGAAGAGGCGTTAGATAGAGGAGGATATTACCCCAGAGGCCATTCCTCCTGTTCATGTGAGCAAGAAAGAGCAGAAGGCTTCTGATCAGCCAAATGGCAGGCAGAGGGAGAGGTCATAGTGATTCACACCCACAGAGAGAAAGACAACCCACACAACCTCTTGGTTGAGATGAACCACACAGGTAGAGGCAGAGGGCCTTCAAGGCTAGCCAGTCAGCCTGCCTGCTCTGATCCTCAAGTCAATTGTATATAAATTCATGTTCATTAAAGATTTTTATTCAAGAATTGACAAGTCCCATTTCGTTAAAGGGATCACCCTTTTCCTGCTACAAACACAACTTGCATATCATCACAGACTAGGCCAAAACGTTAATCTTTTAACCTTGCCTGAATAAAACAATGCATTTTTTATAGTGAGCAAGAGTTGCTCCTTTTCCTTTTCTATGATGATTCAAATATTTGGTTGCACCTCAACTGAACGTTGGTTGAGGGCCCCTTTTTTTTAATTAAAAGCATTAAAATTGTGATGTTTCTCACTTATTTACATAACCTACTCCACACTTGCAAAGTGAAAGTTTATAGAAATGTTCTGAAATTAAGTAGTAAACAGAAGAAAAGCAGAATTGAGTCCAATTATAATGCGAATAATTGAATGGTCTATGGTTCAATCCCATTTCTGAAGGTCTGATGAATAATTAATATTGTTTCTCCTCTTCCTTGTGGCAGGGGCAGCAGCACACTGCCCTCCAAAGATTGCAAAATAATAGCCGGACTGCCCCTTTCCTAGCTCTGCATGGAACTTCCAGTGCCACGTCCTTGGTGACGTGTGGGGTGACATCCGGGATGACCACAGCAACATCCTCTGGAAAGGGAAAAAAGAGGAACAGAATGTGAACAAATGCAAACCGTAGCTTCTAAACACTGGCCAGTTGAAAGGTTCTACTAAGATGTCATGACAAACGGCACCTGTCAGAGTGCTCTCTAAGTCTCTCTCTCTTGGGTGCTCTGAATGGCCTTCCTCTGGCTGAAGCCACAGGGCCAGGAGGAGCCTGGGCACCAACTCCACCACCACCTGAGATGGGCTGAGCAGGTTGCTACGGGGCTCATTGGACTGCTCGCCCAGAATGCTCCTCACAGCTCTTTCCACGGTGCTGTGGACCTTAGGATCGCTGAAATCAACAATAAGGAGAAAACAAAGCTAAACGATGTGCAATGTACTCACTTAGAACACTTTCTTAGTCTGTTTCTGCGTAGTTCCAGATGTGTAGATAAATGGATCAAGTCATATGCGGGGCAGTACATGGAACTCACATGTCAGCTGGCGAGGTGGGGTGCATGGAGCGGCGGAGCTTGCAGAAAGCCTTGTGCTCTATGTTCATCATTTTTAGGCAAGTGTTTACTTCCCAGGCCTGCAGTATGAAACAGGAAGTCCCATTAGTGTAATTTCACAACAGATCTATCCTGCTGTGCTAACTCGTTGTTGAAAGGCTGGTAAAGAGCTCACTAACTTGTAGCATGTCTCTAACTCGCATTCTCTTACCAGCCGAGCGAGGTCGTTTCCCTCCTCCAGTGTTTCCTTCCACACCCTTCAAATAAAACACAGAGTCCTCCAATATGCTGCACTTAGAATTGAGTTGTAGGCGATGTTTGGCGCAAAATAGAATGTTTACATTCTATTGCCATGGAGAAATGGAATGTGTAGAACCTGTTTAATTGATTATGCTTCTATGTCTTTATTTCGTTAAACATTGAACTCTGTATTATGTCATAATGTGTATATGAGGACGTAGGAGCCCGTCCAGATTCATGACCCGATTATCCAGGTGCATGTTGCTTAGACCTACTAATCCATCCTTGGTTTACAAGTTAAATACATTGTTTATATATGCCTATACAAATCCATCGACCACATCCATTTAAAGCAATGATTGTCAATTGAAATTGTGGTTGTTCTGTTCTCCTGTTGTGCGCCTTGAGTGTTTGTCCCCTTAAGCACATTATTCCAATATTTTTCCGAGCTCTGAATTGACACAAGGAACACTTTTGAAAAGATAGTCGGTTAAAAATAAGAGTATGAATGACAATAAACGTATGACTTGGATTGTATGCGTAATAGTGTAGTAAACAGTATCGCTCAGCGCGGGAACTTTTGGTGTTAGGAAAGTTTCCGTTTTTAGCCTCCATGACACGTATCACTTCGTTGTCTTGTTGGTAATAGTAAAAATGCATGACAGTCGGCATTGTAATGGTCTAACAGGTGTTTTTCATTTTGCTTCTCACATTAAACAGACATTTGAGAACGGAATTGCTTACAGTTGTACCTATGATGCAGAGACACACTAAAGCTGTACAGTGTAGTTTGAATAATCAGTTTCAATTATTTGCAGATGAATTCCCTATTATTTACAAATCGAAAGATGTACCATTTGAAATGAATGTGGCAGAACAGTTTAGCATAGAGTTCTTGTGGGTGTCTTCTCCTTCAGTCTTTTTGCCTCCTAGGCCTTGTTTCTCATTACATGGGATTTCCCCAGTGCCAACTTCACACGAGATGGCCGCTGTCTACTGTCATGTGGTGCTGAATGACAGATATCGCTATGCCGATATTGCTGCTGTCCATGGACCTGAAATGTACAATGTACGACCGTCCAAACTTGACCCCACACACAAACACACACATTGATGCCAATCTCTCACACACTTTTGAACATTGCACAACCTGCAACAAAAAACTGAAAGAGCATTTTATTCCGTTTGTGTTTGAATAAAGACCCGAAGAATTCAATCAATGTGTGGATGTTGATTGGACAATGTATATGTGCTTTGCAGAAGTCATTTTTTAAATTCCCTGTAGCGTGAATTTTACTGGAGCATGATCAGATTGCTTTGTTTAAACCAGAATAAAGATTTGGTCTGAGAAACTATGCCGATTATAGCACGATAGCTTTATTTTTATTTTTAAATGAGGCAATGTATATATGACCCCCTTTCAAAGAGTCGCTCATTTATCACTTTCTTGCAGATATACAGTGCCTTCAGAAAGTGTTAATACCCCTTAACGTATTCCTCATGTTGTTTTCTTACAGCCTGAATTCCAAATGGATTAAATTATAGTTTTTTATCATCTCACCCAGCTACAGACAACACCCCATAATGACAAAGTAAAAACATGTTTACATTTTTTTTTCAAATGTATTGAAAATGAAATACAGAAATATTCACAATACATGTTAGAATCACCTTTGGCAGCGATTAAAGCTGTGAGTCTTTCTGGGTAAGTCTCCAAAAGCTTTGCACCCTTGGATTGTACCATATTTGCAATATCACAATATATACAGTACCAGTCAAAAGTCTGGACACACCTACTCATTTAAGGGTTTTTCTTTATTTTACAATTTTTTACATTTTAGAAAAATAGTGAAGACATCAAAACTATGAAATAGCACAATTGGAATCATGTAGTAAGCATTAACTGTTAAAGTAGCCATTAATCTTTGAAGTAGCCATCCTTTTCCTTGACCACTTTGCACACTCTTGGCATTCTCTCAAACCTTTTCATGAGGTAGTCACCAGGAATGTTTTTCAATTAACAGGTGTACCTTTTTAAAAGTTCATTTGTGGAATTTCTTTCCTTCTTAAAGCGTTTGAGCCAATAGGTTGTGTTGTGACAAGGTAGGGATGGTTTACAGAAGATATCCCTATTTGGTAAAAGACCAAGTCCATATTATGCCAAGAACAGCTCAAATAAGCAAAGAGAAACAAGTCAATCTTTACTTAACACATGAATGTCAGTCAAAACGGAAAAATTCAAGAACTTTGAAAGTTTCTTCTAGTGTAGTCCCAAAAACCATGAAGCGTTTTGATGTAACTGGCTCTCATGAGGACTGCCACAGGAAAGGAAGACCCAAAGTTACCTCTGCTGCAGAGGATAGGTTCAGCAGAGTTCACTGCACCTCAGATTGGAGTCCAAATAAAAGCTTCACAGAGTTCAAGAAACACACACATCTCAACATGCACTGTTCATAGGAGACTGCGTGAATCAGGCCTTCATGGTTGAATTGTTCCATTGAAACCACTACTAAAGGACGGACGCCAATAATAAGAAGAGACTTGCATGGGACAAGAAACACGAGCAATGGACCTAAGTCTGGTGGAAATCTGTCCTTTGGTCTGATGAGTTCAAATTTGAGATTTTTTTCCCTTCAATGTGTGTGTGTAAAGAATCCAGGGTGTTTAGTTGGGTCTACTCTTCATTATAAAACAATTTGTTGAATGGTTTAAAATCCATCAGAAGCTGCTTCAATTCATGGTGGCTCTGAGTAAGTCTCGGGGACAGAGCTTGTTTTGCCAAGGAAAGTGAAAAGGACTGAGGGAAAGTAAACTGGAAAATACATGGAAAGGATCATGGAAGAACCTCAGAGAACATTGCATTTTCAAGATCATGTAACATCAAAATGCATTTTATATTCCTGCCCTGACAGAAAAACCACATGTAACCAACTTACATTTTATGTGAGCACAAATTACATTTTGGTACACAACGTGATCAGATTTTCACATTTGTAGTTCACATAAGATTACATTCAAATATGTTTTTGGAACACTTCCCGTGTTCACATGTGAAATTCATGTGGTTTTTGCCTAAACGCCCTGCAGTTCCACACTCAAGGTTCTTAATGATGCTTTAAATGCACATGTATGATTGTGCATGTGTAATGGGTTGAAAACAAAGTAACTAAAAACAGACACCCATTTATTATATCCCCCCCCATATTGTTTATGTATTTGTCTTAATGAATCTAAATGGTATTTTCAACATACTTTAGCGTCAGCAGTCCATAAGGCCAATAGATGGCGCTGTTGTACTGTTGTAGCAGGAGAAACATTAAGTTCAGGCCAAGCGCTCACCATTCTGCAGAATAAGGACCAGAACTTTACAGAGGTAAACTGTGTCTGTTCTTTTACTATTACAGGTATGTAACAGCACTTCAAACGTTCAACTACATACACAATATGTAATAACATGCTATTTAACAACGTTGTCCAGATATTATCACGTTAGGAAAGGTTTTGTTTTGGCTCTGTGTCGAACTGAGTGAGAGAAGAAGGTATTTACATTGAGTGAGAGTATATGTTAGCTTGATGCTAGCTGAGGTAAAAAAAAACATTTACGAGTTACAGAGACTATGTTTACTGAGTAGCTGACTTGTACTGGATTTAGTCTAGGAGATTTTTTATCAAGAATCCATTTGTTAGGGATTTCGGAGTTGGTTTTAGATGTTATTGGTTGTTTTGTATAAAATTGTGCTCACTAGCTGGTAAACTGGCCGAGCACGCTCAGTCTGGTGGACTTTTAGTACATACAGTGAGAGAGAGAGGATTTTCTGGAGGTGCCACTATCTTAAAGCTGAATGTATTGTTGTCACTTTTCTATAGAGGTAGCGGTATATAGAAAAACATTCAGTTATTTATGGTTTCATATATAGGTGTTTCTATTGTATGAATGTGAAATACATTGTGGTTTTCATGTGAAACCAAACATTTTTGAATTCTGTTTTAGGTAAAGTGCATTTATGTTGTGTAATTTAAAGTGTGCACTTGTTTGATGTGAATATTTTCAAAGTACTAACAAGAAAATAGACAATTGAACAAGAGAAAAAAAACATTCTTCAGAATAAAGAAAGCGCCAGAACTTGGCAGACGTAAACTTGTGTCCGTTCTTTTTACTATTGCAGGCCACCTCAGCTACACATGTACTCTGTCTGCACACGCATCCACGCATGCACATACACACGGACAAACACACACTAATGTTCTCTCTCTTGTGCTTGTCAGCAGTTCATCGTGGCCCTGTCGTTCGCCTCCTTCACCAAAGCTCTGTCAAGGACCTACATGAAGAGTGCCATCACTCAGACACTTTTTCCCTGTCCAGCTCTCTCATCGGACTCATAGACGGCAGCTTTGAGATGGGTATCAACAATAACATTAAGTTGCTTCAGAACTCATGTAGTAAAAATCAGATACAGACTACAGTATGATTGATTTTTCTTGTGGTTCAATCAGAGTCTGCTCTCAATACTGTCCAGTTTTATAGTTGTTCCTATTAATTGATTGACTGGCTTTTGTCCATGACTCTACTGTCAAACCCCTAACATTGTTTTATTTGATGCTTTGTTGTTGCAGTCTAGTATCCAAACTGATATGCCATTTTTAGTAGAAAAAAAAATGTTTATAATTTGTGATTCCTGACTACTGTAGTGTTGTGGTTTCTTGCAGGTAACCTGCTGTTCCTGGCTGTGGTCAGCCATTTTGGGGCGAAGCTGCACCGGCCCAGGCTCATTGCTATGGGCTGTTTCCTCATGGCTGTAGGATCCTTCCTCACAGGCCTGCCACACTTCTTCATGGGATGGTAAAACAACTGAAATACTGGTTAAACTTGTAGTTGTAGAGATACTCCAATGCGGAGGAAAGTTTCACTTTAGAAATAAAGTAATGTATCCAGTTGTTGATTAATCTCAGTTAACTTCTAACTAAAGTCTTAAGTAATTGGTCAGCTGCTTGATTATGTTTTGGGGCCATACATGTTAAGAGAAGGGATTAACTTGTTATGGCTGCAATCAATGGATCCCGGAGGTCCTAGGTATAATCAACTTCACCAAGCCGCTGGAAATCGAACGCGCCCACAGAACATCAGCGCCGAAACCCCGGCCAGATGAGCCCCCACGAGCCGTATTGATCAGGTTCCTCCGTTTCCAAGACAGAGAGAAGATACTGCAACTCGCAAGAGCCAAAGGGGACATCACCATTGATGGAAAGAGGGTCAGCCTTTTCCCAGATATGAGCGTGGATCTCGCCAGACGTCGCAATCAGTTCAGACCTGCCGCCAAAGCACTGAAGGAGAAGAACATCACCGGCTACCTCATCCACCCTGCATGGATGAAAGTTCAGTACCAAGGCCGAAGCCATCTCTTCAACACACCGGGAGAAGTGCACACTTTTCTCAAAAAAATGAGCAACGTCTGAGCCAGGACAGTCTCTCTGGGGGATAAAATGCAGTTTTTTCAACTCATTTCATTTTCAACTAACCGTATCTTCCCGGGGTGAGTTCTAATACATTTACAGGAGAGTATATTTTGGTTTAGTCCATATCTACTGGGCGAAGCAATAAGTGGGCTTAGGCTTAGGCTTTCCCCCTCAATTATGTTAATCTTTCGAAAAGAGACTCAAGCATCCCTTACCGTGGGCAGTAAATATTCAGCCATAAATATCTATTCACAACGTTTGTTTTCAATTTAGAGAGCTCGCAGGTTTTAGTTTACGCCAAGTTTTAGCTAGTAAGAGCAAGACGGAAAGCGAGCAGCAACGTATCTCTACAAGTGTATTCATGTTTGATTGTTGGGATTGTTGTTTTAGTCTGACAATCGGGGTGGGTGGGATTTTTATTATTTTTTTCTTCCTTTTTTCTATGTTTATTGTTTCCCTCCTAAAGAGACACACAGGTCACTTTTGTGCTCAAACCAAAGTTGAAACATTTCCTAATTATCTGCATATGATAGATTTCTATTCAAGTTACATATTTGAAACCCAACCTATGCTTAATCCACTAAAATATGTCACATTCAACGCATAACCTGTCATTATGAAAATCACTGTATTCAAACCTGTGTAGATCAGTCAATTCTTAACTTAAAGACTTAAAACTCAGGATTCTGTAAGTGGCTATGTCAATCAAGACATGTGGTTATGTGCTTATAGCTTCCTGTGCCAACCGGAAGTGCCTTTAATTGGGTCACAGTGTTTCGAAGGGTTAAAAAAGTCACATCTCTCCAAAATTTCATATGTGTGACTAGGTAACCCTCCTGAACTGTAAATCAGTCATTTCTCCCAACAGATGTCAAAGAAAAGCTCTCTCTCACACACACACACACAGACACACACACACAGCAAGGATGGAGTGATAAAGTGCGGTGCTTAAAGACACAGAGAGCAGGCAATTGCATTACCATAATCCCTAGGCCGTGCCGAGTTCAACAAGACACCCCACTTGACTGTAGCTCACTTGGTCTGACCACAGTGACCATGCAAAAAAGTAGTCTCATGTAGCAGGCTTTGTCTGCGTAAAAAGTAATCTCATGTAGCTCACTCGGTCTGACAGGTGACCGCAGGGACCATGCAAAAAAAGTAGTATCATGTAGCTCACTCAGACCGGTCTGACCGCAGTGACCGTGCAAAAAAGTAATCTCATGTAGCTCACTTGGTCTGAGCATAGGGACCATTTAAAAAAAGTAGTCTCATCAATGTGATTGTTTTTAATGGAGAATTTGACTATGAGATGAGAGAATTTGACTATGAGATGACAATATAGTAGTTTGGGGAGTATTTTCTATAATAGAATGTATTTGACTACAAGCAGAGTAGGGGCCTCATCCTGAGCATTCTCAAATGGAAAAACACAGTTTGATCATGTGCTGACAGAGAGAGAGGGAGGAGTTTGGGGAGAGTTTAAAATGAGAAGAGTGATTTTTTTTCTAATAGGCTGCATTTCACTTTGAGCTAACAAGGAGATGAGCATTCTAGAGTGGTGAGGAGTGGTTTCATGTATATTTTTGAGTATCAATTAAGCAGCCAGAAGCACTGTACTTTCTTTATTGCTTAAGGGATTGTGTTAAGTTGTTTTATTTACTATTATTTCCCTTTTCAATAGAATAGAATAGAATAGTATAGAATTGTATAGATGGCTCCAGTGCGCTCATGTCCAATATGCTATAAGGTTGTGGTTGGCTTTAGTCAGCACCTTAGGTATGTACACCATGTGAGGAACAGTGAGGAGAGGGTACTCCTCTGTAAGTGGCAGTCAGGCCGTGTCAATGTCAGGCAGGAGCAGTGTCCAGTGTCAGGATGCTCCACACATCTTAGCAGACTGGACCGGCATATAGACTCCCACTCAGAGCTCAACAGAGCACAGAGGAGACAGGTTTTAGAGGACCTTAGGAGACGGCTGACGATGGAGAGGCTGGCGGTGTTGAGGGCATCGACCCCTGACATCCCTATGGCGACAGATTTAGACATTGTGGAGACTGTAAGGAGAGAAGAGGAGGAGGAGGAAATGTTATGTTCACCTACAGAAGCAGAGGAGGAAGTGGACTGCAAAGAGGATTCCTGCCACTCCCATGCACCAATCCTGAGACTGAAAAAAGCTGTAAAAGAGAGGGATGAGGCACTGCATTCAAGAAGTGAGACCAACAAATCCATTAAAGAGGACAACCTTAAGTTGATCTCTGATCTGCAAAGGTTGAGAAAGAAGTACCAGCTGCTGAAAAGGCAGATGGGGATTGGCATGGTGAAGGCCCTCAACTTTCAGGCAGAGTCAGACACAGACACAAATCAAGAGGAGCAGGACCAAGCTAGAGGTTCAGGGGACCAGAGAGAGGAGCCTACAGTGTCCGGGTCAAGCTGCAAACTCATCTTCCCGGGCTCTGCTATGAGTAAGTACTGTTTCTTCAAATAGTGACAAGAGTTTGTGTTTGAAAAGAATATGATAAACCACCTGACTGATTCATGTAGCCTCATGAGATTGTAATTCTAGTCTAAAATGTTATGTTTTTTTGATTAGGTGTGTTTATCGAGGGATTCAGGAAGACCTGTGAGGGCCCTAATCCAAATTATAAGCTGAGTGAAAATTGTGCCTCAAAGGTCAAGAGGGTGACGCAATTTTTAAACTACATGGCGAAGAATGAGACCTACCAGTCCTCTCTCATTTTCCTGACAGACCATGACAAAATAAGGAAGTAAGCAGAATAATTTTTTCTCTCTAGCCTCACAAGCATTAACCAACAATACAGTATTTGATTGTATGATTTGTGTGTGTGTGTGTGTGTGTGTGTGTGTGTGTTTTTAGATGGGTTCAATTCCTCCAGAAGAACAAGGCAATCACCACAGTCAACCACTACACCTTGACTATTGGTGCATTTCTTAAATATTCTGAGGAGACCCCTCCATCTGGCTGCCGGCTGACCGTGAACCAATGGAGGGGGATCAACCGGTTGATGAAGGGCATTAGCAAGTCCATGAGACGACCAGTTTCCCTTCACCAGATAAAGGTGAAGGACAACAAGGAAGGCAAGGTGGTGTCCAAAAAGAGCCTGCTGGAGTGCCAGTCTCTTGCCAAGGCCAAAATCCCTCAAGTGCTGAGTAAGTTTTTCTCAATCTGTGATGTCACTGTTTTTACACACTTATAGACGTCAGAGATGTATAGAATGCATTATGGAGTGGGATTATGAAGCTGCCTTTTTTTATTTTCATGTTCACAGAAACATTGGAAGAAACAAGGACACAGAGGAATCAGTACAGGTTTTATGGGTACCTGTGTGCCTACTTTACATCCATATACGGCCACAGACCAGGCCTATATAAAAACATGTTGGTGAAAGAGGTGGAGGAGGCAAAATGTGACCAGTCTGGGGTGTACCTGATCAATGTAAGTCTATGAAATACAGCTGGCTGTGTTTATTTGTTTGTTTGCTTGGTTGGTTATCTTTGGAAACAATTGCAGTCGCAGGAGCGTAATGTGTTTTTTTGTGTTTTTTCTCTGTTCAATTTCTATTAGGTGGGGGAACACAAAACAAATCGGGAGTACGGCATGGTCCAGATGTCGCTGACAAAGGAGGAGTACAGCTGGTTTTCCGACTTCCTCAAATTCAAGCACTGTCTCTTAGGGGGAAAGAAGGCCCAGCACTTCTTTTTCAATTCAACAAACACTCAGATGAAGAACCTGCCTGCCTACCTGAGGGAGGTGTGGAAGGAGATGGGTCTGCCCGAATGTCCTTCATTCACTGACCTGAGGACCTCCATTGTCACTCATGTAGGTCAGATTAGATAGGAATCTAATTAATGTAAGATCCTATTCTATTGTTGTCTGAAGTAATATCAATAATATCATATATTTGTGTGTGTGTGTGTGTGTGTGTCTTACAGGTAAAAAACATGCTCCCAAAGGTTGACAGGGAAAGGGTGGCCAACTTCATGTGCCACAACATCCAGACGGCAGACAAATATTATGCCATGAATTTAAATCCAACCCAAGCAAATGAAACCAGGGCACTCTTTGAGGCTGCACTGAAGGGGGAAGATAACACAGTCGCCGCAGAGAACCAGCCCTCCACCTCAGGAGAAAGAAAGCAGAAGGTGAGAGAGGATGCCTCCCTCTCCGACGGGAGCACCACCCCTGAAGAGACCAAGGTGATGTACCAGGAGTCTGGCACGTCCGCCGGTGACTCGGAAGAGGAGGAAGAGGATGAAGATGAGGAACAGATGGCCAGACAACTTCCAGTAAGATCAGCTATTCTGACAGGACACATTTGATTATCAAAATGTACTTGTAAACTATGTAACAGTCAAGTGTGAATTCTGAGATATATCTAATTTCTTGTGTTTGCTCTGTCAGGAGACACCTTCCAAGGTGACCAATCCTCAGGTGGAGATGGAACTTACCCCAAAGAGGAAGCGGAGCATCTGCACACGCCGCATGGAGGTCGCCATCAGCCCCATGCTAGTCTCACCCCTCAAAGTGAGGCTCAAGTCGCCCCCCCACCAGTCCCTCATTGTCACATTAAAAGGGATGCAACAACTAAACTCAAATAAAGTAAGACTAAAAAATGCCATTGCCTCATGGAGGTTAAAGCTGCAGGAGAAGGTGCAAAAGAGAGGAGGGGACCCGTGATGCAGCTCGAAGGAAGGGGAGCCGACCAACAACAAGACTTCCTCTTCCAAATAGTCATGTAGATTGTTTTAGACTCTCACATTTATACTGTTCTGATTTTGTTTGGTTTGATTTTCAATTTTGGTGTGCTTGTTTACATTTTAGAAGTGTAAAATGTGTGTAATTTAGTCTAACTGTCTGTTCAATTTTCTATTTTGGTGTGATTCTTTATAATGTAAAGGTTTGTTCTGTTTTATTAAATAACTAGTTTAGTAATTATTTGTGTTGTGCTTTCTTTAAGGTTATATTCTAACTGTCTGTTCAATTTTCTATTTTGGTGTGATTCTTTATAATGTAAAGGTTTGTTCTGTTTTATTAAATAACTAGTTGAGTAATTCTTTGTGTTGTGCTTTCTTTAAGGTTTATATTTAGTTTGTCACTTAATTTGTAAGTGTTAAACATTCACTGTCTTGTGTTGTTGTCTGTGAAGGTAGGAACAAATATTTAGGCATTATTGGCATGGGAATCATATGTTTACATTGGCAAAGCAAATTAAGTAGATAATAAACAAAAGTGAAATAAACAATAAAGTCCTGCTGTAGACTGTACTACTGCTGTTCAGGAAGCACAATTTGAACTAGAAACTTACACAGACAGGCTGAAATAAACACTAAAAAATAACAAATGGCATCACCGTAATATCCCGCTTGACCGTAGCTCGCTCGGTCTGAGCGCAGCGACCATGAGAAAAGTAAGCCCAAAATGAAGCCTGCCCCACAACGTCATTTGCTTTTGGGTGACAGTGAGAGAACCGTTAGGTTTAGAAGGACAATTCAACCACAGGAATGTTCCTAACGTCCTTCCGATCCATGCAAGCCTTACCTTGACCGTGTGGCATTAACCCTTAAAAATAAAACAGGGTTTTTTTGATCTCACAGATTACAATGACATCTCTCCCCATAGGAATACATTGACAGCTCCCCTAAATTCAACCTGGAGCCTATGTGGGTTAATAATGCCTTATGAACCTGTCTTCAATGCCAATCCATCAGGCCACTATGAGGTCTACCTGTGTCGATTCTAAGCTTCCTGGAGCAACCGGAAGTGGTTAAATTCACCCAAAATGTATTTTGATGTACATAACCTGCAAATGTGAAAATGACTGCATTCAACCCTGGGTAGATCAGTCAATTCTTAACATAAAGACTTTAGGATTCTCAGGATTCTGTAAGAGAATACCCAAAGCAAGATATTTGTTTACCTATAGCTTCCTGTGCCAACCGGAAGTGCCTTTAATTGGTGTCTCAGGGGCTTCTCCTTAGGAGGGATGGGGACACCACCACGGGACAGACCCCACACTCATCGCTAGAGATCGAACTTCAGACTCCCTTCAAAACCACTGAACCCCTCAACACACCGAAAGAGATTACGGTGCACACCCTTAGAGGGAGCCGGAACAGGATAACTCCCTCCACCATCACAGAGACACAGAGGAGGAGGAACTATCCAACACCCAGGGAGAGAGAACAAGTGACGTCAGTCGAACACAGTCAGAAAGAGGAGGTGGAAGAGGCGTTAGATAGAGGAGGATATTACCCCAGAGGCCATTCCTCCTGTTCATGTGAGCAAGAAAGAGCAGAAGGCTTCTGATCAGCCAAATGGCAGGCAGAGGGAGAGGTCATAGTGATTCACACCCACAGAGAGAAAGACAACCCACACAACCTCTTGGTTGAGATGAACCACACAGGTAGAGGCAGAGGGCCTTCAGGGCTAGCCAGTCAGCCTGCCTGCTCTGATCCTCAAGTCAATTGTATATAAATTCATGTTCATTAAAGATTTTTATTCAAGAATTGACAAGTCCCATTTCGTTAAAGGGGTCACCCTTTTCCTGCTACAAACACAACTTGCATATCATCACAGACTAGGCCAAAACGTTAATCTTTTAACCTTGCCTGAATAAAACAATGCATTTTTTATAGTGAGCAAGAGTTGCTCCTTTTCCTTTTCTATGATGATTCAAATATTTGGTTGCACCTCAACTGAACGTTGGTTGAGGGCCCCCTTTTTTTAATTAAAAGCATTAAAATTGTGATGTTTCTCACTTATTTACATAACCTACTCCACACTTGCAAAGTGAAAGTTTATAGAAATGTTCTGAAATTAAGTAGTAAACAGAAGAAAAGCAGAATTGAGTCCAATTATAATGCGAATAATTGAATGGTCTATGGTTCAATCCCATTTCTGAAGGTCTGATAAATAATTAATATTGTTTCTCCTCTTCCTTGTGGCAGGGGCAGCAGCACACTGCCCTCCAAAGCCTGCAAAATAATAGCCGGACTGCCCCTTTCCTAGCTCTGCATGGAACTTCCAGTGCCACGTCCTTGGTGACGTGTGGGGTGACATCCGGGATGACCACAGCAACATCCTCTGGAAAGGGAAAAAAGAGGAACAGAATGTGAACAAATGCAAACCGTAGCTTCTAAACACTGGCCAGTTGAAAGGTTCTACTAAGATGTCATGACAAACGGCACCTGTCAGAGTGCTCTCTAAGTCTCTCTCTCTTGGGTGCTCTGAATGGCCTTCCTCTGGCTGAAGCCACAGGGCCAGGAGGAGCCTGGGCACCACCTCCACCACCACCTGAGATGGGCTGAGCAGGTTGCTACGGGGCTCATTGGACTGCTCGCCCAGAATGCTCCTCACAGCTCTTTCCACGGTGCTGTGGACCTTAGGATCGCTGAAATCAACAATAAGGAGAAAACAAAGCTAAACGATGTGCAATGTACTCACTTAGAACACTTTCTTAGTCTGTTTCTGCGTAGTTCCAGATGTGTAGATAAATGGATCAAGTCATATGCGGGGCAGTACATGGAACTCACATGTCAGCTGGCGAGGTGGGGTGCATGGAGCGGCGGAGCTTGCAGAAAGCCTTGTGCTCTATGTTCATCATTTTTAGGCAAGTGTTTACTTCCCAGGCCTGCAGTATGAAACAGGAAGTCCCATTAGTGTAATTTCACAACAGATCTATCCTGCTGCGCTAACTCGTTGTTGAAAGACTCTGGAGCAGCAGATAGTGGACCATGAGCTTCTTCTGCAAGATGAGGTAAGGTGTGAGACCGTGCCACGAAATACCATGTCATTTACTTTCAGAAGGGCCTCTCGCAACATTTCACAACTGCTCATGCCTCACAATTTGCAAGTGATATTAAGAACTCTTGTTTATGTTTTTGTATGGTGAATCTTACCTGTTTATTGTAATATGTTTCCTCCCAGCAGGCCTGCAGAGTCTGAAAATTAAGGCTGCTCCTACAGAATTCCTTTGAAGATCATGAAAATAATGATGCTTTGTTATGCACATTATGCACAGGCATTTACAGTATGCTAAAATTAATTTATCCTAAGATTACCTTTGTGGGACCATAAGTGAACTCCGGAATGCACCAAACCCTATCCATGGTAAGATGGGGAAGAAATGCAGCACTATAGATATACGGGATGCTCTAGAGATAACAGGAATGACTTACAGTCGCGAATGATCAATGGCTGTGGAGTCCTCCAATATGCTGCACTTAGAATTTAGTTGTAGGCGATGTTTGGCGCAAAATAGAATGTTTACATTCTATTGCCATGGAGAAATGGAATGTGTAGAACCTGTTTAATTGATTATGCTTCTATGTCTTTATTTCGTTAAACATTGAACTCTGTATTATGTCATAATGTGTATATGAGGACGTAGGAGCCCGTCCAGATTCATGACCCGATTATCCAGGTGCATGTTGCTTAGACCTACTAATCCATCCTTGGTTTACAAGTTAAATACATTGTTTATATATGCCTATACAAATCCATCGACCACATCCATTTAAAGCAATGATTGTCAATTGAAATTGTGGTTGTTCTGTTCTCCTGTTGTGCGCCTTGAGTGTTTGTCCCCTTAAGCACATTATTCCAATATTTTTCCGAGCTCTGAATTGACACAATGAACACTTTTGAAAAGATAGTCGGTTAAAAATAAGAGTATGAATGACAATAAACGTATGACTTGGATTGTATGCGTAATAGTGTAGTAAACAGTATCGCTCAGCGCGGGAACTTTTGGTGTTAGGAAAGTTTCCGTTTTTAGCCTCCATGACACGTATCACTTCGTTGTCTTGTTGGTAATAGTAAAAATGCATGACAGTCGGCATTGTAATGGTCTAACAGGTGTTTTTCATTTTGCTTCTCACATTAAACAGACATTTGAGAACGGAATTGCTTACAGTTGTACCTATGATGCAGAGACACACTAAAGCTGTACAGTGTAGTTTGAATAATCAGTTTCAATTATTTGCAGATGAATTCCCTATTATTTACAAATCGAAAGATGTACCATTTGAAATGAATGTGGCAGAACAGTTTAGCATAGAGTTCTTGTGGGTGTCTTCTCCTTCAGTCTTTTTGCCTCCTAGGCCTTGTTTCTCATTACATGGGATTTCCCCAGTGCCAACTTCACACGAGATGGCCGCTGTCTACTGTCATGTGGTGCTGAATGACAGATATCGCTATGCCGATATTGCTGCTGTCCATGGACCTGAAATGTACAATGTACGACCGTCCAAACTTGACCCCACACACAAACACACACATTGATGCCAATCTCTCACACACTTTTGAACATTGCACAACCTGCAACAAAAAACTGAAAGAGCATTTTATTCCGTTTGTGTTTGAATAAAGACCCGAAGAATTCAATCAATGTGTGGATGTTGATTGGACAATGTATATGTGCTTTGCAGAAGTCATTTTTTAAATTCCCTGTAGCGTGAATTTTACTGGAGCATGATCAGATTGCTTTGTTTAAACCAGAATAAAGATTTGGTCTGAGAAACTATGCCGATTATAGCACGATAGCTTTATTTTTATTTTTAAATGAGGCAATGTATATATGACCCCCTTTCAAAGAGTCGCTCATTTATCACTTTCTTGCAGATATACAGTGCCTTCAGAAAGTGTTAATACCCCTTAACGTATTCCTCATGTTGTTTTCTTACAGCCTGAATTCCAAATGGATTAAATTATAGTTTTTTATCATCTCACCCAGCTACAGACAACACCCCATAATGACAAAGTAAAAACATGTTTTAATTTTTTTTTCAAATGTATTGAAAATGAAATACAGAAATATTCACAATACATGTTAGAATCACCTTTGGCAGCGATTAAAGCTGTGAGTCTTTCTGGGTAAGTCTCCAAAAGCTTTGCACCCTTGGATTGTACCATATTTGCAATATCACAATATATACAGTACCAGTCAAAAGTCTGGACACACCTACTCATTTAAGGGTTTTTCTTTATTTTACAATTTTTTACATTTTAGAAAAATAGTGAAGACATCAAAACTATGAAATAGCACAATTGGAATCATGTAGTAAGCATTAACTGTTAAACAAATCAAAATATATTTTACATTTGAGAATCTTTGAAGTAGCCATCCTTTTCCTTGACCACTTTGCACACTCTTGGCATTCTCTCAAACCTTTTCATGAGGTAGTAACCAGGAATGTTTTTCAATTAACAGGTGTACCTTCTTAAAAGTTCATTTGTGGAATTTCTTTCCTTCTTAAAGCGTTTGAGCCAATAGGTTGTGTTGTGACAAGGTAGGGATGGTTTACAGAAGATATCCCTATTTGGTAAAAGACCAAGTCCATATTATGCCAAGAACAGCTCAAATAAGCAAAGAGAAACAAGTCCATCTTTACTTAAGACATGAATGTCAGTCAAAACGGAAAAATTCAAGAACTTTGAAAGTTTCTTCTAGTGTAGTCCCAAAAACCATGAAGCGTTTTGATGAAACTGGCTCTCATGAGGACTGCCACAGGAAAGGAAGACCCAAAGTTACCTCTGCTGCAGAGGATAGGTTCAGCAGAGTTCACTGCACCTCAGATTGGAGCCCAAATAAAAGCTTCACAGAGTTCAAGAAACACACACATCTCAACATGCACTGTTCATAGGAGACTGCGTGAATCAGGCCTTCATGGTTGAATTGTTCCATTGAAACCACTACTAAAGGACGGACGCCAATAATAAGAAGAGACTTGCATGGGACAAGAAACACGAGCAATGGACCTAAGTCTGGTGGAAATCTGTCCTTTGGTCTGATGAGTTCAAATTTGAGATTTTTTTCCCTTCAATGTGTGTTTGTAAAGAATCCAGGGTGTTTAGTTGGGTCTACTCTTCATTATAAAACAATTTGTTGAATGGTTTAAAATCCATCAGAAGCTGCTTCAATTCATGGTGGCTCTGAGTAAGTCTCGGGGACAGAGCTTGTTTTGCCAAGGAAAGTGAAAAGGACTGAGGGAAAGTAAACTGGAAAATACATGGAAAGGATCATGGAAGAACCTCAGAGAACATTGCATTTTCAAGATCATGTAACATCAAAATGCATTTTATATTCCTGCCCTGACAGAAAAACCACATGTAACCAACTTACATTTTATGTGAGCACAAATTACATTTTGGTACACAACGTGATCAGATTTTCACATTTGTAGTTCACATAAGATTACATTCAAATATGTTTTTGGAACACTTCCCGTGTTCACATGTGAAATTCATGTGGTTTTTGCCTAAACGCCCTGCAGTTCCACACTCAAGGTTCTTAATGATGCTTTAAATGCACATGTATGATTGTGCATGTGTAATGGGTTGAAAACAAAGTAACTAAAAACAGACACCCATTTATTATATCCCCCCCCATATTGTTTATGTATTTGTCTTAATGAATCTAAATGGTATTTTCAACATACTTTAGCGTCAGCAGTCCATAAGGCCAATAGATGGCGCTGTTGTACTGTTGTAGCAGGAGAAACATTAAGTTCAGGCCAAGCGCTCACCATTCTGCAGAATAAGGACCAGAACTTTACAGAGGTAAACTGTGTCTGTTCTTTTACTATTACAGGTATGTAACAGCACTTCAAACGTTCAACTACATACACAATATGTAATAACATGCTATTTAACAACGTTGTCCAGATATTATCACGTTAGGAAAGGTTTTGTTTTGGCTCTGTGTCGAACTGAGTGAGAGAAGAAGGTATTTACATTGAGTGAGAGTATATGTTAGCTTGATGCTAGCTGAGGTAAAAAAAAACATTTACGAGTTACAGAGACTATGTTTACTGAGTAGCTGACTTGTACTGGATTTAGTCTAGGAGATTTTTTATCAAGAATCCATTTGTTAGGGATTTCGGAGTTGGTTTTAGATGTTATTGGTTGTTTTGTGTAAAATTGTGCTCACTAGCTGGTAAACTGGCCGAGCACGCTCAGTCTGGTGGACTTTTAGTACATACAGTGAGAGAGAGAGGAGAGAGAGAGGAGAGAGAGAGGATTTTCTGGAGCTGAATGTATTGTTGTCACTTTTCTATAGAGGTAGCGGTATATAGAAAAACATTCAGTTATTTATGGTTTCATATATAGGTGTTTCTATTGTATGAATGTGAAATACATTGTGGTTTTCATGTGAAACCAAACATTTTTGAATTCTGTTTTAGGTAAAGTGCATTTATGTTGTGTAATTTAAAGTGTGCACTTGTTTGATGTGAATATTTTCAAAGTACTAACAAGAAAATAGACAATTGAACAAGAGAAAAAAAACATTCTTCAGAATAAAGAAAGCGCCAGAACTTGGCAGACGTAAACTTGTGTCCGTTCTTTTTACTATTGCAGGCCACCTCAGCTACACATGTACTCTGTCTGCACACGCATCCACGCATGCACATACACACGGACAAACACACACTAATGTTCTCTCTCTTGTGCTTGTCAGCAGTTCATCGTGGCCCTGTCGTTCGCCTCCTTCACCAAAGCTCTGTCAAGGACCTACATGAAGAGTGCCATCACTCAGACACTTTTTCCCTGTCCAGCTCTCTCATCGGACTCATAGACGGCAGCTTTGAGATGGGTATCAACAATAACATTGAGTTGCTTCAGAACTCATGTAGTAAAAACCAGATACAGACTACAGTGTGATTGATTTTTCTTGTGGTTCAATCAGAGTCTGCTCTCAATACTGTCCAGTTTTATAGTTGTTCCTATTAATTGATTGACTGGCTTTTGTCCATGACTCTACTGTCAAACCCCTAACATTGTTTTATTTGATGCTTTGTTGTTGCAGTCTAGTATCCAAACTGATATGCCATTTTTAGTAGAAAAAAAAATGTTTATAATTTGTGATTCCTGACTACTGTAGTGTTGTGGTTTCTTGCAGGTAACCTGCTGTTCCTGGCTGTGGTCAGCCATTTTGGGGCGAAGCTGCACCGGCCCAGGCTCATTGCTATGGGCTGTTTCCTCATGGCTGTAGGATCCTTCCTCACAGGCCTGCCACACTTCTTCATGGGATGGTAAAACAACTGAAATACTGGTTAAACTTGTAGTTGTAGAGATACTCCAATGCGGAGGAAAGTTTCACTTTAGAAATAAAGTAATGTATCCAGTTGTTGATTAATCTCAGTTAACTTCTAACTAAAGTCTTAAGTAATTGGTCAGCTGCTTGATTATGTTTTGGGGCCATACATGTTAAGAGAAGGGATTAACTTGTTATGGCTGCAATCAATGGATCCCGGAGGTCCTAGGTATAATTAACTTCACCAAGCCGCTGGAAATCGAACGCGCCCACAGAACATCAGCGCCGAAACCCCGGCCAGATGAGCCCCCACGAGCCGTATTGATCAGGTTCCTCCGTTTCCAAGACAGAGAGAAGATACTGCAACTCGCAAGAGCCAAAGGGGACATCACAATTGATGGAAAGAGGGTCAGCCTTTTCCCAGATATGAGCGTGGATCTCGCCAGACGTCGCAATCAGTTCAGACCTGCCGCCAAAGCACTGAAGGAGAAGAACATCACCGGCTACCTCATCCACCCTGCATGGATGAAAGTTCAGTACCAAGGCCGAAGCCATCTCTTCAACACACCGGGAGAAGTGCACACTTTTCTCAAAAAACTGAGCAACGTCTGAGCCAGGACGGTCTCTCTGGGGGATAAAATGCAGTTTTTTCAACTCATTTCATTTTCAACTAACCGTATCTTCCCGGGGTGAGTTCTAATACATTTACAGGAGAGTATATTTTGGTTTAGTCCATATCTACTGGGCGAAGCAATAAGTGGGCTTAGGCTTAGGCTTTCCCCCTCATTTATGTTAATCTTTCGAAAAGAGACTCAAGCATCCCTTACCGTGGGCAGTAAATATTCAGCCATAAATATCTATTCACAACGTTTGTTTTCAATTTAGAGAGCTCGCAGGTTTTAGTTTACGCCAAGTTTTAGCTAGTAAGAGCAAGACGGAAAGCGAGCAGCAACGTATCTCTACAAGTGTATTCATGTTTGATTGTTGGGATTGTTGTTTTAGTCTGACAATCGGGGTGGGTGGGATTTTTATTATTTTTTTCTTCCTTTTTTCTATGTTTATTGTTTCCCTCCTAAAGAGACACACAGGTCACTTTTGTGCTCAAACCAAAGTTGAAACATTTCCTAATTATCTGCATATGATAGATTTCTATTCAGTTACATATTTGAAACCCAACCTATGCTTAATCCACTAAAATATGTCACATTCAACGCATAACCTGTCATTATGAAAATCACTGTATTCAAACCTGTGTAGATCAGTCAATTCTTAACTTAAAGACTTAAAACTCAGGATTCTGTAAGTGGCTATGTCAATCAAGACATGTGGTTACTTATAGCTTCCTGTGCCAACCGGAAGTGCCTTTAATTGGGTCACAGTGTTTCGAAGGGTTAAAAAAGTCACATCTCTCCAAAATGTCATATGTGTGACTAGGTAACCCTCCTGAACTGTAAATCAGTCATTTCTCCCAACAGATGTCAAAGAAAAGCTCTCTCTCACACACACACACACAGACACACACACACAGCAAGGATGGAGTGATAAAGTGCGGTGCTTAAAGACACAGAGAGCAGGCAATTGCATTACCATAATCCCTAGGCCGTGCGGAGTTCAACAAGACACCCCACTTGACTGTAGCTCACTTGGTCTGACCACAGTGACCATGCAAAAAAGTAGTCTCATGTAGCAGGCTTTGTCTGCGTAAAAAGTAATCTCATGTAGCTCACTCGGTCTGACCGGTGACCGCAGGGACCATGCAAAAAAAGTAGTATCATGTAGCTCACTCAGACCGGTCTGACCGCAGTGACCGTGCAAAAAAGTAATCTCATGTAGCTCACTTGGTCTGAGCATAGGGACCATTTAAAAAAAGTAGTCTCATCAATGTGATTGTTTTTAATGGAGAATTTGACTATGAGATGAGAGAATTTGACTATGAGATGACAATATAGTAGTTTGGGGAGTATTTTCTATAATAGAATGTATTTGACTACAAGCAGAGTAGGGGCCTCATCCTGAGCATTCTCAAATGGAAAAACACAGTTTGATCATGTGCTGACAGAGAGAGAGGGAGGAGTTTGGGGAGAGTTTAAAATGAGAAGAGTGATTTTTTCTAATAGGCTGCATTTCACTTTGAGCTAACAAGGAGATGAGCATTCTAGAGTGGTGAGGAGTGGTTTCATGTATATTTTTGAGTATCAATTAAGCAGCCAGAAGCACTGTACTTTCTTTATTGCTTAAGGGATTGTGTTAAGTTGTTTTATTTACTATTATTTCCCTTTTCAATAGAATAGAATAGAATAGTATAGAATTGTATAGATGGCTCCAGTGCGCTCATGTCCAATATGCTATAAGGTTGTGGTTGGCTTTAGTCAGCACCTTAGGTATGTACACCATGTGAGGAACAGTGAGGAGAGGGTACTCCTCTGTAAGTGGCAGTCAGGCCGTGTCAATGTCAGGCAGGAGCAGTGTCCAGTGTCAGGATGCTCCACACATCTTAGCAGACTGGACCGGCATATAGACTCCCACTCAGAGCTCAACAGAGCACAGAGGAGACAGGTTTTAGAGGACCTTAGGAGACGGCTGACGATGGAGAGGCTGGCGGTGTTGAGGGCATCGACCCCTGACATCCCTATGGCGACAGATTTAGACATTGTGGTAAGGAGAGAAGAGGAGGAGGAGGAAATGTTATGTTCACCTACAGAAGCAGAGGAGGAAGTGGACTGCAAAGAGGATTCCTGCCACTGCCATGCACCAATCCTGAGACTGAAAAAAGCTGTAAAAGAGAGGGATGAGGCACTGCATACAAGAAGTGAGACCAACAAATCCATTAAAGAGGACAACCTTAAGTTGATCTCTGATCTGCAAAGGTTGAGAAAGAAGTACCAGCTGCTGAAAAGGCAGATGGGGATTGGCATGGTGAAGGCCCTCAACGTTCAGGCAGAGTCAGACACAGACACAAATCAAGAGGAGCAGGACCAAGCTAGAGGTTCAGGGGACCAGAGAGAGGAGCCTACAGTGTCCGGGTCAAGCTGCAAACTCATCTTCCCGGGCTCTGCTATGAGTAAGTACTGTTTCTTCAAATAGTGACAAGAGTTTGTGTTTGAAAAGAATATGATAAACCACCTGACTGATTCATGTAGCCTCATGAGATTGTAATTCTAGTCTAAAATGTTATGTTTTTTTGATTAGGTGTGTTTATCGAGGGATTCAGGAAGACCTGTGAGGGCCCTAATCCAAATTATAAGCTGAGTGAAAATTGTGCCTCAAAGGTCAAGAGGGTGACGCAATTTTTAAACTACATGGCGAAGAATGAGACCTACCAGTCCTCTCTCATTTTCCTGACAGACCATGACAAAATAAGGAAGTAAGCAGAATTATTTTTTCTCTCTAGCCTCACAAGCATTAACCAACAATACAGTATTTGATTGTATGATTTGTGTGTGTGTGTGTGTGTGTGTGTGTGTGTGTGTGTGTGTGTGTGTGTGTGTGTGTGTGTGTGTGTGTGTGTGTGTGTGTGTGTGTGTGTGTGTGTGTGTGTGTGTTTTTAGATGGGTTCAATTCCTCCAGAAGAACAAGGCAATCACCACAGTCAACCACTACACCTTGACTATTGGTGCATTTCTTAAATATTCTGAGGAGACCCCTCCATCTGGCTGCCGGCTGACCGTGAACCAATGGAGGGGGATCAACCGGTTGATGAAGGGCATTAGCAAGTCCATGAGACGACCAGTTTCCCTTCACCAGATAAAGGTGAAGGACAACAAGGAAGGCAAGGTGGTGTCCAAAAAGAGCCTGCTGGAGTGCCAGTCTCTTGCCAAGGCCAAAATCCCTCAAGTGCTGAGTAAGTTTTTCTCAATCTGTGATGTCACTGTTTTTACACACTTATAGACGTCAGAGATGTATAGAATGCATTATGGAGTGGGATTATGAAGCTGCCTTTTTTTATTTTCATGTTCACAGAAACATTGGAAGAAACAAGGACACAGAGGAATCAGTACAGGTTTTATGGGTACCTGTGTGCCTACTTTACATCCATATACGGCCACAGACCAGGCCTATATAAAAACATGTTGGTGAAAGAGGTGGAGGAGGCAAAATGTGACCAGTCTGGGGTGTACCTGATCAATGTAAGTCTATGAAATACAGCTGGCTGTGTTTATTTGTTTGTTTGCTTGGTTGGTTATCTTTGGAAACAATTGCAGTCGCAGGAGGGTAATGTGTTTTTTTGTGTTTTTTCTCTGTTCAATTTCTATTAGGTGGGGGAACACAAAACAAATCGGGAGTACGGCATGGTCCAGATGTCGCTGACAAAGGAGGAGTACAGCTGGTTTTCCGACTTCCTCAAATTCAAGCACTGTCTCTTAGGGGGAAAGAAGGCCCAGCACTTCTTTTTCAATTCAACAAACACTCAGATGAAGAACCTGCCTGCCTACCTGAGGGAGGTGTGGAAGGAGATGGGTCTGCCCGAATGTCCTTCATTCACTGACCTGAGGACCTCCATTGTCACTCATGTAGGTCAGATTAGATAGGAATCTAATTAATGTAAGATCCTATTCTATTGTTGTCTGAAGTAATATCAATAATATCATATATTTGTGTGTGTGTGTGTGTGTGTGTGTGTGTCTTACAGGTAAAAAACATGCTCCCAAAGGTTGACAGGGAAAGGGTGGCCAACTTCATGTGCCACAACATCCAGACGGCAGACAAATATTATGCCATGAATTTAAATCCAACCCAAGCAAATGAAACCAGGGCACTCTTTGAGGCTGCACTGAAGGGGGAAGATAACACAGTCGCCGCAGAGAACCAGCCCTCCACCTCAGGAGAAAGAAAGCAGAAGGTGAGAGAGGATGCCTCCCTCTCCGACAGGAGCACCACCCCTGAAGAGACCAAGGTGATGTACCAGGAGTCTGGCACGTCCGCCGGTGACTCGGAAGAGGAGGAAGAGGATGAAGATGAGGAACAGATGGCCAGACAACTTCCAGTAAGATCAGCTATTCTGACAGGACACATTTGATTATCAAAATGTACTTGTAAACTATGTAACAGTCAAGTGTGAATTCTGAGATATATCTAATTTCTTGTGTTTGCTCTGTCAGGAGACACCTTCCAAGGTGACCAATCCTCAGGTGGAGATGGAACTTACCCCAAAGAGGAAGCGGAGCATCTGCACACGCCGCATGGAGGTCGCCATCAGCCCCATGCTAGTCTCACCGCTCAAAGTGAGGCTCAAGTCGCCCCCCCACCAGTCCCTCATTGTCACATTAAAAGGGATGCAACAACTAAACTCAAATAAAGTAAGACTAAAAAATGCCATTGCCTCATGGAGGTTAAAGCTGCAGGAGAAGGTGCAAAAGAGAGGAGGGGACCCCTGATGCAGCTCGAAGGAAGGGGAGCCGACCAACAACAAGACTTCCTCTTCCAAATAGTCATGTAGATTGTTTTAGACTCTCACATTTATACTGTTCTGATTTTGTTTGGTTTGATTTTCAATTTTGGTGTGCTTGTTTACATTTTAGAAGTGTAAAATGTGTGTAATTTAGTCTAACTGTCTGTTCAATTTTCTATTTTGGTGTGATTCTTTATAATGTAAAGGTTTGTTCTGTTTTATTAAATAACTAGTTTAGTAATTATTTGTGTTGTGCTTTCTTTAAGGTTATATTCTAACTGTCTGTTCAATTTTCTATTTTGGTGTGATTCTTTATAATGTAAAGGTTTGTTCTGTTTTATTAAATAACTAGTTGAGTAATTCTTTGTGTTGTGCTTTCTTTAAGGTTTATATTTAGTTTGTCACTTAATTTGTAAGTGTTAAACATTCACTGTCTTGTGTTGTTGTCTGTGAAGGTAGGAACAAATATTTAGGCATTATTGGCATGGGAATCATATGTTTACATTGGCAAAGCAAATTAAGTAGATAATAAACAAAAGTGAAATAAACAATAAAGTCCTGCTGTAGACTGTACTACTGCTGTTCAGGAAGCACAATTTGAACTAGAAACTTACACAGACAGGCTGAAATAAACACTAAAAAATAACAAATGGCATCACCGTAATCTCTAGGCCATGCCGAGTTCAACGAGATATCCCGCTTGACCGTAGCTCGCTCGGTCTGAGCGCAGCGACCATGAGAAAAGTAAGCCCAAAATGAAGCCTGCCCCACAACGTCATTTGCTTTTGGGTGACAGTGAGAGAACCGTTAGGTTTAGAAGGACAATTCAACCACAGGAATGTTCCTAACGTCCTTCCAATCCATGCAAGCCTTACCTTGACCGTGTGGCATTAACCCTTAAAAATAAAACAGGGTTTTTTGATCTCACAGATTACAATGACATCTCTCCCCATAGGAATACATTGACAGCTCCCCTAAATTCAACCTGGAGCCTATGTGGGTTAATAATGCCTTATGAACCTGTCTTCAATGCCAATCCATCAGGCCACTATGAGGTCTACCTGTGTCGATTCTAAGCTTCCTGGAGCAACCGGAAGTGGTTAAATTCACCCAAAATGTATTTTGATGTACATAACCTGCAAATGTGAAAATGACTGCATTCAACCCTGGGTAGATCAGTCAATTCTTAACATAAAGACTTTAGGATTCTCAGGATTCTGTAAGAGAATACCCAAAGCAAGATATTTGTTTACCTATAGCTTCCTGTGCCAACCGGAAGTGCCTTTAATTGGTGTCTCAGGGGCTTCTCCTTAGGAGGGATGGGGACACCACCACGGGACAGACCCCACACTCATCGCTAGAGATCGAACTTCAGACTCCCTTCAAAACCACTGAACCCCTCAACACACCGAAAGAGATTACGGTGCACACCCTTAGAGGGAGCCGGAACAGGATAACTCCCTCCACCATCACAGAGACACAGAGGAGGAGGAACTATCCAACACCCAGGGAGAGAGAACAAGTGATGTCAGTCGAACACAGTCAGAAAGAGGAGGTGGAAGAGGCGTTAGATAGAGGAGGATATTACCCCAGAGGCCATTCCTCCTGTTCATGTGAGCAAGAAAGAGCAGAAGGCTTCTGATCAGCCAAATGGCAGGCAGAGGGAGAGGTCATAGTGATTCACACCCACAGAGAGAAAGACAACCCACACAACCTCTTGGTTGAGATGAACCACACAGGTAGAGGCAGAGGGCCTTCAGGGCTAGCCAGTCAGCCTGCCTGCTCTGATCCTCAAGTCAATTGTATATAAATTCATGTTCATTAAAGATTTTTATTCAAGAATTGACAAGTCCCATTTCGTTAAAGGGGTCACCCTTTTCCTGCTACAAACACAACTTGCATATCATCACAGACTAGGCCAAAACGTTAATCTTTTAACCTTGCCTGAATAAAACAATGCATTTTTTATAGTGAGCAAGAGTTGCTCCTTTTCCTTTTCTATGATGATTCAAATATTTGGTTGCACCTCAACTGAACGTTGGTTGAGGGCCCCTTTTTTTTAATTAAAAGCATTAAAATTGTGATGTTTCTCACTTATTTACATAACCTACTCCACACTTGCAAAGTGAAAGTTTATAGAAATGTTCTGAAATTAAGTAGTAAACAGAAGAAAAGCAGAATTGAGTCCAATTATAATGCGAATAATTGAATGGTCTATGGTTCAATCCCATTTCTGAAGGTCTGATGAATAATTAATATTGTTTCTCCTCTTCCTTGTGGCAGGGGCAGCAGCACACTGCCCTCCAAAGCCTGCAAAATAATAGCCGGACTGCCCCTTTCCTAGCTCTGCATGGAACTTCCAGTGCCACGTCCTTGGTGACGTGTGGGGTGACATCCGGGATGACCACAGCAACATCCTCTGGAAAGGGAAAAAAGAGGAACAGAATGTGAACAAATGCAAACCGTAGCTTCTAAACACTGGCCAGTTGAAAGGTTCTACTAAGATGTCATGACAAACGGCACCTGTCAGAGTGCTCTCTAAGTCTCTCTCTCTTGGGTGCTCTGAATGGCCTTCCTCTGGCTGAAGCCACAGGGCCAGGAGGAGCCTGGGCACCACCTCCACCACCACCTGAGATGGGCTGAGCAGGTTGCTACGGGGCTCATTGGACTGCTCGCCCAGAATGCTCCTCACAGCTCTTTCCACGGTGCTGTGGACCTTAGGATCGCTGAAATCAACAATAAGGAGAAAACAAAGCTAAACGATGTGCAATGTACTCACTTAGAACACTTTCTTAGTCTGTTTCTGCGTAGTTCCAGATGTGTAGATAAATGGATCAAGTCATATGCGGGGCAGTACATGGAACTCACATGTCAGCTGGCGAGGTGGGGTGCATGGAGCGGCGGAGCTTGCAGAAAGCCTTGTGCTCTATGTTCATCATTTTTAGGCAAGTGTTTACTTCCCAGGCCTGCAGTATGAAACAGGAAGTCCCATTAGTGTAATTTCACAACAGATCTATCCTGCTGTGCTAACTCGTTGTTGAAAGGCTGGTAAAGAGCTCACTAACTTGTAGCATGTCTCTAACTCTCATTCTCTTACCAGCCGAGCGAGGTCGTTTCCCTCCTCCAGTGTTTCCTTCCACACCCTTCAAATAAAACACAGAGTCCTCCAATATGCTGCACTTAGAATTGAGTTGTAGGCGATGTTTGGCGCAAAATAGAATGTTTACATTCTATTGCCATGGAGAAATGGAATGTGTAGAACCTGTTTAATTGATTATGCTTCTATGTCTTTATTTCGTTAAACATTGAACTCTGTATTATGTCATAATGTGTATATGAGGACGTAGGAGCCCGTCCAGATTCATGACCCGATTATCCAGGTGCATGTTGCTTAGACCTACTAATCCATCCTTGGTTTACAAGTTAAATACATTGTTTATATATGCCTATACAAATCCATCGACCACATCCATTTAAAGCAATGATTGTCAATTGAAATTGTGGTTGTTCTGTTCTCCTGTTGTGCGCCTTGAGTGTTTGTCCCCTTAAGCACATTATTCCAATATTTTTCCGAGCTCTGAATTGACACAAGGAACACTTTTGAAAAGATAGTCGGTTAAAAATAAGAGTATGAATGACAATAAACGTATGACTTGGATTGTATGCGTAATAGTGTAGTAAACAGTATCGCTCAGCGCGGGAACTTTTGGTGTTAGGAAAGTTTCCGTTTTTAGCCTCCATGACACGTATCACTTCGTTGTCTTGTTGGTAATAGTAAAAATGCATGACAGTCGGCATTGTAATGGTCTAACAGGTGTTTTTCATTTTGCTTCTCACATTAAACAGACATTTGAGAACGGAATTGCTTACAGTTGTACCTATGATGCAGAGACACACTAAAGCTGTACAGTGTAGTTTGAATAATCAGTTTCAATTATTTGCAGATGAATTCCCTATTATTTACAAATCGAAAGATGTACCATTTGAAATGAATGTGGCAGAACAGTTTAGCATAGAGTTCTTGTGGGTGTCTTCTCCTTCAGTCTTTTTGCCTCCTAGGCCTTGTTTCTCATTACATGGGATTTCCCCAGTGCCAACTTCACACGAGATGGCCGCTGTCTACTGTCATGTGGTGCTGAATGACAGATATCGCTATGCCGATATTGCTGCTGTCCATGGACCTGAAATGTACAATGTACGACCGTCCAAACTTGACCCCACACACAAACACACACATTGATGCCAATCTCTCACACACTTTTGAACATTGCACAACCTGCAACAAAAAACTGAAAGAGCATTTTATTCCGTTTGTGTTTGAATAAAGACCCGAAGAATTCAATCAATGTGTGGATGTTGATTGGACAATGTATATGTGCTTTGCAGAAGTCATTTTTTAAATTCCCTGTAGCGTGAATTTTACTGGAGCATGATCAGATTGCTTTGTTTAAACCAGAATAAAGATTTGGTCTGAGAAACTATGCCGATTATAGCACGATAGCTTTATTTTTATTTTTAAATGAGGCAATGTATATATGACCCCCTTTCAAAGAGTCGCTCATTTATCACTTTCTTGCAGATATACAGTGCCTTCAGAAAGTGTTAATACCCCTTAACGTATTCCTCATGTTGTTTTCTTACAGCCTGAATTCCAAATGGATTAAATTATAGTTTTTTATCATCTCACCCAGCTACAGACAACACCCCATAATGACAAAGTAAAAACATGTTTAATTTTTTTTTCAAATGTATTGAAAATGAAATACAGAAATATTCACAATACATGTTAGAATCACCTTTGGCAGCGATTAAAGCTGTGAGTCTTTCTGGGTAAGTCTCCAAAAGCTTTGCACCCTTGGATTGTACCATATTTGCAATATCACAATATATACAGTACCAGTCAAAAGTCTGGACACACCTACTCATTTAAGGGTTTTTCTTTATTTTACAATTTTTTACATTTTAGAAAAATAGTGAAGACATCAAAACTATGAAATAGCACAATTGGAATCATGTAGTAAGCATTAACTGTTAAACAAATCAAAATATATTTTACATTTGAGAATCTTTGAAGTAGCCATCCTTTTCCTTGACCACTTTGCACACTCTTGGCATTCTCTCAAACCTTTTCATGAGGTAGTCACCAGGAATGTTTTTCAATTAACAGGTGTACCTTCTTAAAAGTTCATTTGTGGAATTTCTTTCCTTCTTAAAGCGTTTGAGCCAATAGGTTGTGTTGTGACAAGGTAGGGATGGTTTACAGAAGATATCCCTATTTGGTAAAAGACCAAGTCCATATTATGCCAAGAACAGCTCAAATAAGCAAAGAGAAACAAGTCCATCTTTACTTAAGACATGAATGTCAGTCAAAACGGAAAAATTCAAGAACTTTGAAAGTTTCTTCTAGTGTAGTCCCAAAAACCATGAAGCGTTTTGATGAAACTGGCTCTCATGAGGACTGCCACAGGAAAGGAAGACCCAAAGTTACCTCTGCTGCAGAGGATAGGTTCAGCAGAGTTCACTGCACCTCAGATTGGAGCCCAAATAAAAGCTTCACAGAGTTCAAGAAACACACACATCTCAACATGCACTGTTCATAGGAGACTGCGTGAATCAGGCCTTCATGGTTGAATTGTTCCATTGAAACCACTACTAAAGGACGGACGCCAATAATAAGAAGAGACTTGCATGGGACAAGAAACACGAGCAATGGACCTACAGTGCCTTGCAAAAGTATTCGGCCCCCTTGAACTTTGCGACCTTTTGCCACATTTCAGGCTTCAAACATAAAGATATAAAACTGTATTTTTTTGTGAAGAATCAACAACAAGTGGGACACAATCATGAAGTAGAAGGACATTTATTGGATATTTCAAACTTTTTTAACAAATAAAAAACAGAAAAATTATTCAGCCCCCTTAAGTTAATACTTTGTAGCGCCACCTTTTGCTGCGATTACAGCTGTAAGTCGCTTGGGGTATGTCTCTATCAGTTTTGCACATCGAGAGACTGACATTTTTTCCCATTCCTCCTTGCAAAACAGCTCCAGCTCAGTGAGGTTGGATGGAGAGCATTTGTGAACAGCAGTTTTCAGTTCTTTCCACAGATTCTTGATTGGATTCAGGTCTGGACTTTGACTTGGCCATTCTAACACCTGGATATGTTTATTTTTGAACCATTCCATTGTAGATTTTGCTTTATGTTTTGGATCATTGTCTTGTTGAAAGACAAATCTCCAGTCCCATCAGGTTTTCTTCCAGAATGGTCCTGTATTTGGCTCCATCCATCTTCCCATCAATTTTAACCATCTTCCCTGTCCCTGCTGAAGAAAAGCAGGCCCAAACCATGATGCTGCCACCACCATGTTTGACAGTGGGGATGGTGTGTTCAGTGTGATGAGCTGTGTTGCTTTTACGCCAAACATAATGTTTTGCATTGTTGCCAAAAAGTTCAATTTTGGTTTCATCTGACCAGAGCACCTTCTTCCACATGTTTGGTGTGTCTCCCAGGTGGCTTGTGGCAAACTTTAAACAACACTTTTTATGGATATCTTTAAGAAATGGCTTTCTTCTTGCCACTCTTCCATAAAGGCCAGATTTGTGCAATATACGACTGATTGTTGTCCTATGGACAGAGTCTCCCACCTCAGCTGTAGATCTCTGCAGTTCATCCAGAGTGATCATGGGACTCTTGGCTGCATCTCTGATCAGTCTTCTCCTTGTATGAGCTGAAAGTTTAGAGGGACGGCCAGGTCTTGGTAGATTTGCAGTGGTCTGATACTCCTTCCATTTCAATATTATCCTTGCTCCTTGGGATGTTTAAAGCTTGGGAAATCTTTTTGTATCCAAATCCGGCTTTAAACTTCTTCACAACAGTATCTCGGACCTGCCTGGTGTGTTCCTTGTTCTTCATGATGCTCTCTGCGCTTTTAACGGACCTCTGAGACTATCACAGTGCAGGTGCATTTATACGGAGACTTGATTACACACAGGTGGATTGTATTTATCATCATTAGTCATTTAGGTCAACATTGGATCATTCAGAGATCCTCACTGAACTTCTGGAGAGAGTTTGCTGCACTGAAAGTAAAGGGGCTGAATAATTTTGCACGCCCAATTTTTCAGTTTTTGATTTGTTAAAAAAGTTTGAAATATCCAATAAATGTTGTTCCACTTCATGACTGTGTCCCACTTGTTGTTGATTCTTCACAAAAATACAGTTTTATATCTTTATGTTTGAAGCCTGAAATGTGGCAAAAGGTTGCAAAGTTCAAGGGGGCCGAATACTTTCGCAAGGCACTGTAAGTCTGGTGGAAATCTGTCCTTTGGTCTGATGAGTTCAAATTTGAGATTTTTTTCCCTTCAATGTGTGTGTGTAAAGAATCCAGGGTGTTTAGTTGGGTCTACTCTTCATTATAAAACAATTTGTTGAATGGTTTAAAATCCATCAGAAGCTGCTTCAATTCATGGTGGCTCTGAGTAAGTCTCGGGGACAGAGCTTGTTTTGCCAAGGAAAGTGAAAAGGACTGAGGGAAAGTAAACTGGAAAATACATGGAAAGGATCATGGAAGAACCTCAGAGAACATTGCATTTTCAAGATCATGTAACATCAAAATGCATTTTATATTCCTGCCCTGACAGAAAAACCACATGTAACCAACTTACATTTTATGTGAGCACAAATTACATTTTGGTACACAACGTGATCAGATTTTCACATTTGTAGTTCACATAAGATTACATTCAAATATGTTTTTGGAACACTTCCCGTGTTCACATGTGAAATTCATGTGGTTTTTGCCTAAACGCCCTGCAGTTCCACACTCAAGGTTCTTAATGATGCTTTAAATGCACATGTATGATTGTGCATGTGTAATGGGTTGAAAACAAAGTAACTAAAAACAGACACCCATTTATTATATCCCCCCCATATTGTTTATGTATTTGTCTTAATGAATCTAAATGGTATTTTCAACATACTTTAGCGTCAGCAGTCCATAAGGCCAATAGATGGCGCTGTTGTACTGTTGTAGCAGGAGAAACATTAAGTTCAGGCCAAGCGCTCACCATTCTGCAGAATAAGGACCAGAACTTTACAGAGGTAAACTGTGTCTGTTCTTTTACTATTACAGGTATGTAACAGCACTTCAAACGTTCAACTACATACACAATATGTAATAACATGCTATTTAACAACGTTGTCCAGATATTATCACGTTAGGAAAGGTTTTGTTTTGGCTCTGTGTCGAACTGAGTGAGAGAAGAAGGTATTTACATTGAGTGAGAGTATATGTTAGCTTGATGCTAGCTGAGGTAAAAAAAAACATTTACGAGTTACAGAGACTATGTTTACTGAGTAGCTGACTTGTACTGGATTTAGTCTAGGAGATTTTTTATCAAGAATCCATTTGTTAGGGATTTCGGAGTTGGTTTTAGATGTTATTGGTTGTTTTGTGTAAAATTGTGCTCACTAGCTGGTAAACTGGCCGAGCACGCTCAGTCTGGTGGACTTTTAGTACATACAGTGAGAGAGAGAGGATTTTCTGGAGGTGCCACTATCTTAAAGCTGAATGTATTGTTGTCACTTTTCTATAGAGGTAGCGGTATATAGAAAAACATTCAGTTATTTATGGTTTCATATATAGGTGTTTCTATTGTATGAATGTGAAATACATTGTGGTTTTCATGTGAAACCAAACATTTTTGAATTCTGTTTTAGGTAAAGTGCATTTATGTTGTGTAATTTAAAGTGTGCACTTGTTTGATGTGAATATTTTCAAAGTACTAACAAGAAAATAGACAATTGAACAAGAGAAAAAAAAAACATTCTTCAGAATAAAGAAAGCGCCAGAACTTGGCAGACTTGTGTCCGTTCTTTTTACTATTGCAGGCCACCTCAGCTACACATGTACTCTGTCTGCACACGCATCCACGCATGCACATACACACGGACAAACACACACTAATGTTCTCTCTCTTGTGCTTGTCAGCAGTTCATCGTGGCCCTGTCGTTCGCCTCCTTCACCAAAGCTCTGTCAAGGACCTACATGAAGAGTGCCATCACTCAGACACTTTTTCCCTGTCCAGCTCTCTCATCGGACTCATAGACGGCAGCTTTGAGATGGGTATCAACAATAACATTGAGTTGCTTCAGAACTCATGTAGTAAAAACCAGATACAGACTACAGTATGATTGATTTTTCTTGTGGTTCAATCAGAGTCTGCTCTCAATACTGTCCAGTTTTATAGTTGTTCCTATTAATTGATTGACTGGCTTTTGTCCATGACTCTACTGTCAAACCCCTAACATTGTTTTATTTGATGCTTTGTTGTTGCAGTCTAGTATCCAAACTGATATGCCATTTTTAGTAGAAAAAAAAATGTTTATAATTTGTGATTCCTGACTACTGTAGTGTTGTGGTTTCTTGCAGGTAACCTGCTGTTCCTGGCTGTGGTCAGCCATTTTGGGGCGAAGCTGCACCGGCCCAGGCTCATTGCTATGGGCTGTTTCCTCATGGCTGTAGGATCCTTCCTCACAGGCCTGCCACACTTCTTCATGGGATGGTAAAACAACTGAAATACTGGTTAAACTTGTAGTTGTAGAGATACTCCAATGCGGAGGAAAGTTTCACTTTAGAAATAAAGTAATGTATCCAGTTGTTGATTAATCTCAGTTAACTTCTAACTAAAGTCTTAAGTAATTGGTCAGCTGCTTGATTATGTTTTGGGGCCATACATGTTAAGAGAAGGGATTAACTTGTTATGGCTGCAATCAATGGATCCCGGAGGTCCTAGGCATAATCAACTTCACCAAGCCGCTGGAAATCGAACGCGCCCACAGAACATCAGCGCCGAAACCCCGGCCAGATGAGCCCCCACGAGCCGTATTGATCAGGTTCCTCCGTTTCCAAGACAGAGAGAAGATACTGCAACTCGCAAGAGCCAAAGGGGACATCACCATTGATGGAAAGAGGGTCAGCCTTTTCCCAGATATGAGCGTGGATCTCGCCAGACGTCGCAATCAGTTCAGACCTGCCGCCAAAGCACTGAAGGAGAAGAACATCACCGGCTACCTCATCCACCCTGCATGGATGAAAGTTCAGTACCAAGGCCGAAGCCATCTCTTCAACACACCGGGAGAAGTGCACACTTTTCTCAAAAAACTGAGCAACGTCTGAGCCAGGACGGTCTCTCTGGGGGATAAAATGCAGTTTTTTCAACTCATTTCATTTTCAACTAACCGTATCTTCCCGGGGTGAGTTCTAATACATTTACAGGATAGTATATTTTGGTTTAGTCCATATCTACTGGGCGAAGCAATAAGTGGGCTTAGGCTTAGGCTTTCCCCCTCATTTATGTTAATCTTTCGAAAAGAGACTCAAGCATCCCTTACCGTGGGCAGTAAATATTCAGCCATAAATATCTATTCACAACGTTTGTTTTCAATTTAGAGAGCTCGCAGGTTTTAGTTTACGCCAAGTTTTAGCTAGTAAGAGCAAGACGGAAAGCGAGCAGCAACGTATCTCTACAAGTGTATTCATGTTTGATTGTTGGGATTGTTGTTTTAGTCTGACAATCGGGGTGGGTGGGATTTTTATTATTTTTTTCTTCCTTTTTTCTATGTTTATTGTTTCCCTCCTAAAGAGACACACAGGTCACTTTTGTGCTCAAACCAAAGTTGAAACATTTCCTAATTATCTGCATATGATAGATTTCTATTCAGTTACATATTTGAAACCCAACCTATGCTTAATCCACTAAAATATGTCACATTCAACGCATAACCTGTCATTATGAAAATCACTGTATTCAAACCTGTGTAGATCAGTCAATTCTTAACTTAAAGACTTAAAACTCAGGATTCTGTAAGTGGCTATGTCAATCAAGACATGTGGTTACTTATAGCTTCCTGTGCCAACCGGAAGTGCCTTTAATTGGGTCACAGTGTTTCGAAGGGTTAAAAAAGTCACATCTCTCCAAAATGTCATATGTGTGACTAGGTAACCCTCCTGAACTGTAAATCAGTCATTTCTCCCAACAGATGTCAAAGAAAAGCTCTCTCTCACACACACACACACAGACACACACACACAGCAAGGATGGAGTGATAAAGTGCGGTGCTTAAAGACACAGAGAGCAGGCAATTGCATTACCATAATCCCTAGGCCGTGCGGAGTTCAACAAGACACCCCACTTGACTGTAGCTCACTTGGTCTGACCACAGTGACCATGCAAAAAAGTAGTCTCATGTAGCAGGCTTTGTCTGCGTAAAAAGTAATCTCATGTAGCTCACTCGGTCTGACCGGTGACCGCAGGGACCATGCAAAAAAAGTAGTATCATGTAGCTCACTCAGACCGGTCTGACCGCAGTGACCGTGCAAAAAAGTAATCTCATGTAGCTCACTTGGTCTGAGCATAGGGACCATTTAAAAAAAGTAGTCTCATCAATGTGATTGTTTTTAATGGAGAATTTGACTATGAGATGAGAGAATTTGACTATGAGATGACAATATAGTAGTTTGGGGAGTATTTTCTATAATAGAATGTATTTGACTACAAGCAGAGTAGGGGCCTCATCCTGAGCATTCTCAAATGGAAAAACACAGTTTGATCATGTGCTGACAGAGAGAGAGGGAGGAGTTTGGGGAGAGTTTAAAATGAGAAGAGTGATTTTTTCTAATAGGCTGCATTTCACTTTGAGCTAACAAGGAGATGAGCATTCTAGAGTGGTGAGGAGTGGTTTCATGTATATTTTTGAGTATCAATTAAGCAGCCAGAAGCACTGTACTTTCTTTATTGCTTAAGGGATTGTGTTAAGTTGTTTTATTTACTATTATTTCCCTTTTCAATAGAATAGAATAGAATAGTATAGAATTGTATAGATGGCTCCAGTGCGCTCATGTCCAATATGCTATAAGGTTGTGGTTGGCTTTAGTCAGCACCTTAGGTATGTACACCATGTGAGGAACAGTGAGGAGAGGGTACTCCTCTGTAAGTGGCAGTCAGGCCGTGTCAATGTCAGGCAGGAGCAGTGTCCAGTGTCAGGATGCTCCACACATCTTAGCAGACTGGACCGGCATATAGACTCCCACTCAGAGCTCAACAGAGCACAGAGGAGACAGGTTTTAGAGGACCTTAGGAGACGGCTGACGATGGAGAGGCTGGCGGTGTTGAGGGCATCGACCCCTGACATCCCTATGGCGACAGATTTAGACATTGTGGAGACTGTAAGGAGAGAAGAGGAGGAGGAGGAAATGTTATGTTCACCTACAGAAGCAGAGGAGGAAGTGGACTGCAAAGAGGATTCCTGCCACTGCCATGCACCAATCCTGAGACTGAAAAAAGCTGTAAAAGAGAGGGATGAGGCACTGCATACAAGAAGTGAGACCAACAAATCCATTAAAGAGGACAACCTTAAGTTGATCTCTGATCTGCAAAGGTTGAGAAAGAAGTACCAGCTGCTGAAAAGGCAGATGGGGATTGGCATGGTGAAGGCCCTCAACTTTCAGGCAGAGTCAGACACAGACACAAATCAAGAGGAGCAGGACCAAGCTAGAGGTTCAGGGGACCAGAGAGAGGAGCCTACAGTGTCCGGGTCAAGCTGCAAACTCATCTTCCCGGGCTCTGCTATGAGTAAGTACTGTTTCTTCAAATAGTGACAAGAGTTTGTGTTTGAAAAGAATATGATAAACCACCTGACTGATTCATGTAGCCTCATGAGATTGTAATTCTTGTCTAAAATGTTATGTTTTTTTGATTAGGTGTGTTTATCGAGGGATTCAGGAAGACCTGTGAGGGCCCTAATCCAAATTATAAGCTGAGTGAAAATTGTGCCTCAAAGGTCAAGAGGGTGACGCAATTTTTAAACTACATGGCGAAGAATGAGACCTACCAGTCCTCTCTCATTTTCCTGACAGACCATGACAAAATAAGGAAGTAAGCAGAATAATTTTTTCTCTCTAGCCTCACAAGCATTAACCAACAATACAGTATTTGATTGTATGATTTGTGTGTGTGTGTGTGTGTGTGTGTGTGTGTGTGTGTGTGTTTTTAGATGGGTTCAATTCCTCCAGAAGAACAAGGCAATCACCACAGTCAACCACTACACCTTGACTATTGGTGCATTTCTTAAATATTCTGAGGAGACCCCTCCATCTGGCTGCCGGCTGACCGTGAACCAATGGAGGGGGATCAACCGGTTGATGAAGGGCATTAGCAAGTCCATGAGACGACCAGTTTCCCTTCACCAGATAAAGGTGAAGGACAACAAGGAAGGCAAGGTGGTGTCCAAAAAGAGCCTGCTGGAGTGCCAGTCTCTTGCCAAGGCCAAAATCCCTCAAGTGCTGAGTAAGTTTTTCTCAATCTGTGATGTCACTGTTTTTACACACTTATAGACGTCAGAGATGTATAGAATGCATTATGGAGTGGGATTATGAAGCTGCCTTTTTTTATTTTCATGTTCACAGAAACATTGGAAGAAACAAGGACACAGAGGAATCAGTACAGGTTTTATGGGTACCTGTGTGCCTACTTTACATCCATATACGGCCACAGACCAGGCCTATATAAAAACATGTTGGTGAAAGAGGTGGAGGAGGCAAAATGTGACCAGTCTGGGGTGTACCTGATCAATGTAAGTCTATGAAATACAGCTGGCTGTGTTTATTTGTTTGTTTGCTTGGTTGGTTATCTTTGGAAACAATTGCAGTCGCAGGAGCGTAATGTGTTTTTTTGTGTTTTTTCTCTGTTCAATTTCTATTAGGTGGGGGAACACAAAACAAATCGGGAGTACGGCATGGTCCAGATGTCGCTGACAAAGGAGGAGTACAGCTGGTTTTCCGACTTCCTCAAATTCAAGCACTGTCTCTTAGGGGGAAAGAAGGCACAGCACTTCTTTTTCAATTCAACAAACACTCAGATGAAGAACCTGCCTGCCTACCTGAGGGAGGTGTGGAAGGAGATGGGTCTGCCCGAATGTCCTTCATTCACTGACCTGAGGACCTCCATTGTCACTCATGTAGGTCAGATTAGATAGGAATCTAATTAATGTAAGATCCTATTCTATTGTTGTCTGAAGTAATATCAATAATATCATATATTTGTGTGTGTGTGTGTGTGTGTGTCTTACAGGTAAAAAACATGCTCCCAAAGGTTGACAGGGAAAGGGTGGCCAACTTCATGTGCCACAACATCCAGACGGCAGACAAATATTATGCCATGAATTTAAATCCAACCCAAGCAAATGAAACCAGGGCACTCTTTGAGGCTGCACTGAAGGAGGAAGATAACACAGTCGCCGCAGAGAACCAGCCCTCCACCTCAGGAGAAAGAAAGCAGAAGGTGAGAGAGGATGCCTCCCTCTCCGACGGGAGCACCACCCCTGAAGAGACCAAGGTGATGTACCAGGAGTCTGGCACGTCCGCCGGTGACTCGGAAGAGGAGGAAGAGGATGAAGATGAGGAACAGATGGCCAGACAACTTCCAGTAAGATCAGCTATTCTGACAGGACACATTTGATTATCAAAATGTACTTGTAAACTATGTAACAGTCAAGTGTGAATTCTGAGATATATCTAATTTCTTGTGTTTGCTCTGTCAGGAGACACCTTCCAAGGTGACCAATCCTCAGGTGGAGATGGAACTTACCCCAAAGAGGAAGCGGAGCATCTGCACACGCCGCATGGAGGTCGCCATCAGCCCCATGCTAGTCTCACCCCTCAAAGTGAGGCTCAAGTCGCCCCCCCACCAGTCCCTCATTGTCACATTAAAAGGGATGCAACAACTAAACTCAAATAAAGTCAGACTAAAAAATGCCATTGCCTCAAGGAGGTTAAAGCTGCAGGAGAAGGTGCAAAAGAGAGGAGGGGACCCCTGATGCAGCTCGAAGGAAGGGGAGCCGACCAACAACAAGACTTCCTCTTCCAAATAGTCATGTAGATTGTTTTAGACTCTCACATTTATACTGTTCTGATTTTGTTTGGTTTGATTTTCAATTTTGGTGTGCTTGTTTACATTTTAGAAGTGTAAAATGTGTGTAATTTAGTCTAACTGTCTGTTCAATTTTCTATTTTGGTGTGATTCTTTATAATGTAAAGGTTTGTTCTGTTTTATTAAATAACTAGTTGAGTAATTCTTTGTGTTGTGCTTTCTTTAAGGTTTATATTTAGTTTGTCACTTAATTTGTAAGTGTTAAACATTCACTGTCTTGTGTTGTTGTCTGTGAAGGTAGGAACAAATATTTAGGCATTATTGGCATGGGAATCATATGTTTACATTGGCAAAGCAAATTAAGTAGATAATAAACAAAAGTGAAATATACAATAAAGTCCTGCTGTAGACTGTACTACTGCTGTTCAGGAAGCACAATTTGAACTAGAAACTTACACAGACAGGCTGAAATAAACACTAAAAAATAACAAATGGCATCACCGTAATATCCCGCTTGACCGTAGCTCGCTCGGTCTGAGCGCAGCGACCATGAGAAAAGTAAGCCCAAAATGAAGCCTGCCCCACAACGTCATTTGCTTTTGGGTGACAGTGAGAGAACCGTTAGGTTTAGAAGGACAATTCAACCACAGGAATGTTCCTAACGTCCTTCCGATCCATGCAAGCCTTACCTTGACCGTGTGGCATCAACCCTTAAAAATAAAACAGGGTTTTTTGATCTCACAGATTACAATGACATCTCTCCCCATAGGAATACATTGACAGCTCCCCTAAATTCAACCTGGAGCCTATGTGGGTTAATAATGCCTTATGAACCTGTCTTCAATGCCAATCCATCAGGCCACTATGAGGTCTACCTGTGTCGATTCTAAGCTTCCTGGAGCAACCGGAAGTGGTTAAATTCACCCAAAATGTATTTTGATGTACATAACCTGCAAATGTGAAAATGACTGCATTCAACCCTGGGTAGATCAGTCAATTCTTAACATAAAGACTTTAGGATTCTCAGGATTCTGTAAGAGAATACCCAAAGCAAGATATTTGTTTACCTATAGCTTCCTGTGCCAACCGGAAGTGCCTTTAATTGGTGTCTCAGGGGCTTCTCCTTAGGAGGGATGGGGACACCACCACGGGACAGACCCCACACTCATCGCTAGAGATCGAACTTCAGACTCCCTTCAAAACCACTGAACCCCTCAACACACCGAAAGAGATTACGGTGCACACCCTTAGAGGGAGCCGGAACAGGATAACTCCCTCCACCATCACAGAGACACAGAGGAGGAGGAACTATCCAACACCCAGGGAGAGAGAACAAGTGACGTCAGTCGAACACAGTCAGAAAGAGGAGGTGGAAGAGGCGTTAGATAGAGGAGGATATTACCCCAGAGGCCATTCCTCCTGTTCATGTGAGCAAGAAAGAGCAGAAGGCTTCTGATCAGCCAAATGGCAGGCAGAGGGAGAGGTCATAGTGATTCACACCCACAGAGAGAAAGACAACCCACACAACCTCTTGGTTGAGATGAACCACACAGGTAGAGGCAGAGGGCCTTCAGGGCTAGCCAGTCAGCCTGCCTGCTCTGATCCTCAAGTCAATTGTATATAAATTCATGTTCATTAAAGATTTTTATTCAAGAATTGACAAGTCCCATTTCGTTAAAGGGGTCACCCTTTTCCTGCTACAAACACAACTTGCATATCATCACAGACTAGGCCAAAACGTTAATCTTTTAACCTTGCCTGAATAAAACAATGCATTTTTTATAGTGAGCAAGAGTTGCTCCTTTTCCTTTTCTATGATGATTCAAATATTTGGTTGCACCTCAACTGAACGTTGGTTGAGGGCCCCTTTTTTTTAATTAAAAGCATTAAAATTGTGATGTTTCTCACTTATTTACATAACCTACTCCACACTTGCAAAGTGAAAGTTTATAGAAATGTTCTGAAATTAAGTAGTAAACAGAAGAAAAGCAGAATTGAGTCCAATTATAATGCGAATAATTGAATGGTCTACGGTTCAATCCCATTTCTGAAGGTCTGATGAATAATTAATATTGTTTCTCCTCTTCCTTGTGGCAGGGGCAGCAGCACACTGCCCTCCAAAGCCTGCAAAATAATAGCCGGACTGCCCCTTTCCTAGCTCTGCATGGAACTTCCAGTGCCACGTCCTTGGTGACGTGTGGGGTGACATCCGGGATGACCACAGCAACATCCTCTGGAAAGGGAAAAAAGAGGAACAGAATGTGAACAAATGCAAACCGTAGCTTCTAAACACTGGCCAGTTGAAAGGTTCTACTAAGATGTCATGACAAACGGCACCTGTCAGAGTGCTCTCTAAGTCTCTCTCTCTTGGGTGCTCTGAATGGCCTTCCTCTGGCTGAAGCCACAGGGCCAGGAGGAGCCTGGGCACCACCTCCACCACCACCTGAGATGGGCTGAGCAGGTTGCTACGGGGCTCATTGGACTGCTCGCCCAGAATGCTCCTCACAGCTCTTTCCACGGTGCTGTGGACCTTAGGATCGCTGAAATCAACAATAAGGAGAAAACAAAGCTAAACGATGTGCAATGTACTCACTTAGAACACTTTCTTAGTCTGTTTCTGCGTAGTTCCAGATGTGTAGATAAATGGATCAAGTCATATGCGGGGCAGTACATGGAACTCACATGTCAGCTGGCGAGGTGGGGTGCATGGAGCGGCGGAGCTTGCAGAAAGCCTTGTGCTCTATGTTCATCATTTTTAGGCAAGTGTTTACTTCCCAGGCCTGCAGTATGAAACAGGAAGTCCCATTAGTGTAATTTCACAACAGATCTATCCTGCTGTGCTAACTCGTTGTTGAAAGGCTGGTAAAGAGCTCACTAACTTGTAGCATGTCTCTAACTCTCATTCTCTTACCAGCCGAGCGAGGTCGTTTCCCTCCTCCAGGGTTTCCTTCCACACCCTTCAAATAAAACACAGAGCATTTCAACTTTCCTGGCTTCTGATTTTTCTGTTGTTTATTTTACCCACATCTCCTGGAGTGCTGCTGGTGGCAGGGAATGGCAGTGAAGGTGAGTGCTGACGTGGTACTCACCACTCCCTAAGGGATTTTTGCCCTGAGACACCAGCCAGTTGCTCATGTGCTCCGTGGTGACATGGGGAGGGACCTGGCCTTGACTCTGGAGCAGCAGATAGTGGACCATGAGCTTCTTCTGCAAGATGAGGTAAGGTGTGAGACCGTGCCACGAAATACCATGTCATTTACTTTCAGAAGGGCCTCTCGCAACATTTCACAACTGCTCATGCCTCACAATTTGCAAGTGATATTAAGAACTCTTGTTTATGTTTTTGTATGGTGAATCTTACCTGTTTATTGTAATATGTTTCCTCCCAGCAGGCCTGCAGAGTCTGAAAATTAAGGCTGCTCCTACAGAATTCCTTTGAAGATCATGAAAATAATGATGCTTTGTTATGCACATTATGCACAGGCATTTACAGTATGCTAAAATTAATTTATCCTAAGATTACCTTTGTGGGACCATAAGTGAACTCCGGAATGCACCAAACCCTATCCATGGTAAGATGGGGAAGAAATGCAGCACTATAGATATACGGGATGCTCTAGAGATAACAGGAATGACTTACAGTCGCGAATGATCAATGGCTGTGGAGTCCTCCAATATGCTGCACTTAGAATTTAGTTGTAGGCGATGTTTGGCGATGTTTGGCGCAAAATAGAATGTTTACATTCTATTGCCATGGAGAAATGGAATGTGTTTAATTGATTATGCTTCTATGTCTTTATTTCGTTAAACATTGAACTCTGTATTATGTCATAATGTGTATATGAGGACGTAGGAGCCCGTCCAGATTCATGACCCGATTATCCAGGTGCATGTTGCTTAGACCTACTAATCCATCCTTGGTTTACAAGTTAAATACATTGTTTATATATGCCTATACAAATCCATCGACCACATCCATTTAAAGCAATGATTGTCAATTGAAATTGTGGTTGTTCTGTTCTCCTGTTGTGCGCCTTGAGTGTTTGTCCCCTTAAGCACATTATTCCAATATTTTTCCGAGCTCTGAATTGACACAATGAACACTTTTGAAAAGATAGTCGGTTAAAAATAAGAGTATGAATGACAATAAACGTATGACTTGGATTGTATGCGTAATAGTGTAGTAAACAGTATCGCTCAGCGCGGGAACTTTTGGTGTTAGGAAAGTTTCCGTTTTTAGCCTCCATGACACGTATCACTTCGTTGTCTTGTTGGTAATAGTAAAAATGCATGACAGTCGGCATTGTAATGGTCTAACAGGTGTTTTTCATTTTGCTTCTCACATTAAACAGACATTTGAGAACGGAATTGCTTACAGTTGTACCTATGATGCAGAGACACACTAAAGCTGTACAGTGTAGTTTGAATAATCAGTTTCAATTATTTGCAGATGAATTCCCTATTATTTACAAATCGAAAGATGTACCATTTGAAATGAATGTGGCAGAACAGTTTAGCATAGAGTTCTTGTGGGTGTCTTCTCCTTCAGTCTTTTTGCCTCCTAGGCCTTGTTTCTCATTACATGGGATTTCCCCAGTGCCAACTTCACACGAGATGGCCGCTGTCTACTGTCATGTGGTGCTGAATGACAGATATCGCTATGCCGATATTGCTGCTGTCCATGGACCTGAAATGTACAATGTACGACCGTCCAAACTTGACCCCACACACAAACACACACATTGATGCCAATCTCTCACACACTTTTGAACATTGCACAACCTGCAACAAAAAACTGAAAGAGCATTTTATTCCGTTTGTGTTTGAATAAAGACCCGAAGAATTCAATCAATGTGTGGATGTTGATTGGACAATGTATATGTGCTTTGCAGAAGTCATTTTTTAAATTCCCTGTAGCGTGAATTTTACTGGAGCATGATCAGATTGCTTTGTTTAAACCAGAATAAAGATTTGGTCTGAGAAACTATGCCGATTATAGCACGATAGCTTTATTTTTATTTTTAAATGAGGCAATGTATATATGACCCCCTTTCAAAGAGTCGCTCATTTATCACTTTCTTGCAGATATACAGTGCCTTCAGAAAGTGTTAATACCCCTTAACGTATTCCTCATGTTGTTTTCTTACAGCCTGAATTCCAAATGGATTAAATTATAGTTTTTTATCATCTCACCCATCTACAGACAACACCCCATAATGACAAAGTAAAAACATGTTTTAATTTTTTTTTGAAATGTATTGAAAATGAAATACAGAAATATTCACAATACATGTTAGAATCACCTTTGGCAGCGATTAAAGCTGTGAGTCTTTCTGGGTAAGTCTCCAAAAGCTTTGCACCCTTGGATTGTACCATATTTGCAATATCACAATATATACAGTACCAGTCAAAAGTCTGGACACACCTACTCATTTAAGGGTTTTTCTTTATTTTACAATTTTTTACATTTTAGAAAAATAGTGAAGACATCAAAACTATGAAATAGCACAATTGGAATCATGTAGTAAGCATTAACTGTTAAACAAATCAAAATATATTTTACATTTGAGAATCTTTGAAGTAGCCATCCTTTTCCTTGACCACTTTGCACACTCTTGGCATTCTCTCAAACCTTTTCATGAGGTAGTCACCAGGAATGTTTTTCAATTAACAGGTGTACCTTCTTAAAAGTTCATTTGTGGAATTTCTTTCCTTCTTAAAGCGTTTGAGCCAATAGGTTGTGTTGTGACAAGGTAGGGATGGTTTACAGAAGATATCCCTATTTGGTAAAAGACCAAGTCCATATTATGCCAAGAACAGCTCAAATAAGCAAAGAGAAACAAGTCCATCTTTACTTAAGACATGAATGTCAGTCAAAACGGAAAAATTCAAGAACTTTGAAAGTTTCTTCTAGTGTAGTCCCAAAAACCATGAAGCGTTTTGATGAAACTGGCTCTCATGAGGACTGCCACAGGAAAGGAAGACCCAAAGTTACCTCTGCTGCAGAGGATAGGTTCAGCAGAGTTCACTGCACCTCAGATTGGAGCCCAAATAAAAGCTTCACAGAGTTCAAGAAACACACACATCTCAACATGCACTGTTCATAGGAGACTGCGTGAATCAGGCCTTCATGGTTGAATTGTTCCATTGAAACCACTACTAAAGGACGGACGCCAATAATAAGAAGAGACTTGCATGGGACAAGAGACACGAGCAATGGACCTACAGTGCCTTGCAAAAGTATTCGGCCCCCTTGAACTTTGCGACCTTTTGCCACATTTCAGGCTTCAAACATAAAGATATAAAACTGTATTTTTTTGTGAAGAATCAACAACAAGTGGGACACAATCATGAAGTAGAAGGACATTTATTGGATATTTCAAACTTTTTTAACAAATAAAAAACAGAAAAATTATTCAGCCCCCTTAAGTTAATACTTTGTAGCGCCACCTTTTGCTGCGATTACAGCTGTAAGTCGCTTGGGGTATGTCTCTATCAGTTTTGCACATCGAGAGACTGACATTTTTTCCCATTCCTCCTTGCAAAACAGCTCCAGCTCAGTGAGGTTGGATGGAGAGCATTTGTGAACAGCAGTTTTCAGTTCTTTCCACAGATTCTTGATTGGATTCAGGTCTGGACTTTGACTTGGCCATTCTAACACCTGGATATGTTTATTTTTGAACCATTCCATTGTAGATTTTGCTTTATGTTTTGGATCATTGTCTTGTTGAAAGACAAATCTCCAGTCCCATCAGGTTTTCTTCCAGAATGGTCCTGTATTTGGCTCCATCCATCTTCCCATCAATTTTAACCATCTTCCCTGTCCCTGCTGAAGAAAAGCAGGCCCAAACCATGATGCTGCCACCACCATGTTTGACAGTGGGGATGGTGTGTTCAGTGTGATGAGCTGTGTTGCTTTTACGCCAAACATAATGTTTTGCATTGTTGCCAAAAAGTTCAATTTTGGTTTCATCTGACCAGAGCACCTTCTTCCACATGTTTGGTGTGTCTCCCAGGTGGCTTGTGGCAAACTTTAAACAACACTTTTTATGGATATCTTTAAGAAATGGCTTTCTTCTTGCCACTCTTCCATAAAGGCCAGATTTGTGCAATATACGACTGATTGTTGTCCTATGGACAGAGTCTCCCACCTCAGCTGTAGATCTCTGCAGTTCATCCAGAGTGATCATGGGACTCTTGGCTGCATCTCTGATCAGTCTTCTCCTTGTATGAGCTGAAAGTTTAGAGGGACGGCCAGGTCTTGGTAGATTTGCAGTGGTCTGATACTCCTTCCATTTCAATATTATCCTTGCTCCTTGGGATGTTTAAAGCTTGGGAAATCTTTTTGTATCCAAATCCGGCTTTAAACTTCTTCACAACAGTATCTCGGACCTGCCTGGTGTGTTCCTTGTTCTTCATGATGCTCTCTGCGCTTTTAACGGACCTCTGAGACTATCACAGTGCAGGTGCATTTATACGGAGACTTGATTACACACAGGTGGATTGTATTTATCATCATTAGTCATTTAGGTCAACATTGGATCATTCAGAGATCCTCACTGAACTTCTGGAGAGAGTTTGCTGCACTGAAAGTAAAGGGGCTGAATAATTTTGCACGCCCAATTTTTCAGTTTTTGATTTGTTAAAAAAGTTTGAAATATCCAATAAATGTTGTTCCACTTCATGACTGTGTCCCACTTGTTGTTGATTCTTCACAAAAATACAGTTTTATATCTTTATGTTTGAAGCCTGAAATGTGGCAAAAGGTTGCAAAGTTCAAGGGGGCCGAATACTTTCGCAAGGCACTGTAAGTCTGGTGGAAATCTGTCCTTTTGTAACGGTTTTCTTGATGAGAAGGAGAGTCGGACCAAAATGCAGCGTGTCTATTGCAATCCATGTTTAATGAAGTAACACACTAAACACAAACACTACCAAAACAATAAACTTAACGAAAACCGAAACAGCCTATACTTGTGTAACCTAACAAAGAACAATGACATCAGGACACTAAGGACAATCACCCACGACAAACTCAAAGAATATGGCTGCCTAAATATGGTTCCCAATCAGAGACAACGATAAACACCTGCCTCTGATTGAGAACCACTTCAGACAGCCATAGACTTAGCTAGAACACCCCACTAGCTACAATCCCCATACATACACACCACATACAAAAACCCATGCCACACCCTGGCCTGACCAACTAAATAAAGATAAACACTAAATACTTTGACCAGGGTGTGACAGAACCCCCCCCCTAAGGTGCGGACTCCCGAACGCACCTCAAAACAATAGGGAGGGTCCGGGTGGGCGTCTGTCCATGGTGGCGGCTCCGGCGCGGGACGTGGACCCCACTCAATCAATGTCTTAGTCCCTTCTCCTCGCGTCCCTGGATAGTCCACCCTCGCCGCCGACCATGGCCTAGTAGTCCTCACCCAGAACCCCACTGGACTGAGGAGCAGATCGGGACTGAGGGGCAGCTCGGGACTGAGGCAGCTCGGGACTGAGGGGAAGCTCAGGAGTGAGAGGAAGCTCAGGAGTGAGAGGAAGCTCAGGAGTGAGAGGAAGCTCAGGAGTGAGAGGAAGCTCAGGCAGGTTGATGAATCTACCAGATCCTGGCTGGCTGGTGGTTTCGGCAGATCCTGGCTGACTGGCAGATCCTGGCTGACTGGCAGATCTGGAAGAGTCTGGTCGCCTTGCAGATCTGGAAGAGTCTGGTCGACTGGCAGATCTGGAAGAGTCTGGTCGACTGGCAGATCTGGAAGAGTCTGGTCGACTGGCAGATCTGGAAGAGTCTGGTCGACTGGCAGATCTGGAAGAGTCTGGTCGACTGGCAGATCTGGAAGAGTCTGGTCGACTGGCAGATCTGGAAGAGTCTGGTCGACTGGCAGATCTGGAAGAGTCTGGTCGACTGGCAGATCTGGAAGAGTCTGGTCGACTGGCAGATCTGGAAGAGTCTGGTCGACTGGCAGATCTGGAAGAGTCTGGTCGACTGGCAGATCTGGGAGAGTCTGGTCGACTGGCAGCTCTGGCTGCTCCATGCTGACTGGCTGCTCCATGATGACTGGCAGCTCTGGCTGCTCCATGCTGACTGGCTGCTCCATGCTGACTGGCAGCTCTGGCTGCTCCATGCTGACTGGCTGCTCTATGATGACTGGCAGCTCTGGCTGCTCCATGCTGACTGGCTGCTCCATGCTGACTGGCAGCTCTGGCTGCTCCATGCTGACTGGCTGCTCCATGCTGACTGGCAGCTCTGGCTGCTCCATGCTGACTGGCTGCCCTGGCTGCTCCATGCTGACTGGCGGCCCTGGCTGCTCCATGCTGACTGGCGGCCCTGGCTGCTCCATACTGACTGGCGGCCCTGGCTGCTCCATGCTAACTGGCAGCTCTGGCGGCTCCTTGCAGACTGGCAGCTCTGGCGGCTCCTTGCAGACTGGCAGCTCTGGCGGCATCCTGCAGACAGGCAGCTCTGGCGGCTCCTTGCAGACAGGCAGCTCTGGCGGCTCCTTGCAGACTGGCAGCTCCATGCAGACTGGCAGCTCCTTGCAGACTGGCAGCTCCTTGCAGACTGGCAGCTCCTTGCAGACTGGCAGCTCCTTGCAGACTGGCAGCTCTGAACAGGCGGGAGACTCCGGCAGCGCTGTAGAGAAGGAAGGCTCTAACAGCGCTAAACAGGCGGGGGACTCAGACAGCGCTGGAGAGGAGGAGGGCTCCGACAGCGCTGGACAGGCGAGGCGCACTGTAGGCCTGATGCGTGGTGCTGGCACTGGTGGTACTGGGCCGAGGACACGCACAGGAAGCCTGGTGCGGGGAGCTGCTACCGGAGGGCTGGGGTGTGGAGGTGGCACAGGATGGGTTAGACCGTGAAGGCGTACTGGAGATCTTGAGAGCGGTGCTGGCACAGGACGTGCAAGGCTAGGGAGGTGCACAGGAGGCCTGGTACGTGAGACTGGCACCATCTTCACCAGCCGACTAACACGCACCTCAGGACGAGTATGGAGCGCTGACCCAGGTGCCATCAAATCCCCGACACGCTCCGTCGGGCGAATTCCATGTTTAAAACACCAACACAGCAACTCCCTCATTTCTCTCTCCTCCAATTTCCCCATTAACTCCTTCACAGTCTCTGTTTCACTCACCTCCAACACCGGCTCTGGTTCTGGTCTCCTCCTTGGCTCCTCACGATAAACAGGGAGAGTTGGCTCAGGTCTGGCTCCTGACTCTGCCACACTCTCCCTGAGCCCCCCCCCAATACATTTTTGGGGCTGACTATGGGGCCTCCGTCCGCGCCGCCTTGCTTGCTTCGCAAACTCCATTCTCCTATATCCTTCCGCGCACTGCTCCATCGACTCCCAGGCGGGCTCCGGCACTCTCCCTGGGTCGACCGCCCACCTGTCTATCTCCTCCCAAGAAGTATAGTCCATACTGTACTCCACTTTGGGCTGTTCCTGCCTGTTGACACGCTGCTTGGTCCCTTTGTGGTGGGTGATTCTGTAACGGTTTTCTTGATGAGAAGGAGAGTCGGACCAAAATGCAGCGTGTCTATTGCAATCCATGTTTAATGAAGTAACACACTAAACACAAACACTACCAAAACAATAAACTTAACGAAAACCGAAACAGCCTATACTTGTGTAACCTAACAAAGAACAATGACATCAGGACACTAAGGACAATCACCCACGACAAACTCAAAGAATATGGCTGCCTAAATATGGTTCCCAATCAGAGACAACGATAAACACCTGCCTCTGATTGAGAACCACTTCAGACAGCCATAGACTTAGCTAGAACACCCCACTAGCTACAATCCCCATACATACACACCACATACAAAAACCCATGCCACACCCTGGCCTGACCAACTAAATAAAGATAAACACTAAATACTTTGACCAGGGTGTGACACCTTTGGTCTGATGAGTTCAAATTTGAGATTTTTTTCCCTTCAATGTGTGTGTGTAAAGAATCCAGGGTGTTTAGTTGGGTCTACTCTTCATTATAAAACAATTTGTTGAATGGTTTAAAATCCATCAGAAGCTGCTTCAATTCATGGTGGCTCTGAGTAAGTCTCGGGGACAGAGCTTGTTTTGCCAAGGAAAGTGAAAAGGACTGAGGGAAAGTAAACTGGAAAATACATGGAAAGGATCATGGAAGAACCTCAGAGAACATTGCATTTTCAAGATCATGTAACATCAAAATGCATTTTATATTCCTGCCCTGACAGAAAAACCACATGTAACCAACTTACATTTTATGTGAGCACAAATTACATTTTGGTACACAACGTGATCAGATTTTCACATTTGTAGTTCACATAAGATTACATTCAAATATGTTTTTGGAACACTTCCCGTGTTCACATGTGAAATTCATGTGGTTTTTGCCTAAACGCCCTGCAGTTCCACACTCAAGGTTCTTAATGATGCTTTAAATGCACATGTATGATTGTGCATGTGTAATGGGTTGAAAACAAAGTAACTAAAAACAGACACCCATTTATTATATCCCCCCCATATTGTTTATGTATTTGTCTTAATGAATCTAAATGGTATTTTCAACATACTTTAGCGTCAGCAGTCCATAAGGCCAATAGATGGCGCTGTTGTACTGTTGTAGCAGGAGAAACATTAAGTTCAGGCCAAGCGCTCACCATTCTGCAGAATAAGGACCAGAACTTTACAGAGGTAAACTGTGTCTGTTCTTTTACTATTACAGGTATGTAACAGCACTTCAAACGTTCAACTACATACACAATATGTAATAACATGCTATTTAACAACGTTGTCCAGATATTATCACGTTAGGAAAGGTTTTGTTTTGGCTCTGTGTCGAACTGAGTGAGAGAAGAAGGTATTTACATTGAGTGAGAGTATATGTTAGCTTGATGCTAGCTGAGGTAAAAAAAAACATTTACGAGTTACAGAGACTATGTTTACTGAGTAGCTGACTTGTACTGGATTTAGTCTAGGAGATTTTTTATCAAGAATCCATTTGTTAGGGATTTCGGAGTTGGTTTTAGATGTTATTGGTTGTTTTGTGTAAAATTGTGCTCACTAGCTGGTAAACTGGCCGAGCACGCTCAGTCTGGTGGACTTTTAGTACATACAGTGAGAGAGAGAGGATTTTCTGGAGGTGCCACTATCTTAAAGCTGAATGTATTGTTGTCACTTTTCTATAGAGGTAGCGGTATATAGAAAAACATTCAGTTATTTATGGTTTCATATATAGGTGTTTCTATTGTATGAATGTGAAATACATTGTGGTTTTCATGTGAAACCAAACATTTTTGAATTCTGTTTTAGGTAAAGTGCATTTATGTTGTGTAATTTAAAGTGTGCACTTGTTTGATGTGAATATTTTCAAAGTACTAACAAGAAAATAGACAATTGAACAAGAGAAAAAAAAAACATTCTTCAGAATAAAGAAAGCGCCAGAACTTGGCAGACGTAAACTTGTGTCCGTTCTTTTTACTATTGCAGGCCACCTCAGCTACACATGTACTCTGTCTGCACACGCATCCACGCATGCACATACACACGGACAAACACACACTAATGTTCTCTCTCTTGTGCTTGTCAGCAGTTCATCGTGGCCCTGTCGTTCGCCTCCTTCACCAAAGCTCTGTCAAGGACCTACATGAAGAGTGCCATCACTCAGACACTTTTTCCCTGTCCAGCTCTCTCATCGGACTCATAGACGGCAGCTTTGAGATGGGTATCAACAATAACATTGAGTTGCTTCAGAACTCATGTAGTAAAAACCAGATACAGACTACAGTATGATTGATTTTTCTTGTGGTTCAATCAGAGTCTGCTCTCAATACTGTCCAGTTTTATAGTTGTTCCTATTAATTGATTGACTGGCTTTTGTCCATGACTCTACTGTCAAACCCCTAACATTGTTTTATTTGATGCTTTGTTGTTGCAGTCTAGTATCCAAACTGATATGCCATTTTTAGTAGAAAAAAAAATGTTTATAATTTGTGATTCCTGACTACTGTAGTGTTGTGGTTTCTTGCAGGTAACCTGCTGTTCCTGGCTGTGGTCAGCCATTTTGGGGCGAAGCTGCACCGGCCCAGGCTCATTGCTATGGGCTGTTTCCTCATGGCTGTAGGATCCTTCCTCACAGGCCTGCCACACTTCTTCATGGGATGGTAAAACAACTGAAATACTGGTTAAACTTGTAGTTGTAGAGATACTCCAATGCGGAGGAAAGTTTCACTTTAGAAATAAAGTAATGTATCCAGTTGTTGATTAATCTCAGTTAACTTCTAACTAAAGTCTTAAGTAATTGGTCAGCTGCTTGATTATGTTTTGGGGCCATACATGTTAAGAGAAGGGATTAACTTGTTATGGCTGCAATCAATGGATCCCGGAGGTCCTAGGCATAATCAACTTCACCAAGCCGCTGGAAATCGAACGCGCCCACAGAACATCAGCGCCGAAACCCCGGCCAGATGAGCCCCCACGAGCCGTATTGATCAGGTTCCTCCGTTTCCAAGACAGAGAGAAGATACTGCAACTCGCAAGAGCCAAAGGGGACATCACCATTGATGGAAAGAGGGTCAGCCTTTTCCCAGATATGAGCGTGGATCTCGCCAGACGTCGCAATCAGTTCAGACCTGCCGCCAAAGCACTGAAGGAGAAGAACATCACCGGCTACCTCATCCACCCTGCATGGATGAAAGTTCAGTACCAAGGCCGAAGCCATCTCTTCAACACACCGGGAGAAGTGCACACTTTTCTCAAAAAACTGAGCAACGTCTGAGCCAGGACGGTCTCTCTGGGGGATAAAATGCAGTTTTTTCAACTCATTTCATTTTCAACTAACCGTATCTTCCCGGGGTGAGTTCTAATACATTTACAGGATAGTATATTTTGGTTTAGTCCATATCTACTGGGCGAAGCAATAAGTGGGCTTAGGCTTAGGCTTTCCCCCTCATTTATGTTAATCTTTCGAAAAGAGACTCAAGCATCCCTTACCGTGGGCAGTAAATATTCAGCCATAAATATCTATTCACAACGTTTGTTTTCAATTTAGAGAGCTCGCAGGTTTTAGTTTACGCCAAGTTTTAGCTAGTAAGAGCAAGACGGAAAGCGAGCAGCAACGTATCTCTACAAGTGTATTCATGTTTGATTGTTGGGATTGTTGTTTTAGTCTGACAATCGGGGTGGGTGGGATTTTTATTATTTTTTTCTTCCTTTTTTCTATGTTTATTGTTTCCCTCCTAAAGAGACACACAGGTCACTTTTGTGCTCAAACCAAAGTTGAAACATTTCCTAATTATCTGCATATGATAGATTTCTATTCAGTTACATATTTGAAACCCAACCTATGCTTAATCCACTAAAATATGTCACATTCAACGCATAACCTGTCATTATGAAAATCACTGTATTCAAACCTGTGTAGATCAGTCAATTCTTAACTTAAAGACTTAAAACTCAGGATTCTGTAAGTGGCTATGTCAATCAAGACATGTGGTTACTTATAGCTTCCTGTGCCAACCGGAAGTGCCTTTAATTGGGTCACAGTGTTTCGAAGGGTTAAAAAAGTCACATCTCTCCAAAATGTCATATGTGTGACTAGGTAACCCTCCTGAACTGTAAATCAGTCATTTCTCCCAACAGATGTCAAAGAAAAGCTCTCTCTCACACACACACACACAGACACACACACACAGCAAGGATGGAGTGATAAAGTGCGGTGCTTAAAGACACAGAGAGCAGGCAATTGCATTACCATAATCCCTAGGCCGTGCGGAGTTCAACAAGACACCCCACTTGACTGTAGCTCACTTGGTCTGACCACAGTGACCATGCAAAAAAGTAGTCTCATGTAGCAGGCTTTGTCTGCGTAAAAAGTAATCTCATGTAGCTCACTCGGTCTGACCGGTGACCGCAGGGACCATGCAAAAAAAGTAGTATCATGTAGCTCACTCAGACCGGTCTGACCGCAGTGACCGTGCAAAAAAGTAATCTCATGTAGCTCACTTGGTCTGAGCATAGGGACCATTTAAAAAAAGTAGTCTCATCAATGTGATTGTTTTTAATGGAGAATTTGACTATGAGATGAGAGAATTTGACTATGAGATGACAATATAGTAGTTTGGGGAGTATTTTCTATAATAGAATGTATTTGACTACAAGCAGAGTAGGGGCCTCATCCTGAGCATTCTCAAATGGAAAAACACAGTTTGATCATGTGCTGACAGAGAGAGAGGGAGGAGTTTGGGGAGAGTTTAAAATGAGAAGAGTGATTTTTTCTAATAGGCTGCATTTCACTTTGAGCTAACAAGGAGATGAGCATTCTAGAGTGGTGAGGAGTGGTTTCATGTATATTTTTGAGTATCAATTAAGCAGCCAGAAGCACTGTACTTTCTTTATTGCTTAAGGGATTGTGTTAAGTTGTTTTATTTACTATTATTTCCCTTTTCAATAGAATAGAATAGAATAGTATAGAATTGTATAGATGGCTCCAGTGCGCTCATGTCCAATATGCTATAAGGTTGTGGTTGGCTTTAGTCAGCACCTTAGGTATGTACACCATGTGAGGAACAGTGAGGAGAGGGTACTCCTCTGTAAGTGGCAGTCAGGCCGTGTCAATGTCAGGCAGGAGCAGTGTCCAGTGTCAGGATGCTCCACACATCTTAGCAGACTGGACCGGCATATAGACTCCCACTCAGAGCTCAACAGAGCACAGAGGAGACAGGTTTTAGAGGACCTTAGGAGACGGCTGACGATGGAGAGGCTGGCGGTGTTGAGGGCATCGACCCCTGACATCCCTATGGCGACAGATTTAGACATTGTGGAGACTGTAAGGAGAGAAGAGGAGGAGGAGGAAATGTTATGTTCACCTACAGAAGCAGAGGAGGAAGTGGACTGCAAAGAGGATTCCTGCCACTGCCATGCACCAATCCTGAGACTGAAAAAAGCTGTAAAAGAGAGGGATGAGGCACTGCATACAAGAAGTGAGACCAACAAATCCATTAAAGAGGACAACCTTAAGTTGATCTCTGATCTGCAAAGGTTGAGAAAGAAGTACCAGCTGCTGAAAAGGCAGATGGGGATTGGCATGGTGAAGGCCCTCAACTTTCAGGCAGAGTCAGACACAGACACAAATCAAGAGGAGCAGGACCAAGCTAGAGGTTCAGGGGACCAGAGAGAGGAGCCTACAGTGTCCGGGTCAAGCTGCAAACTCATCTTCCCGGGCTCTGCTATGAGTAAGTACTGTTTCTTCAAATAGTGACAAGAGTTTGTGTTTGAAAAGAATATGATAAACCACCTGACTGATTCATGTAGCCTCATGAGATTGTAATTCTTGTCTAAAATGTTATGTTTTTTTGATTAGGTGTGTTTATCGAGGGATTCAGGAAGACCTGTGAGGGCCCTAATCCAAATTATAAGCTGAGTGAAAATTGTGCCTCAAAGGTCAAGAGGGTGACGCAATTTTTAAACTACATGGCGAAGAATGAGACCTACCAGTCCTCTCTCATTTTCCTGACAGACCATGACAAAATAAGGAAGTAAGCAGAATAATTTTTTCTCTCTAGCCTCACAAGCATTAACCAACAATACAGTATTTGATTGTATGATTTGTGTGTGTGTGTGTGTGTGTGTGTGTGTGTGTGTGTTTTTAGATGGGTTCAATTCCTCCAGAAGAACAAGGCAATCACCACAGTCAACCACTACACCTTGACTATTGGTGCATTTCTTAAATATTCTGAGGAGACCCCTCCATCTGGCTGCCGGCTGACCGTGAACCAATGGAGGGGGATCAACCGGTTGATGAAGGGCATTAGCAAGTCCATGAGACGACCAGTTTCCCTTCACCAGATAAAGGTGAAGGACAACAAGGAAGGCAAGGTGGTGTCCAAAAAGAGCCTGCTGCAGTGCCAGTCTCTTGCCAAGGCCAAAATCCCTCAAGTGCTGAGTAAGTTTTTCTCAATCTGTGATGTCACTGTTTTTACACACTTATAGACGTCAGAGATGTATAGAATGCATTATGGAGTGGGATTATGAAGCTGCCTTTTTTTATTTTCATGTTCACAGAAACATTGGAAGAAACAAGGACACAGAGGAATCAGTACAGGTTTTATGGGTACCTGTGTGCCTACTTTACATCCATATACGGCCACAGACCAGGCCTATATAAAAACATGTTGGTGAAAGAGGTGGAGGAGGCAAAATGTGACCAGTCTGGGGTGTACCTGATCAATGTAAGTCTATGAAATACAGCTGGCTGTGTTTATTTGTTTGTTTGCTTGGTTGGTTATCTTTGGAAACAATTGCAGTCGCAGGAGCGTAATGTGTTTTTTTGTGTTTTTTCTCTGTTCAATTTCTATTAGGTGGGGGAACACAAAACAAATCGGGAGTACGGCATGGTCCAGATGTCGCTGACAAAGGAGGAGTACAGCTGGTTTTCCGACTTCCTCAAATTCAAGCACTGTCTCTTAGGGGGAAAGAAGGCCCAGCACTTCTTTTTCAATTCAACAAACACTCAGATGAAGAACCTGCCTGCCTACCTGAGGGAGGTGTGGAAGGAGATGGGTCTGCCCGAATGTCCTTCATTCACTGACCTGAGGACCTCCATTGTCACTCATGTAGGTCAGATTAGATAGGAATCTAATTAATGTAAGATCCTATTCTATTGTTGTCTGAAGTAATATCAATAATATCATATATTTGTGTGTGTGTGTGTGTGTGTGTCTTACAGGTAAAAAACATGCTCCCAAAGGTTGACAGGGAAAGGGTGGCCAACTTCATGTGCCACAACATCCAGACGGCAGACAAATATTATGCCATGAATTTAAATCCAACCCAAGCAAATGAAACCAGGGCACTCTTTGAGGCTGCACTGAAGGGGGAAGATAACACAGTCGCCGCAGAGAACCAGCCCTCCACCTCAGGAGAAAGAAAGCAGAAGGTGAGAGAGGATGCCTCCCTCTCCGACGGGAGCACCACCCCTGAAGAGACCAAGGTGATGTACCAGGAGTCTGGCACGTCCGCCGGTGACTCGGAAGAGGAGGAAGAGGATGAAGATGAGGAACAGATGGCCAGACAACTTCCAGTAAGATCAGCTATTCTGACAGGACACATTTGATTATCAAAATGTACTTGTAAACTATGTAACAGTCAAGTGTGAATTCTGAGATATATCTAATTTCTTGTGTTTGCTCTGTCAGGAGACACCTTCCAAGGTGACCAATCCTCAGGTGGAGATGGAACTTACCCCAAAGAGGAAGCGGAGCATCTGCACACGCCGCATGGAGGTCGCCATCAGCCCCATGCTAGTCTCACCCCTCAAAGTGAGGCTCAAGTCGCCCCCCCACCAGTCCCTCATTGTCACATTAAAAGGGATGCAACAACTAAACTCAAATAAAGTCAGACTAAAAAATGCCATTGCCTCAAGGAGGTTAAAGCTGCAGGAGAAGGTGCAAAAGAGAGGAGGGGACCCCTGATGCAGCTCGAAGGAAGGGGAGCCGACCAACAACAAGACTTCCTCTTCCAAATAGTCATGTAGATTGTTTTAGACTCTCACATTTATACTGTTCTGATTTTGTTTGGTTTGATTTTCAATTTTGGTGTGCTTGTTTACATTTTAGAAGTGTAAAATGTGTAATTTAGTCTAACTGTCTGTTCAATTTTCTATTTTGGTGTGATTCTTTATAATGTAAAGGTTTGTTCTGTTTTATTAAATAACTAGTTTAGTAATTATTTGTGTTGTGCTTTCTTTAAGGTTATATTCTAACTGTCTGTTCAATTTTCTATTTTGGTGTGATTCTTTATAATGTAAAGGTTTGTTCTGTTTTATTAAATAACTAGTTGAGTAATTCTTTGTGTTGTGCTTTCTTTAAGGTTTATATTTAGTTTGTCACTTAATTTGTAAGTGTTAAACATTCACTGTCTTGTGTTGTTGTCTGTGAAGGTAGGAACAAATATTTAGGCATTATTGGCATGGGAATCATATGTTTACATTGGCAAAGCAAATTAAGTAGATAATAAACAAAAGTGAAATAAACAATAAAGTCCTGCTGTAGACTGTACTACTGCTGTTCAGGAAGCACAATTTGAACTAGAAACTTACACAGACAGGCTGAAATAAACACTAAAAAATAACAAATGGCATCACCGTAATATCCCGCTTGACCGTAGCTCGCTCGGTCTGAGCGCAGCGACCATGAGAAAAGTAAGCCCAAAATGAAGCCTGCCCCACAACGTCATTTGCTTTTGGGTGACAGTGAGAGAACCGTTAGGTTTAGAAGGACAATTCAACCACAGGAATGTTCCTAACGTCCTTCCGATCCATGCAAGCCTTACCTTGACCGTGTGGCATCAACCCTTAAAAATAAAACAGGGTTTTTTGATCTCACAGATTACAATGACATCTCTCCCCATAGGAATACATTGACAGCTCCCCTAAATTCAACCGGGAGCCTATGTGGGTTAATAATGCCTTATGAACCTGTCTTCAATGCCAATCCATCAGGCCACTATGAGGTCTACCTGTGTCGATTCTAAGCTTCCTGGAGCAACCGGAAGTGGTTAAATTCACCCAAAATGTATTTTGATGTACATAACCTGCAAATGTGAAAATGACTGCATTCAACCCTGGGTAGATCAGTCAATTCTTAACATAAAGACTTTAGGATTCTCAGGATTCTGTAAGAGAATACCCAAAGCAAGATATTTGTTTACCTATAGCTTCCTGTGCCAACCGGAAGTGCCTTTAATTGGTGTCTCAGGGGCTTCTCCTTAGGAGGGATGGGGACACCACCACGGGACAGACCCCACACTCATCGCTAGAGATCGAACTTCAGACTCCCTTCAAAACCACTGAACCCCTCAACACACCGAAAGAGATTACGGTGCACACCCTTAGAGGGAGCCGGAACAGGATAACTCCCTCCACCATCACAGAGACACAGAGGAGGAGGAACTATCCAACACCCAGGGAGAGAGAACAAGTGACGTCAGTCGAACACAGTCAGAAAGAGGAGGTGGAAGAGGCGTTAGATAGAGGAGGATATTACCCCAGAGGCCATTCCTCCTGTTCATGTGAGCAAGAAAGAGCAGAAGGCTTCTGATCAGCCAAATGGCAGGCAGAGGGAGAGGTCATAGTGATTCACACCCACAGAGAGAAAGACAACCCACACAACCTCTTGGTTGAGATGAACCACACAGGTAGAGGCAGAGGGCCTTCAGGGCTAGCCAGTCAGCCTGCCTGCTCTGATCCTCAAGTCAATTGTATATAAATTCATGTTCATTAAAGATTTTTATTCAAGAATTGACAAGTCCCATTTCGTTAAAGGAGTCACCCTTTTCCTGCTACAAACACAACTTGCATATCATCACAGACTAGGCCAAAACGTTAATCTTTTAACCTTGCCTGAATAAAACAATGCATTTTTTATAGTGAGCAAGAGTTGCTCCTTTTCCTTTTCTATGATGATTCAAATATTTGGTTGCACCTCAACTGAACGTTGGTTGAGGGCCCCTTTTTTTTAATTAAAAGCATTAAAATTGTGATGTTTCTCACTTATTTACATAACCTACTCCACACTTGCAAAGTGAAAGTTTATAGAAATGTTCTGAAATTAAGTAGTAAACAGAAGAAAAGCAGAATTGAGTCCAATTATAATGCGAATAATTGAATGGTCTACGGTTCAATCCCATTTCTGAAGGTCTGATGAATAATTAATATTGTTTCTCCTCTTCCTTGTGGCAGGGGCAGCAGCACACTGCCCTCCAAAGCCTGCAAAATAATAGCCGGACTGCCCCTTTCCTAGCTCTGCATGGAACTTCCAGTGCCACGTCCTTGGTGACGTGTGGGGTGACATCCGGGATGACCACAGCAACATCCTCTGGAAAGGGAAAAAAGAGGAACAGAATGTGAACAAATGCAAACCGTAGCTTCTAAACACTGGCCAGTTGAAAGGTTCTACTAAGATGTCATGACAAACGGCACCTGTCAGAGTGCTCTCTAAGTCTCTCTCTCTTGGGTGCTCTGAATGGCCTTCCTCTGGCTGAAGCCACAGGGCCAGGAGGAGCCTGGGCACCACCTCCACCACCACCTGAGATGGGCTGAGCAGGTTGCTACGGGGCTCATTGGACTGCTCGCCCAGAATGCTCCTCACAGCTCTTTCCACGGTGCTGTGGACCTTAGGATCGCTGAAATCAACAATAAGGAGAAAACAAAGCTAAACGATGTGCAATGTACTCACTTAGAACACTTTCTTAGTCTGTTTCTGCGTAGTTCCAGATGTGTAGATAAATGGATCAAGTCATATGCGGGGCAGTACATGGAACTCACATGTCAGCTGGCGAGGTGGGGTGCATGGAGCGGCGGAGCTTGCAGAAAGCCTTGTGCTCTATGTTCATCATTTTTAGGCAAGTGTTTACTTCCCAGGCCTGCAGTATGAAACAGGAAGTCCCATTAGTGTAATTTCACAACAGATCTATCCTGCTGTGCTAACTCGTTGTTGAAAGGCTGGTAAAGAGCTCACTAACTTGTAGCATGTCTCTAACTCTCATTCTCTTACCAGCCGAGCGAGGTCGTTTCCCTCCTCCAGGGTTTCCTTCCACACCCTTCAAATAAAACACAGAGCATTTCAACTTTCCTGGCTTCTGATTTTTCTGTTGTTTATTTTACCCACATCTCCTGGAGTGCTGCTGGTGGCAGGGAATGGCAGTGAAGGTGAGTGCTGACGTGGTACTCACCACTCCCTAAGGGATTTTTGCCCTGAGACACCAGCCAGTTGCTCATGTGCTCCGTGGTGACATGGGGAGGGACCTGGCCTTGACTCTGGAGCAGCAGATAGTGGACCATGAGCTTCTTCTGCAAGATGAGGTAAGGTGTGAGACCGTGCCACGAAATACCATGTCATTTACTTTCAGAAGGGCCTCTCGCAACATTTCACAACTGCTCATGCCTCACAATTTGCAAGTGATATTAAGAACTCTTGTTTATGTTTTTGTATGGTGAATCTTACCTGTTTATTGTAATATGTTTCCTCCCAGCAGGCCTGCAGAGTCTGAAAATTAAGGCTGCTCCTACAGAATTCCTTTGAAGATCATGAAAATAATGATGCTTTGTTATGCACATTATGCACAGGCATTTACAGTATGCTAAAATTAATTTATCCTAAGATTACCTTTGTGGGACCATAAGTGAACTCCGGAATGCACCAAACCCTATCCATGGTAAGATGGGGAAGAAATGCAGCACTATAGATATACGGGATGCTCTAGAGATAACAGGAATGACTTACAGTCGCGAATGATCAATGGCTGTGGAGTCCTCCAATATGCTGCACTTAGAATTTAGTTGTAGGCGATGTTTGGCGATGTTTGGCGCAAAATAGAATGTTTACATTCTATTGCCATGGAGAAATGGAATGTGTTTAATTGATTATGCTTCTATGTCTTTATTTCGTTAAACATTGAACTCTGTATTATGTCATAATGTGTATATGAGGACGTAGGAGCCCGTCCAGATTCATGACCCGATTATCCAGGTGCATGTTGCTTAGACCTACTAATCCATCCTTGGTTTACAAGTTAAATACATTGTTTATATATGCCTATACAAATCCATCGACCACATCCATTTAAAGCAATGATTGTCAATTGAAATTGTGGTTGTTCTGTTCTCCTGTTGTGCGCCTTGAGTGTTTGTCCCCTTAAGCACATTATTCCAATATTTTTCCGAGCTCTGAATTGACACAATGAACACTTTTGAAAAGATAGTCGGTTAAAAATAAGAGTATGAATGACAATAAACGTATGACTTGGATTGTATGCGTAATAGTGTAGTAAACAGTATCGCTCAGCGCGGGAACTTTTGGTGTTAGGAAAGTTTCCGTTTTTAGCCTCCATGACACGTATCACTTCGTTGTCTTGTTGGTAATAGTAAAAATGCATGACAGTCGGCATTGTAATGGTCTAACAGGTGTTTTTCATTTTGCTTCTCACATTAAACAGACATTTGAGAACGGAATTGCTTACAGTTGTACCTATGATGCAGAGACACACTAAAGCTGTACAGTGTAGTTTGAATAATCAGTTTCAATTATTTGCAGATGAATTCCCTATTATTTACAAATCGAAAGATGTACCATTTGAAATGAATGTGGCAGAACAGTTTAGCATAGAGTTCTTGTGGGTGTCTTCTCCTTCAGTCTTTTTGCCTCCTAGGCCTTGTTTCTCATTACATGGGATTTCCCCAGTGCCAACTTCACACGAGATGGCCGCTGTCTACTGTCATGTGGTGCTGAATGACAGATATCGCTATGCCGATATTGCTGCTGTCCATGGACCTGAAATGTACAATGTACGACCGTCCAAACTTGACCCCACACACAAACACACACATTGATGCCAATCTCTCACACACTTTTGAACATTGCACAACCTGCAACAAAAAACTGAAAGAGCATTTTATTCCGTTTGTGTTTGAATAAAGACCCGAAGAATTCAATCAATGTGTGGATGTTGATTGGACAATGTATATGTGCTTTGCAGAAGTCATTTTTTAAATTCCCTGTAGCGTGAATTTTACTGGAGCATGATCAGATTGCTTTGTTTAAACCAGAATAAAGATTTGGTCTGAGAAACTATGCCGATTATAGCACGATAGCTTTATTTTTATTTTTAAATGAGGCAATGTATATATGACCCCCTTTCAAAGAGTCGCTCATTTATCACTTTCTTGCAGATATACAGTGCCTTCAGAAAGTGTTAATACCCCTTAACGTATTCCTCATGTTGTTTTCTTACAGCCTGAATTCCAAATGGATTAAATTATAGTTTTTTATCATCTCACCCAGCTACAGACAACACCCCATAATGACAAAGTAAAAACATGTTTTAATTTTTTTTTCAAATGTATTGAAAATGAAATACAGAAATATTCACAATACATGTTAGAATCACCTTTGGCAGCGATTAAAGCTGTGAGTCTTTCTGGGTAAGTCTCCAAAAGCTTTGCACCCTTGGATTGTACCATATTTGCAATATCACAATATATACAGTACCAGTCAAAAGTCTGGACACACCTACTCATTTAAGGGTTTTTCTTTATTTTACAATTTTTTACATTTTAGAAAAATAGTGAAGACATCAAAACTATGAAATAGCACAATTGGAATCATGTAGTAAGCATTAACTGTTAAACAAATCAAAATATATTTTACATTTGAGAATCTTTGAAGTAGCCATCCTTTTCCTTGACCACTTTGCACACTCTTGGCATTCTCTCAAACCTTTTCATGAGGTAGTCACCAGGAATGTTTTTCAATTAACAGGTGTACCTTCTTAAAAGTTCATTTGTGGAATTTCTTTCCTTCTTAAAGCGTTTGAGCCAATAGGTTGTGTTGTGACAAGGTAGGGATGGTTTACAGAAGATATCCCTATTTGGTAAAAGACCAAGTCCATATTATGCCAAGAACAGCTCAAATAAGCAAAGAGAAACAAGTCCATCTTTACTTAAGACATGAATGTCAGTCAAAACTGAAAAATTCAAGAACTTTGAAAGTTTCTTCTAGTGTAGTCCCAAAAACCATGAAGCGTTTTGATGTAACTGGCTCTCATGAGGACTGCCACAGGAAAGGAAGACCCAAAGTTACCTCTGCTGCAGAGGATAGGTTCAGCAGAGTTCACTGCACCTCAGATTGGAGTCCAAATAAAAGCTTCACAGAGTTCAAGAAACACACACATCTCAACATGCACTGTTCATAGGAGACTGCGTGAATCAGGCCTTCATGGTTGAATTGTTCCATTGAAACCACTACTAAAGGACGGACGCCAATAATAAGAAGAGACTTGCATGGGACAAGAAACACGAGCAATGGACCTAAGTCTGGTGGAAATCTGTCCTTTGGTCTGATGAGTTCAAATTTGAGATTTTTTTCCCTTCAATGTGTGTGTGTAAAGAATCCAGGGTGTTTAGTTGGGTCTACTCTTCATTATAAAACAATTTGTTGAATGGTTTAAAATCCATCAGAAGCTGCTTCAATTCATGGTGGCTCTGAGTAAGTCTCGGGGACAGAGCTTGTTTTGCCAAGGAAAGTGAAAAGGACTGAGGGAAAGTAAACTGGAAAATACATGGAAAGGATCATGGAAGAACCTCAGAGAACATTGCATTTTCAAGATCATGTAACATCAAAATGCATTTTATATTCCTGCCCTGACAGAAAAACCACATGTAACCAACTTACATTTTATGTGAGCACAAATTACATTTTGGTACACAACGTGATCACATTTTCACATTTGTAGTTCACATAAGATTACATTCAAATATGTTTTTGGAACACTTCCCGTGTTCACATGTGAAATTCATGTGGTTTTTGCCTAAACGCCCTGCAGTTCCACACTCAAGGTTCTTAATGATGCTTTAAATGCACATGTATGATTGTGCATGTGTAATGGGTTGAAAACAAAGTAACTAAAAACAGACACCCATTTATTATATCCCCCCCCCATATTGTTTATGTATTTGTCTTAATGAATCTAAATGGTATTTTCAACATACTTTAGCGTCAGCAGTCCATAAGGCCAATAGATGGCGCTGTTGTACTGTTGTAGCAGGAGAAACATTAAGTTCAGGCCAAGCGCTCACCATTCTGCAGAATAAGGACCAGAACTTTACAGAGGTAAACTGTGTCTGTTCTTTTACTATTACAGGTATGTAACAGCACTTCAAACGTTCAACTACATACACAATATGTAATAACATGCTATTTAACAACGTTGTCCAGATATTATCACGTTAGGAAAGGTTTTGTTTTGGCTCTGTGTCGAACTGAGTGAGAGAAGAAGGTATTTACATTGAGTGAGAGTATATGTTAGCTTGATGCTAGCTGAGGTAAAAAAAAAACATTTACGAGTTACAGAGACTATGTTTACTGAGTAGCTGACTTGTACTGGATTTAGTCTAGGAGATTTTTTATCAAGAATCCATTTGTTAGGGATTTCGGAGTTGGTTTTAGATGTTATTGGTTGTTTTGTATAAAATTGTGCTCACTAGCTGGTAAACTGGCCGAGCACGCTCAGTCTGGTGGACTTTTAGTACATACAGTGAGAGAGAGAGGATTTTCTGGAGGTGCCACTATCTTAAAGCTGAATGTATTGTTGTCACTTTTCTATAGAGGTAGCGGTATATAGAAAAACATTCAGTTATTTATGGTTTCATATATAGGTGTTTCTATTGTATGAATGTGAAATACATTGTGGTTTTCATGTGAAACCAAACATTTTTGAATTCTGTTTTAGGTAAAGTGCATTTATGTTGTGTAATTTAAAGTGTGCACTTGTTTGATGTGAATATTTTCAAAGTACTAACAAGAAAATAGACAATTGAACAAGAGAAAAAAAAAACATTCTTCAGAATAAAGAAAGCGCCAGAACTTGGCAGACGTAAACTTGTGTCCGTTCTTTTTACTATTGCAGGCCACCTCAGCTACACATGTACTCTGTCTGCACACGCATCCACGCATGCACATACACACGGACAAACACACACTAATGTTCTCTCTCTTGTGCTTGTCAGCAGTTCATCGTGGCCCTGTCGTTCGCCTCCTTCACCAAAGCTCTGTCAAGGACCTACATGAAGAGTGCCATCACTCAGACACTTTTTCCCTGTCCAGCTCTCTCATCGGACTCATAGACGGCAGCTTTGAGATGGGTATCAACAATAACATTGAGTTGCTTCAGAACTCATGTAGTAAAAACCAGATACAGACTACAGTATGATTGATTTTTCTTGTGGTTCAATCAGAGTCTGCTCTCAATACTGTCCAGTTTTATAGTTGTTCCTATTAATTGATTGACTGGCTTTTGTCCATGACTCTACTGTCAAACCCCTAACATTGTTTTATTTGATGCTTTGTTGTTGCAGTCTAGTATCCAAACTGATATGCCATTTTTAGTAGAAAAAAAAATGTTTATAATTTGTGATTCCTGACTACTGTAGTGTTGTGGTTTCTTGCAGGTAACCTGCTGTTCCTGGCTGTGGTCAGCCATTTTGGGGCGAAGCTGCACCGGCCCAGGCTCATTGCTATGGGCTGTTTCCTCATGGCTGTAGGATCCTTCCTCACAGGCCTGCCACACTTCTTCATGGGATGGTAAAACAACTGAAATACTGGTTAAACTTGTAGTTGTAGAGATACTCCAATGCGGAGGAAAGTTTCACTTTAGAAATAAAGTAATGTATCCAGTTGTTGATTAATCTCAGTTAACTTCTAACTAAAGTCTTAAGTAATTGGTCAGCTGCTTGATTATGTTTTGGGGCCATACATGTTAAGAGAAGGGATTAACTTGTTATGGCTGCAATCAATGGATCCCGGAGGTCCTAGGCATAATCAACTTCACCAAGCCGCTGGAAATCGAACGCGCCCACAGAACATCAGTGCCGAAACCCCGGCCAGATGAGCCCCCACGAGCCGTATTGATCAGGTTCCTCCGTTTCCAAGACAGAGAGAAGATACTGCAACTCGCAAGAGCCAAAGGGGACATCACCATTGATGGAAAGAGGGTCAGCCTTTTCCCAGATATGAGCGTGGATCTCGCCAGACGTCGCAATCAGTTCAGACCTGCCGCCAAAGCACTGAAGGAGAAGAACATCACCGGCTACCTCATCCACCCTGCATGGATGAAAGTTCAGTACCAAGGCCGAAGCCATCTCTTCAACACACCGGGAGAAGTGCACACTTTTCTCAAAAAACTGAGCAACGTCTGAGCCAGGACGGTCTCTCTGGGGGATAAAATGCAGTTTTTTCAACTCATTTCATTTTCAACTAACCGTATCTTCCCGGGGTGAGTTCTAATACATTTACAGGAGAGTATATTTTGGTTTAGTCCATATCTACTGGGCGAAGCAATAAGTGGGCTTAGGCTTAGGCTTTCCCCCTCATTTATGTTAATCTTTCGAAAAGAGACTCAAGCATCCCTTACCGTGGGCAGTAAATATTCAGCCATAAATATCTATTCACAACGTTTGTTTTCAATTTAGAGAGCTCGCAGGTTTTAGTTTACGCCAAGTTTTAGCTAGTAAGAGCAAGACGGAAAGCGAGCAGCAACGTATCTCTACAAGTGTATTCATGTTTGATTGTTGGGATTGTTGTTTTAGTCTGACAATCGGGGTGGGTGGGATTTTTATTATTTTTTTCTTCCTTTTTTCTATGTTTATTGTTTCCCTCCTAAAGAGACACACAGGTCACTTTTGTGCTCAAACCAAAGTTGAAACATTTCCTAATTATCTGCATATGATAGATTTCTATTCAGTTACATATTTGAAACCCAACCTATGCTTAATCCACTAAAATATGTCACATTCAACGCATAACCTGTCATTATGAAAATCACTGTATTCAAACCTGTGTAGATCAGTCAATTCTTAACTTAAAGACTTAAAACTCAGGATTCTGTAAGTGGCTATGTCAATCAAGACATGTGGTTACTTATTTCTCTCACACACACACACACAGACACACACACACAGCAAGGATGGAGTGATAAAGTGCGGTGCTTAAAGACACAGAGAGCAGGCAATTGCATTACCATAATCCCTAGGCCTTGCCGAGTTCAACAAGACACCCCACTTGACTGTAGCTCACTTGGTCTGACCACAGTGACCATGCAAAAAAGTAGTCTCATGTAGCAGGCTTTGTCTGCGTAAAAAGTAATCTCATGTAGCTCACTCGGTCTGACCGGTGACTGCAGGGACCATGCAAAAAAAGTAGTATCATGTAGCTCACTCAGACCGGTCTGACCGCAGTGACCGTGCAAAAAAGTAATCTCATGTAGCTCACTTGGTCTGAGCATAGGGACCATTTAAAAAAAGTAGTCTCATCAATGTGATTGTTTTTAATGGAGAATTTGACTATGAGATGAGAGAATTTGACTATGAGATGACAATATAGTAGTTTGGGGAGTATTTTCTATAATAGAATGTATTTGACTACAAGCAGAGTAGGGGCCTCATCCTGAGCATTCTCAAATGGAAAAACACAGTTTGATCATGTGCTGACAGAGAGAGAGGGAGGAGTTTGGGGAGAGTTTAAAATGAGAAGAGTGATTTTTTTCTAATAGGCTGCATTTCACTTTGAGCTAACAAGGAGATGAGCATTCTAGAGTGGTGAGGAGTGGTTTCATGTATATTTTTGAGTATCAATTAAGCAGCCAGAAGCACTGTACCCTTTTTATTGCTTAAGGGATTGTGTTAAGTTGTTTTATTTACTATTATTTCCCTTTTCAATAGAATAGAATAGAATAGTATAGAATTGTATAGATGGCTCCAGTGCGCTCATGTCCAATATGCTATAAGGTTGTGGTTGGCTTTAGTCAGCACCTTAGGTATGTACACCATGTGAGGAACAGTGAGGAGAGGGTACTCCTCTGTAAGTGGCAGTCAGGCCGTGTCAATGTCAGGCAGGAGCAGTGTCCAGTGTCAGGATGCTCCACACATCTTAGCAGACTGGACCGGCATATAGACTCCCACTCAGAGCTCAACAGAGCACAGAGGAGACAGGTTTTAGAGGACCTTAGGAGACGGCTGACGATGGAGAGGCTGGCGGTGTTGAGGGCATCGACCCCTGACATCCCTATGGCGACAGATTTAGACATTGTGGAGACTGTAAGGAGAGAAGAGGAGGAGGAGGAAATGTTATGTTCACCTACAGAAGCAGAGGAGGAAGTGGACTGCAAAGAGGATTCCTGCCACTGCCATGCACCAATCCTGAGACTGAAAAAAGCTGTAAAAGAGAGGGATGAGGCACTGCATACAAGAAGTGAGACCAACAAATCCATTAAAGAGGACAACCTTAAGTTGATCTCTGATCTGCAAAGGTTGAGAAAGAAGTACCAGCTGCGGAAAAGGCAGATGGGGATTGGCATGGTGAAGGCCCTCAACTTTCAGGCAGAGTCAGACACAGACACAAATCAAGAGGAGCAGGACCAAGCTAGAGGTTCAGGGGACCAGAGAGAGGAGCCTACAGTGTCCGGGTCAAGCTGCAAACTCATCTTCCCGGGCTCTGCTATGAGTAAGTACTGTGTCTTCAAATAGTGACAAGAGTTTGTGTTTGAAAATAATATGATAAACCACCTGACTGATTCATGTAGCCTCATGAGATTGTAATTCTAGTCTAAAATGTTATGTTTTTTTGATTAGGTGTGTTTATCGAGGGATTCAGGAAGACCTGTGAGGGCCCTAATCCAAATTATAAGCTGAGTGAAAATTGTGCCTCAAAGGTCAAGAGGGTGACGCAATTTTTAAACTACATGGCGAAGAATGAGACCTACCAGTCCTCTCTCATTTTCCTGACAGACCATGACAAAATAAGGAAGTAAGCAGAATTATTTTTTCTCTCTAGCCTCACAAGCATTAACCAACAATACAGTATTTGATTGTATGATTTGTGTGTGTGTGTGTGTGTGTGTGTGTGTGTGTGTTTTTAGATGGGTTCAATTCCTCCAGAAGAACAAGGCAATCACCACAGTCAACCACTACACCTTGACTATTGGTGCATTTCTTAAATATTCTGAGGAGACCCCTCCATCTGGCTGCCGGCTGACCGTGAACCAATGGAGGGGGATCAACCGGTTGATGAAGGGCATTAGCAAGTCCATGAGACGACCAGTTTCCCTTCACCAGATAAAGGTGAAGGACAACAAGGAAGGCAAGGTGGTGTCCAAAAAGAGCCTGCTGGAGTGCCAGTCTCTTGCCAAGGCCAAAATCCCTCAAGTGCTGAGTAAGTTTTTCTCAATCTGTGATGTCACTGTTTTTACACACTTATAGACGTCAGAGATGTATAGAATGCATTATGGAGTGGGATTATGAAGCTGCCTTTTTTTATTTTCATGTTCACAGGAAACATTGGAAGAAACAAGGACACAGAGGAATCAGTACAGGTTTTATGGGTACCTGTGTGCCTACTTTACATCCATATACGGCCACAGACCAGGCCTATATAAAAACATGTTGGTGAAAGAGGTGGAGGAGGCAAAATGTGACCAGTCTGGGGTGTACCTGATCAATGTAAGTCTATGAAATACAGCTGGCTGTGTTTATTTGTTTGTTTGCTTGGTTGGTTATCTTTGGAAACAATTGCAGTCGCAGGAGCGTAATGTGTTTTTTTGTGTTTTTTCTCTGTTCAATTTCTATTAGGTGGGGGAACACAAAACAAATCGGGAGTACGGCATGGTCCAGATGTCGCTGACAAAGGAGGAGTACAGCTGGTTTTCCGACTTCCTCAAATTCAAGCACTGTCTCTTAGGGGGAAAGAAGGCCCAGCACTTCTTTTTCAATTCAACAAACACTCAGATGAAGAACCTGCCTGCCTACCTGAGGGAGGTGTGGAAGGAGATGGGTCTGCCCGAATGTCCTTCATTCACTGACATGAGGACCTCCATTGTCACTCATGTAGGTCAGATTAGATAGGAATCTAATTAATGTAAGATCCTATTCTATTGTTGTCTGAAGTAATATCAATAATATCATATATTTGTGTGTGTGTGTGTGTGTGTGTCTTACAGGTAAAAAACATGCTCCCAAAGGTTGACAGGGAAAGGGTGGCCAACTTCATGTGCCACAACATCCAGACGGCAGACAAATATTATGCCATGAATTTAAATCCAACCCAAGCAAATGAAACCAGGGCACTCTTTGAGGCTGCACTGAAGGGGGAAGATAACACAGTCGCCGCAGAGAACCAGCCCTCCACCTCAGGAGAAAGAAAGCAGAAGGTGAGAGAGGATGCCTCCCTCTCCGACGGGAGCACCACCCCTGAAGAGACCAAGGTGATGTACCAGGAGTCTGGCACGTCCGCCGGTGACTCGGAAGAGGAGGAAGAGGATGAAGATGAGGAACAGATGGCCAGACAACTTCCAGTAAGATCAGCTATTCTGACAGGACACATTTGATTATCAAAATGTACTTGTAAACTATGTAACAGTCAAGTGTGAATTCTGAGATATATCTAATTTCTTGTGTTTGCTCTGTCAGGAGACACCTTCCAAGGTGACCAATCCTCAGGTGGAGATGGAACTTACCCCAAAGAGGAAGCGGAGCATCTGCACACGCCGCATGGAGGTCGCCATCAGCCCCATGCTAGTCTCACCCCTCAAAGTGAGGCTCAAGTCGCCCCCCCACCAGTCCCTCATTGTCAGAATTCCTTTGAAGATCATGAAAATAATGATGATTTGTTATGCACATTATGCACAGGCATTTACAGTATGCTAAAATTAATTTATCCTAAGATTACCTTTGTGGGACCATAAGTGAACTCCGGAATGCACCAAACCCTATCCATGGTAAGATGGGGAAGAAATGCAGCACTATAGATATACGGGATGCTCTAGAGATAACAGGAATGACTTACAGTCGCGAATGATCAATGGCTGTGGAGTCCTCCAATATGCTGCACTTAGAATTGAGTTGTAGGCGATGTTTGGCGCAAAATAGAATGTTTACATTCTATTGTCATGGAGAAATGGAATGTGTAGAACCTGTTTAATTGATTATGCTTCTATGTCTTTATTTCGTTAAACATTGAACTCTGTATTATGTCATAATGTGTATATGAGGACGTAGGAGCCCGTCCAGATTCATGACCCGATTATCCAGGTGCATGTTGCTTAGACCTACTAATCCATCCTTGGTTTACAAGTTAAATACATTGTTTATATATGCCTATACAAATCCATCGACCACATCCATTTAAAGCAATGATTGTCAATTGAAATTGTGGTTGTTCTGTTCTCCTGTTGTGCGCCTTGAGTGTTTGTCCCCTTAAGCACATTATTCCAATATTTTTCCGAGCTCTGAATTGACACAAGGAACACTTTTGAAAAGATAGTCGGTTAAAAATAAGAGTATGAATGACAATAAACGTATGACTTGGATTGTATGCGTAATAGTGTAGTAAACAGTATCGCTCAGCGCGGGAACTTTTGGTGTTAGGAAAGTTTGCGTTTTTAGCCTCCATGACACGTATCACTTCGTTGTCTTGTTGGTAATAGTAAAAATGCATGACAGTCGGCATTGTAATGGTCTAACAGGTGTTTTTCATTTTGCTTCTCACATTAAACAGACATTTGAGAACGGAATTGCTTACAGTTGTACCTATGATGCAGAGACACACTAAAGCTGTACAGTGTAGTTTGAATAATCAGTTTCAATTATTTGCAGATGAATTCCCTATTATTTACAAATCGAAAGATGTACCATTTGAAATGAATGTGGCAGAACAGTTTAGCATAGAGTTCTTGTGGGTGTCTTCTCCTTCAGTCTTTTTGCCTCCTAGGCCTTGTTTCTCATTACATGGGATTTCCCCAGTGCCAACTTCACACGAGATGGCCGCTGTCTACTGTCATGTGGTGCTGAATGACAGATATCGCTATGCCGATATTGCTGCTGTCCATGGACCTGAAATGTACAATGTACGACCGTCCAAACTTGACCCCACACACAAACACACACATTGATGCCAATCTCTCACACACTTTTGAACATTGCACAACCTGCAACAAAAAACTGAAAGAGCATTTTATTCCGTTTGTGTTTGAATAAAGACCCGAAGAATTCAATCAATGTGTGGATGTTGATTGGACAATGTATATGTGCTTTGCAGAAGTCATTTTTTAAATTCCCTGTAGCGTGAATTTTACTGGAGCATGATCAGATTGCTTTGTTTAAACCAGAATAAAGATTTGGTCTGAGAAACTATGCCGATTATAGCACGATAGCTTTATTTTTATTTTTAAATGAGGCAATGTATATATGACCCCCTTTCAAAGAGTCGCTCATTTATCACTTTCTTGCAGATATACAGTGCCTTCAGAAAGTGTTAATACCCCTTAACGTATTCCTCATGTTGTTTTCTTACAGCCTGAATTCCAAATGGATTAAATTATAGTTTTTTATCATCTCACCCAGCTACAGACAACACCCCATAATGACAAAGTAAAAACATGTTTACATTTTTTTTTCAAATGTATTGAAAATGAAATACAGAAATATTCACAATACATGTTAGAATCACCTTTGGCAGCGATTAAAGCTGTGAGTCTTTCTGGGTAAGTCTCCAAAAGCTTTGCACCCTTGGATTGTACCATATTTGCAATATCACAATATATACAGTACCAGTCAAAAGTCTGGACACACCTACTCATTTAAGGGTTTTTCTTTATTTTACAATTTTTTACATTTTAGAAAAATAGTGAAGACATCAAAACTATGAAATAGCACAATTGGAATCATGTAGTAAGCATTAACTGTTAAACAAATCAAAATATATTTTACATTTGAGAATCTTTGAAGTAGCCATCCTTTTCCTTGACCACTTTGCACACTCTTGGCATTCTCTCAAACCTTTTCATGAGGTAGTCACCAGGAATGTTTTTCAATTAACAGGTGTACCTTCTTAAAAGTTCATTTGTGGAATTTCTTTCCTTCTTAAAGCGTTTGAGCCAATAGGTTGTGTTGTGACAAGGTAGGGATGGTTTACAGAAGATATCCCTATTTGGTAAAAGACCAAGTCCATATTATGCCAAGAACAGCTCAAATAAGCAAAGAGAAACAAGTCCATCTTTACTTAAGACATGAATGTCAGTCAAAACGGAAAAATTCAAGAACTTTGAAAGTTTCTTCTAGTGTAGTCCCAAAAACCATGAAGCGTTTTGATGTAACTGGCTCTCATGAGGACTGCCACAGGAAAGGAAGACCCAAAGTTACCTCTGCTGCAGAGGATAGGTTCAGCAGAGTTCACTGCACCTCAGATTGGAGTCCAAATAAAAGCTTCACAGAGTTCAAGAAACACACACATCTCAACATGCACTGTTCATAGGAGACTGCGTGAATCAGGCCTTCATGGTTGAATTGTTCCATTGAAACCACTACTAAAGGACGGACGCCAATAATAAGAAGAGACTTGCATGGGACAAGAAACACGAGCAATGGACCTAAGTCTGGTGGAAATCTGTCCTTTGGTCTGATGAGTTCAAATTTGAGATTTTTTTCCCTTCAATGTGTGTGTGTAAAGAATCCAGGGTGTTTAGTTGGGTCTACTCTTCATTATAAAACAATTTGTTGAATGGTTTAAAATCCATCAGAAGCTGCTTCAATTCATGGTGGCTCTGAGTAAGTCTCGGGGACAGAGCTTGTTTTGCCAAGGAAAGTGAAAAGGACTGAGGGAAAGTAAACTGGAAAATACATGGAAAGGATCATGGAAGAACCTCAGAGAACATTGCATTTTCAAGATCATGTAACATCAAAATGCATTTTATATTCCTGCCCTGACAGAAAAACCACATGTAACCAACTTACATTTTATGTGAGCACAAATTACATTTTGGTACACAACGTGATCACATTTTCACATTTGTAGTTCACATAAGATTACATTCAAATATGTTTTTGGAACACTTCCCGTGTTCACATGTGAAATTCATGTGGTTTTTGCCTAAACGCCCTGCAGTTCCACACTCAAGGTTCTTAATGATGCTTTAAATGCACATGTATGATTGTGCATGTGTAATGGGTTGAAAACAAAGTAACTAAAAACAGACACCCATTTATTATATCCCCCCCCCATATTGTTTATGTATTTGTCTTAATGAATCTAAATGGTATTTTCAACATACTTTAGCGTCAGCAGTCCATAAGGCCAATAGATGGCGCTGTTGTACTGTTGTAGCAGGAGAAACATTAAGTTCAGGCCAAGCGCTCACCATTCTGCATAATAAGGACCAGAACTTTACAGAGGTAAACTGTGTCTGTTCTTTTACTATTACAGGTATGTAACAGCACTTCAAACGTTCAACTACATACACAATATGTAATAACATGCTATTTAACAACGTTGTCCAGATATTATCACGTTAGGAAAGGTTTTGTTTTGGCTCTGTGTCGAACTGAGTGAGAGAAGAAGGTATTTACATTGAGTGAGAGTATATGTTAGCTTGATGCTAGCTGAGGTAAAAAAAAACATTTACGAGTTACAGAGACTATGTTTACTGAGTAGCTGACTTGTACTGGATTTAGTCTAGGAGATTTTTTATCAAGAATCCATTTGTTAGGGATTTCGGAGTTGGTTTTAGATGTTATTGGTTGTTTTGTGTAAAATTGTGCTCACTAGCTGGTAAACTGGCCGAGCACGCTCAGTCTGGTGGACTTTTAGTACATACAGTGAGAGAGAGAGGATTTTCTGGAGGTGCCACTATCTTAAAGCTGAATGTATTGTTGTCACTTTTCTATAGAGGTAGCGGTATATAGAAAAACATTCAGTTATTTATGGTTTCATATATAGGTGTTTCTATTGTATGAATGTGAAATACATTGTGGTTTTCATGTGAAACCAAACATTTTTGAATTCTGTTTTAGGTAAAGTGCATTTATGTTGTGTAATTTAAAGTGTGCACTTGTTTGATGTGAATATTTTCAAAGTACTAACAAGAAAATAGACAATTGAACAAGAGAAAAAAAAACATTCTTCAGAATAAAGAAAGCGCCAGAACTTGGCAGACGTAAACTTGTGTCCGTTCTTTTTACTATTGCAGGCCACCTCAGCTACACATGTACTCTGTCTGCACACGCATCCACGCATGCACATACACACGGACAAACACACACTAATGTTCTCTCTCTTGTGCTTGTCAGCAGTTCATCGTGGCCCTGTCGTTCGCCTCCTTCACCAAAGCTCTGTCAAGGACCTACATGAAGAGTGCCATCACTCAGGCACTTTTTCCCTGTCCAGCTCTCTCATCGGACTCATAGACGGCAGCTTTGAGATGGGTATCAACAATAACATTGAGTTGCTTCAGAACTCATGTAGTAAAAACCAGATACAGACTACAGTATGATTGCTTTTTCTTGTGGTTCAATCAGAGTCTGCTCTCAATACTGTCCAGTTTTATAGTTGTTCCTATTAATTGATTGACTGGCTTTTGTCCATGACTCTACTGTCAAACCCCTAACATTGTTTTATTTGATGCTTTGTTGTTGCAGTCTAGTATCCAAACTGATATGCCATTTTTAGTAGAAAAAAAAATGTTTATAATTTGTGATTCCTGACTACTGTAGTGTTGTGGTTTCTTGCAGGTAACCTGCTGTTCCTGGCTGTGGTCAGCCATTTTGGGGCGAAGCTGCACCGGCCCAGGCTCATTGCTATGGGCTGTTTCCTCATGGCTGTAGGATCCTTCCTCACAGGCCTGCCACACTTCTTCATGGGATGGTAAAACAACTGAAATACTGGTTAAACTTGTAGTTGTAGAGATACTCCAATGCGGAGGAAAGTTTCACTTTAGAAATAAAGTAATGTATCCAGTTGTTGATTAATCTCAGTTAACTTCTAACTAAAGTCTTAAGTAATTGGTCAGCTGCTTGATTATGTTTTGGGGCCATACATGTTAAGAGAAGGGATTAACTTGTTATGGCTGCAATCAATGGATCCCGGAGGTCCTAGGCATAATCAACTTCACCAAGCCGCTGGAAATCGAACGCGCCCACAGAACATCAGTGCCGAAACCCCGGCCAGATGAGCCCCCACGAGCCGTATTGATCAGGTTCCTCCGTTTCCAAGACAGAGAGAAGATACTGCAACTCGCAAGAGCCAAAGGGGACATCACCATTGATGGAAAGAGGGTCAGCCTTTTCCCAGATATGAGCGTGGATCTCGCCAGACGTCGCAATCAGTTCAGACCTGCCGCCAAAGCACTGAAGGAGAAGAACATCACCGGCTACCTCATCCACCCTGCATGGATGAAAGTTCAGTACCAAGGCCGAAGCCATCTCTTCAACACACCGGGAGAAGTGCACACTTTTCTCAAAAAACTGAGCAACGTCTGAGCCAGGACGGTCTCTCTGGGGGATAAAATGCAGTTTTTTCAACTCATTTCATTTTCAACTAACCGTATCTTCCCGGGGTGAGTTCTAATACATTTACAGGAGAGTATATTTTGGTTTAGTCCATATCTACTGGGCGAAGCAATAAGTGGGCTTAGGCTTAGGCTTTCCCCCTCATTTATGTTAATCTTTCGAAAAGAGACTCAAGCATCCCTTACCGTGGGCAGTAAATATTCAGCCATAAATATCTATTCACAACGTTTGTTTTCAATTTAGAGAGCTCGCAGGTTTTAGTTTACGCCAAGTTTTAGCTAGTAAGAGCAAGACGGAAAGCGAGCAGCAACGTATCTCTACAAGTGTATTCATGTTTGATTGTTGGGATTGTTGTTTTAGTCTGACAATCGGGGTGGGTGGGATTTTTATTATTTTTTTCTTCCTTTTTTCTATGTTTATTGTTTCCCTCCTAAAGAGACACACAGGTCACTTTTGTGCTCAAACCAAAGTTGAAACATTTCCTAATTATCTGCATATGATAGATTTCTATTCAGTTACATATTTGAAACCCAACCTATGCTTAATCCACTAAAATATGTCACATTCAACGCATAACCTGTCATTATGAAAATCACTGTATTCAAACCTGTGTAGATCAGTCAATTCTTAACTTAAAGACTTAAAACTCAGGATTCTGTAAGTGGCTATGTCAATCAAGACATGTGGTTACTTATTTCTCTCACACACACACACACAGACACACACACACAGCAAGGATGGAGTGATAAAGTGCGGTGCTTAAAGACACAGAGAGCAGGCAATTGCATTACCATAATCCCTAGGCCGTGCGGAGTTCAACAAGACACCCCACTTGACTGTAGCTCACTTGGTCTGACCACAGTGACCATGCAAAAAAGTAGTCTCATGTAGCAGGCTTTGTCTGCGTAAAAAGTAATCTCATGTAGCTCACTCGGTCTGACCGGTGACTGCAGGGACCATGCAAAAAAAGTAGTATCATGTAGCTCACTCAGACCGGTCTGACCGCAGTGACCGTGCAAAAAAGTAATCTCATGTAGCTCACTTGGTCTGAGCATAGGGACCATTTAAAAAAAGTAGTCTCATCAATGTGATTGTTTTTAATGGAGAATTTGACTATGAGATGAGAGAATTTGACTATGAGATGACAATATAGTAGTTTGGGGAGTATTTTCTATAATAGAATGTATTTGACTACAAGCAGAGTAGGGGCCTCATCCTGAGCATTCTCAAATGGAAAAACACAGTTTGATCATGTGCTGACAGAGAGAGAGGGAGGAGTTTGGGGAGAGTTTAAAATGAGAAGAGTGATTTTTTTCTAATAGGCTGCATTTCACTTTGAGCTAACAAGGAGATGAGCATTCTAGAGTGGTGAGGAGTGGTTTCATGTATATTTTTGAGTATCAATTAAGCAGCCAGAAGCACTGTACTTTCTTTATTGCTTAAGGGATTGTGTTAAGTTGTTTTATTTACTATTATTTCCCTTTTCAATAGAATAGAATAGAATAGTATAGAATTGTATAGATGGCTCCAGTGCACTCATGTCCAATATGCTATAAGGTTGTGGTTGGCTTTAGTCAGCACCTTAGGTATGTACACCATGTGAGGAACAGTGAGGAGAGGGTACTCCTCTGTAAGTGGCAGTCAGGCCGTGTCAATGTCAGGCAGGAGCAGTGTCCAGTGTCAGGATGCTCCACACATCTTAGCAGACTGGACCGGCATATAGACTCCCACTCAGAGCTCAACAGAGCACAGAGGAGACAGGTTTTAGAGGACCTTAGGAGACGGCTGACGATGGAGAGGCTGGCGGTGTTGAGGGCATCGACCCCTGACATCCCTATGGCGACAGATTTAGACATTGTGGAGACTGTAAGGAGAGAAGAGGAGGAGGAGGAAATGTTATGTTCACCTACAGAAGCAGAGGAGGAAGTGGACTGCAAAGAGGATTCCTGCCACTGCCATGCACCAATCCTGAGACTGAAAAAAGCTGTAAAAGAGAGGGATGAGGCACTGCATACAAGAAGTGAGACCAACAAATCCATTAAAGAGGACAACCTTAAGTTGATCTCTGATCTGCAAAGGTTGAGAAAGAAGTACCAGCTGCGGAAAAGGCAGATGGGGATTGGCATGGTGAAGGCCCTCAACTTTCAGGCAGAGTCAGACACAGACACAAATCAAGAGGAGCAGGACCAAGCTAGAGGTTCAGGGGACCAGAGAGAGGAGCCTACAGTGTCCGGGTCAAGCTGCAAACTCATCTTCCCGGGCTCTGCTATGAGTAAGTACTGTGTCTTCAAATAGTGACAAGAGTTTGTGTTTGAAAATAATATGATAAACCACCTGACTGATTCATGTAGCCTCATGAGATTGTAATTCTAGTCTAAAATGTTATGTTTTTTTGATTAGGTGTGTTTATCGAGGGATTCAGGAAGACCTGTGAGGGCCCTAATCCAAATTATAAGCTGAGTGAAAATTGTGCCTCAAAGGTCAAGAGGGTGACGCAATTTTTAAACTACATGGCGAAGAATGAGACCTACCAGTCCTCTCTCATTTTCCTGACAGACCATGACAAAATAAGGAAGTAAGCAGAATTATTTTTTCTCTCTAGCCTCACAAGCATTAACCAACAATACAGTATTTGATTGTATGATTTGTGTGTGTGTGTGTGTGTGTGTGTGTGTGTGTGTTTTTAGATGGGTTCAATTCCTCCAGAAGAACAAGGCAATCACCACAGTCAACCACTACACCTTGACTATTGGTGCATTTCTTAAATATTCTGAGGAGACCCCTCCATCTGGCTGCCGGCTGACCGTGAACCAATGGAGGGGGATCAACCGGTTGATGAAGGGCATTAGCAAGTCCATGAGACGACCAGTTTCCCTTCACCAGATAAAGGTGAAGGACAACAAGGAAGGCAAGGTGGTGTCCAAAAAGAGCCTGCTGGAGTGCCAGTCTCTTGCCAAGGCCAAAATCCCTCAAGTGCTGAGTAAGTTTTTCTCAATCTGTGATGTCACTGTTTTTACACACTTATAGACGTCAGAGATGTATAGAATGCATTATGGAGTGGGATTATGAAGCTGCCTTTTTTTATTTTCATGTTCACAGAAACATTGGAAGAAACAAGGACACAGAGGAATCAGTACAGGTTTTATGGGTACCTGTGTGCCTACTTTACATCCATATACGGCCACAGACCAGGCCTATATAAAAACATGTTGGTGAAAGAGGTGGAGGAGGCAAAATGTGACCAGTCTGGGGTGTACCTGATCAATGTAAGTCTATGAAATACAGCTGGCTGTGTTTATTTGTTTGTTTGCTTGGTTGGTTATCTTTGGAAACAATTGCAGTCGCAGGAGCGTAATGTGTTTTTTTGTGTTTTTTCTCTGTTCAATTTCTATTAGGTGGGGGAACACAAAACAAATCGGGAGTACGGCATGGTCCAGATGTCGCTGACAAAGGAGGAGTACAGCTGGTTTTCCGACTTCCTCAAATTCAAGCACTGTCTCTTAGGGGGAAAGAAGGCCCAGCACTTCTTTTTCAATTCAACAAACACTCAGATGAAGAACCTGCCTGCCTACCTGAGGGAGGTGTGGAAGGAGATGGGTCTGCCCGAATGTCCTTCATTCACTGACATGAGGACCTCCATTGTCACTCATGTAGGTCAGATTAGATAGGAATCTAATTAATGTAAGATCCTATTCTATTGTTGTCTGAAGTAATATCAATAATATCATATATTTGTGTGTGTGTGTGTGTGTGTGTGTGTGTGTGTCTTACAGGTAAAAAACATGCTCCCAAAGGTTGACAGGGAAAGGGTGGCCAACTTCATGTGCCACAACATCCAGACGGCAGACAAATATTATGCCATGAATTTAAATCCAACCCAAGCAAATGAAACCAGGGCACTCTTTGAGGCTGCACTGAAGGGGGAAGATAACACAGTCGCCGCAGAGAACCAGCCCTCCACCTCAGGAGAAAGAAAGCAGAAGGTGAGAGAGGATGCCTCCCTCTCCGACGGGAGCACCACCCCTGAAGAGACCAAGGTGATGTACCAGGAGTCTGGCACGTCCGCCGGTGACTCGGAAGAGGAGGAAGAGGATGAAGATGAGGAACAGATGGCCAGACAACTTCCAGTAAGATCAGCTATTCTGACAGGACACATTTGATTATCAAAATGTACTTGTAAACTATGTAACAGTCAAGTGTGAATTCTGAGATATATCTAATTTCTTGTGTTTGCTCTGTCAGGAGACACCTTCCAAGGTGACCAATCCTCAGGTGGAGATGGAACTTACCCCAAAGAGGAAGCGGAGCATCTGCACACGCCGCATGGAGGTCGCCATCAGCCCCATGCTAGTCTCACCGCTCAAAGTGAGGCTCAAGTCGCCCCCCCACCAGTCCCTCATTGTCACATTAAAAGGGATGCAACAACTAAACTCAAATAAAGTAAGACTAAAAAATGCCATTGCCTCATGGAGGTTAAAGCTGCAGGAGAAGGTGCAAAAGAGAGGAGGGGACCCCTGATGCAGCTCGAAGGAAGGGGAGCCGACCAACAACAAGACTTCCTCTTCCAAATAGTCATGTAGATTGTTTTAGACTCTCACATTTATACTGTTCTGATTTTGTTTGGTTTGATTTTCAATTTTGGTGTGCTTGTTTACATTTTAGAAGTGTAAAATGTGTGTAATTTAGTCTAACTGTCTGTTCAATTTTCTATTTTGGTGTGATTCTTTATAATGTAAAGGTTTGTTCTGTTTTATTAAATAACTAGTTTAGTAATTATTTGTGTTGTGCTTTCTTTAAGGTTATATTCTAACTGTCTGTTCAATTTTCTATTTTGGTGTGATTCTTTATAATGTAAAGGTTTGTTCTGTTTTATTAAATAACTAGTTGAGTAATTCTTTGTGTTGTGCTTTCTTTAAGGTTTATATTTAGTTTGTCACTTAATTTGTAAGTGTTAAACATTCACTGTCTTGTGTTGTTGTCTGTGAAGGTAGGAACAAATATTTAGGCATTATTGGCATGGGAATCATATGTTTACATTGGCAAAGCAAATTAAGTAGATAATAAACAAAAGTGAAATAAACAATAAAGTCCTGCTGTAGACTGTACTACTGCTGTTCAGGAAGCACAATTTGAACTAGAAACTTACACAGACAGGCTGAAATAAACACAAAAAAATAACAAATGGCATCACCGTAATATCCCGCTTGACCGTAGCTCGCTCGAACTGAGCGCAGCGACCATGAGAAAAGTAAGCCCAAAATGAAGCCTGCCCCACAACGTCATTTGCTTTTGGGTGACAGTGAGAGAACCGTTAGGTTTAGAAGGACAATTCAACCACAGGAATGTTCCTAACGTCCTTCCAATCCATGCAAGCCTTACCTTGACCGTGTGGCATTAACCCTTAAAAATAAAACAGGTTTTTTTGATCTCACAGATTACAATGACATCTCTCCCCATAGGAATACATTGACAGCTCCCCTAAATTCAACCTGGAGCCTATGTGGGTTAATAATGCCTTATGAACCTGTCTTCAATGCCAATCCATCAGGCCACTATGAGGTCTACCTGTGTCGATTCTAAGCTTCCTGGAGCAACCGGAAGTGGTTAAATTCACCCAAAATGTATTTTGATGTACATAACCTGCAAATGTGAAAATGACTGCATTCAACCCTGGGTAGATCAGTCAATTCTTAACATAAAGACTTTAGGATTCTCAGGATTCTGTAAGAGAATACCCAAAGCAAGATATTTGTTTACCTATAGCTTCCTGTGCCAACCGGAAGTGCCTTTAATTGGTGTCTCAGGGGCTTCTCCTTAGGAGGGATGGGGACACCACCACGGGACAGACCCCACACTCATCGCTAGAGATCGAACTTCAGACTCCCTTCAAAACCACTGAACCCCTCAACACACCGAAAGAGATTACGGTGCACACCCTTAGAGGGAGCCGGAACAGGATAACTCCCTCCACCATCACAGAGACACAGAGGAGGAGGAACTATCCAACACCCAGGGAGAGAGAACAAGTGACGTCAGTCGAACACAGTCAGAAAGAGGAGGTGGAAGAGGCGTTAGATAGAGGAGGATATTACCCCAGAGGCCATTCCTCCTGTTCATGTGAGCAAGAAAGAGCAGAAGGCTTCTGATCAGCCAAATGGCAGGCAGAGGGAGAGGTCATAGTGATTCACACCCACAGAGAGAAAGACAACCCACACAACCTCTTGGTTGAGATGAACCACACAGGTAGAGGCAGAGGGCCTTCAGGGCTAGCCAGTCAGCCTGCCTGCTCTGATCCTCAAGTCAATTGTATATAAATTCATGTTCATTAAAGATTTTTATTCAAGAATTGACAAGTCCCATTTCGTTAAAGGGGTCACCCTTTTCCTGCTACAAACACAACTTGCATATCATCACAGACTAGGCCAAAACGTTAATCTTTTAACCTTGCCTGAATAAAACAATGCATTTTTTATAGTGAGCAAGAGTTGCTCCTTTTCCTTTTCTATGATGATTCAAATATTTGGTTGCACCTCAACTGAACGTTGGTTGAGGGCCCCTTTTTTTTAATTAAAAGCATTAAAATTGTGATGTTTCTCACTTATTTACATAACCTACTCCACACTTGCAAAGTGAAAGTTTATAGAAATGTTCTGAAATTAAGTAGTAAACAGAAGAAAAGCAGAATTGAGTCCAATTATAATGCGAATAATTGAATGGTCTACGGTTCAATCCCATTTCTGAAGGTCTGATGAATAATTAATATTGTTTCTCCTCTTCCTTGTGGCAGGGGCAGCAGCACACTGCCCTCCAAAGCCTGCAAAATAATAGCCGGACTGCCCCTTTCCTAGCTCTGCATGGAACTTCCAGTGCCACGTCCTTGGTGACGTGTGGGGTGACATCCGGGATGACCACAGCAACATCCTCTGGAAAGGGAAAAAAGAGGAACAGAATGTGAACAAATGCAAACCGTAGCTTCTAAACACTGGCCAGTTGAAAGGTTCTACTAAGATGTCATGACAAACGGCACCTGTCAGAGTGCTCTCTAAGTCTCTCTCTCTTGGGTGCTCTGAATGGCCTTCCTCTGGCTGAAGCCACAGGGCCAGGAGGAGCCTGGGCACCACCTCCACCACCACCTGAGATGGGCTGAGCAGGTTGCTACGGGGCTCATTGGACTGCTCGCCCAGAATGCTCCTCACAGCTCTTTCCACGGTGCTGTGGACCTTAGGATCGCTGAAATCAACAATAAGGAGAAAACAAAGCTAAACGATGTGCAATGTACTCACTTAGAACACTTTCTTAGTCTGTTTCTGCGTAGTTCCAGATGTGTAGATAAATGGATCAAGTCATATGCGGGGCAGTACATGGAACTCACATGTCAGCTGGCGAGGTGGGGTGCATGGAGCGGCGGAGCTTGCAGAAAGCCTTGTGCTCTATGTTCATCATTTTTAGGCAAGTGTTTACTTCCCAGGCCTGCAGTATGAAACAGGAAGTCCCATTAGTGTAATTTCACAACAGATCTATCCTGCTGTGCTAACTCGTTGTTGAAAGGCTGGTAAAGAGCTCACTAACTTGTAGCATGTCTCTAACTCTCATTCTCTTACCAGCCGAGCGAGGTCGTTTCCCTCCTCCAGGGTTTCCTTCCACACCCTTCAAATAAAACACAGAGCATTTCAACTTTCCTGGCTTCTGATTTTTCTGTTGTTTATTTTACCCACATCTCCTGGAGTGCTGCTGGTGGCAGGGAATGGCAGTGAAGGTGAGTGCTGACGTGGTACTCACCACTCCCTAAGGGATTTTTGCCCTGAGACACCAGCCAGTTGCTCATGTGCTCCGTGGTGACATGGGGAGGGACCTGGCCTTGACTCTGGAGCAGCAGATAGTGGACCATGAGCTTCTTCTGCAAGATGAGGTAAGGTGTGAGACCGTGCCACGAAATACCATGTCATTTACTTTCAGAAGGGCCTCTCGCAACATTTCACAACTGCTCATGCCTCACAATTTGCAAGTGATATTAAGAACTCTTGTTTATGTTTTTGTATGGTGAATCTTACCTGTTTATTGTAATATGTTTCCTCCCAGCAGGCCTGCAGAGTCTGAAAATTAAGGCTGCTCCTACAGAATTCCTTTGAAGATCATGAAAATAATGATGCTTTGTTATGCACATTATGCACAGGCATTTACAGTATGCTAAAATTAATTTATCCTAAGATTACCTTTGTGGGACCATAAGTGAACTCCGGAATGCACCAAACCCTATCCATGGTAAGATGGGGAAGAAATGCAGCACTATAGATATACGGGATGCTCTAGAGATAACAGGAATGACTTACAGTCGCGAATGATCAATGGCTGTGGAGTCCTCCAATATGCTGCACTTAGAATTGAGTTGTAGGCGATGTTTGGCGCAAAATAGAATGTTTACATTCTATTGCCATGGAGAAATGGAATGTGTAGAACCTGTTTAATTGATTATGCTTCTATGTCTTTATTTCGTTAAACATTGAACTCTGTATTATGTCATAATGTGTATATGAGGACGTAGGAGCCCGTCCAGATTCATGACCCGATTATCCAGGTGCATGTTGCTTAGACCTACTAATCCATCCTTGGTTTACAAGTTAAATACATTGTTTATATATGCCTATACAAATCCATCGACCACATCCATTTAAAGCAATGATTGTCAATTGAAATTGTGGTTGTTCTGTTCTCCTGTTGTGCGCCTTGAGTGTTTGTCCCCTTAAGCACATTATTCCAATATTTTTCCGAGCTCTGAATTGACACAATGAACACTTTTGAAAAGATAGTCGGTTAAAAATAAGAGTATGAATGACAATAAACGTATGACTTGGATTGTATGCGTAATAGTGTAGTAAACAGTATCGCTCAGCGCGGGAACTTTTGGTGTTAGGAAAGTTTGCGTTTTTAGCCTCCATGACACGTATCACTTCGTTGTCTTGTTGGTAATAGTAAAAATGCATGACAGTCGGCATTGTAATGGTCTAACAGGTGTTTTTCATTTTGCTTCTCACATTAAACAGACATTTGAGAACGGAATTGCTTACAGTTGTACCTATGATGCAGAGACACACTAAAGCTGTACAGTGTAGTTTGAATAATCAGTTTCAATTATTTGCAGATGAATTCCCTATTATTTACAAATCGAAAGATGTACCATTTGAAATGAATGTGGCAGAACAGTTTAGCATAGAGTTCTTGTGGGTGTCTTCTCCTTCAGTCTTTTTGCCTCCTAGGCCTTGTTTCTCATTACATGGGATTTCCCCAGTGCCAACTTCACACGAGATGGCCGCTGTCTACTGTCATGTGGTGCTGAATGACAGATATCGCTATGCCGATATTGCTGCTGTCCATGGACCTGAAATGTACAATGTACGACCGTCCAAACTTGACCCCACACACAAACACACACATTGATGCCAATCTCTCACACACTTTTGAACATTGCACAACCTGCAACAAAAAACTGAAAGAGCATTTTATTCCGTTTGTGTTTGAATAAAGACCCGAAGAATTCAATCAATGTGTGGATGTTGATTGGACAATGTATATGTGCTTTGCAGAAGTCATTTTTTAAATTCCCTGTAGCGTGAATTTTACTGGAGCATGATCAGATTGCTTTGTTTAAACCAGAATAAAGATTTGGTCTGAGAAACTATGCCGATTATAGCACGATAGCTTTATTTTTATTTTTAAATGAGGCAATGTATATATGACCCCCTTTCAAAGAGTCGCTCATTTATCACTTTCTTGCAGATATACAGTGCCTTCAGAAAGTGTTAATACCCCTTAACGTATTCCTCATGTTGTTTTCTTACAGCCTGAATTCCAAATGGATTAAATTATAGTTTTTTATCATCTCACCCATCTACAGACAACACCCCATAATGACAAAGTAAAAACATGTTTTAATTTTTTTTTGAAATGTATTGAAAATGAAATACAGAAATATTCACAATACATGTTAGAATCACCTTTGGCAGCGATTAAAGCTGTGAGTCTTTCTGGGTAAGTCTCCAAAAGCTTTGCACCCTTGGATTGTACCATATTTGCAATATCACAATATATACAGTACCAGTCAAAAGTCTGGACACACCTACTCATTTAAGGGTTTTTCTTTATTTTACAATTTTTTACATTTTAGAAAAATAGTGAAGACATCAAAACTATGAAATAGCACAATTGGAATCATGTAGTAAGCATTAACTGTTAAACAAATCAAAATATATTTTACATTTGAGAATCTTTGAAGTAGCCATCCTTTTCCTTGACCACTTTGCACACTCTTGGCATTCTCTCAAACCTTTTCATGAGGTAGTCACCAGGAATGTTTTTCAATTAACAGGTGTACCTTCTTAAAAGTTCATTTGTGGAATTTATTTCCTTCTTAAAGCGTTTGAGCCAATAAGTTGTGTTGTGACAAGGTAGGGATGGTTTACAGAAGATATCCCTATTTGGTAAAAGACCAAGTCCATATTATGCCAAGAACAGCTCAAATAAGCAAAGAGAAACAAGTCCATCTTTACTTAAGACATGAATGTCAGTCAAAACGGAAAAATTCAAGAACTTTGAAAGTTTCTTCTAGTGTAGTCCCAAAAACCATGAAGCGTTTTGATGAAACTGGCTCTCATGAGGACTGCCACAGGAAAGGAAGACCCAAAGTTACCTCTGCTGCAGAGGGTAGGTTCAGCAGAGTTCACTGCACCTCAGATTGGAGCCCAAATAAAAGCTTCACAGAGTTCAAGAAACACACACATCTCAACATGCACTGTTCATAGGAGACTGTGTGAATCAGGCCTTCATGGTTGAATTGTTCCATTGAAACCACTACTAAAGGACGGACGCCAATAATAAGAAGAGACTTGCATGGGACAAGAAACACGAGCAATGGACCTACAGTGCCTTGCAAAAGTATTCGGCCCCCTTGAACTTTGCGACCTTTTGCCACATTTCAGGCTTCAAACATAAAGATATAAAACTGTATTTTTTTGTGAAGAATCAACAACAAGTGGGACACAATCATGAAGTAGAAGGACATTTATTGGATATTTCAAACTTTTTTAACAAATAAAAAACAGAAAAATTGGGCGTGCAAAATTATTCAGCCCCCTTAAGTTAATACTTTGTAGCGCCACCTTTTTCTGCGATTACAGCTGTAAGTCGCTTGGGGTATGTCTCTATCAGTTTTGCACATCGAGAGACTGACATTTTTTCCCATTCCTCCTTGCAAAACAGCTCCAGCTCAGTGAGGTTGGATGGAGAGCATTTGTGAACAGCAGTTTTCAGTTCTTTCCACAGATTCTTGATTGGATTCAGGTCTGGACTTTGACTTGGCCATTCTAACACCTGGATATGTTTATTTTTGAACCATTCCATTGTAGATTTTGCTTTATGTTTTGGATCATTGTCTTGTTGAAAGACAAATCTCCAGTCCCATCAGGTTTTCTTCCAGAATGGTCCTGTATTTGGCTCCATCCATCTTCCCATCAATTTTAACCATCTTCCCTGTCCCTGCTGAAGAAAAGCAGGCCCAAACCATGATGCTGCCACCACCATGTTTGACAGTGGGGATGGTGTGTTCAGTGTGATGAGCTGTGTTGCTTTTACGCCAAACATAATGTTTTGCATTGTTGCCAAAAAGTTCAATTTTGGTTTCATCTGACCAGAGCACCTTCTTCCACATGTTTGGTGTGTCTCCCAGGTGGCTTGTGGCAAACTTTAAACAACACTTTTTATGGATATCTTTAAGAAATGGCTTTCTTCTTGCCACTCTTCCATAAAGGCCAGATTTGTGCAATATACGACTGATTGTTGTCCTATGGACAGAGTCTCCCACCTCAGCTGTAGATCTCTGCAGTTCATCCAGAGTGATCATGGGACTCTTGGCTGCATCTCTGATCAGTCTTCTCCTTGTATGAGCTGAAAGTTTAGAGGGACGGCCAGGTCTTGGTAGATTTGCAGTGGTCTGATACTCCTTCCATTTCCATATTATCCTTGCTCCTTGGGATGTTTAAAGCTTGGGAAATCTTTTTGTATCCAAATCCGGCTTTAAACTTCTTCACAACAGTATCTCGGACCTGCCTGGTGTGTTCCTTGTTCTTCATGATGCTCTCTGCGCTTTTAACGGACCTCTGAGACTATCACAGTGCAGGTGCATTTATACGGAGACTTGATTACACACAGGTGGATTGTATTTATCATCATTAGTCATTTAGGTCAACATTGGATCATTCAGAGATCCTCACTGAACTTCTGGAGAGAGTTTGCTGCACTGAAAGTAAAGGGGCTGAATAATTTTGCACGCCCAATTTTTCAGTTTTTGATTTGTTAAAAAAGTTCGAAATATCCAATAAATGTCGTTCCACTTCATGACTGTGTCCCACTTGTTGTTGATTCTTCACAAAAATACAGTTTTATATCTTCATGTTTGAAGCCTGAAATGTGGCAAAAGGTTGCAAAGTTCAAGGGGGCCGAATACTTTCGCAAGGCACTGTAAGTCTGGTGGAAATCTGTCCTTTGGTCTGATGAGTTCAAATTTGAGATTTTTTTCCCTTCAATGTGTGTGTGTAAAGAATCCAGGGTGTTTAGTTGGGTCTACTCTTCATTATAAAACAATTTGTTGAATGGTTTAAAATCCATCAGAAGCTGCTTCAATTCATGGTGGCTCTGAGTAAGTCTCGGGGACAGAGCTTGTTTTGCCAAGGAAAGTGACAAGGACTGAGGGAAAGTAAACTGGAAAATACATGGAAAGGATCATGGAAGAACCTCAGAGAACATTGCATTTTCAAGATCATGTAACATCAAAATGCATTTTATATTCCTGCCCTGACAGAAAAACCACATGTAACCAACTTACATTTTATGTGAGCACAAATTACATTTTGGTACACAACGTGATCAGATTTTCACATTTGTAGTTCACATAAGATTACATTCAAATATGTTTTTGGAACACTTCCCGTGTTCACATGTGAAATTCATGTGGTTTTTGCCTAAACGCCCTGCAGTTCCACACTCAAGGTTCTTAATGATGCTTTAAATGCACATGTATGATTGTGCATGTGTAATGGGTTGAAAACAAAGTAACTAAAAACAGACACCCATTTATTATATCCCCCCCCATATTGTTTATGTATTTGTCTTAATGAATCTAAATGGTATTTTCAACATACTTTAGCGTCAGCAGTCCATAAGGCCAATAGATGGCGCTGTTGTACTGTTGTAGCAGGAGAAACATTAAGTTCAGGCCAAGCGCTCACCATTCTGCAGAATTATATATAAGTAACCAGAACTTATAAGGACCAGAACTTTACAGAGGTAAACTGTGTCTGTTCTTTTACTATTACAGGTATGTAACAGCACTTCAAACGTTCAACTACATACACAATATGTAATAACATGCTATTTAACAACGTTGTCCAGATATTATCACGTTAGGAAAGGTTTTGTTTTGGCTCTGTGTCGAACTGAGTGAGAGAAGAAGGTATTTACATTGAGTGAGAGTATATGTTAGCTTGATGCTAGCTGAGGTAAAAAAAAACATTTACGAGTTACAGAGACTATGTTTACTGAGTAGCTGACTTGTACTGGATTTAGTCTAGGAGATTTTTTATCAAGAATCCATTTGTTAGGGATTTCGGAGTTGGTTTTAGATGTTATTGGTTGTTTTGTGTAAAATTGTGCTCACTAGCTGGTAAACTGGCCGAGCACGCTCAGTCTGGTGGACTTTTAGTACATACAGTGAGAGAGAGAGGATTTTCTGGAGGTGCCACTATCTTAAAGCTGAATGTATTGTTGTCACTTTTCTATAGAGGTAGCGGTATATAGAAAAACATTCAGTTATTTATGGTTTCATATATAGGTGTTTCTATTGTATGAATGTGAAATACATTGTGGTTTTCATGTGAAACCAAACATTTTTGAATTCTGTTTTAGGTAAAGTGCATTTATGTTGTGTAATTTAAAGTGTGCACTTGTTTGATGTGAATATTTTCAAAGTACTAACAAGAAAATAGACAATTGAACAAGAGAAAAAAAAAACATTCTTCAGAATAAAGAAAGCGCCAGAACTTGGCAGACGTAAACTTGTGTCCGTTCTTTTTACTATTGCAGGCCACCTCAGCTACACATGTACTCTGTCTGCACACGCATCCACGCATGCACATACACACGGACAAACACACACTAATGTTCTCTCTCTTGTGCTTGTCAGCAGTTCATCGTGGCCCTGTCGTTCGCCTCCTTCACCAAAGCTCTGTCAAGGACCTACATGAAGAGTGCCATCACTCAGACACTTTTTCCCTGTCCAGCTCTCTCATCGGACTCATAGACGGCAGCTTTGAGATGGGTATCAACAATAACATTGAGTTGCTTCAGAACTCATGTAGTAAAAACCAGATACAGACTACAGTATGATTGATTTTTCTTGTGGTTCAATCAGAGTCTGCTCTCAATACTGTCCAGTTTTATAGTTGTTCCTATTAATTGATTGACTGGCTTTTGTCCATGACTCTACTGTCAAACCCCTAACATTGTTTTATTTGATGCTTTGTTGTTGCAGTCTAGTATCCAAACTGATATGCCATTTTTAGTAGAAAAAAAAATGTTTATAATTTGTGATTCCTGACTACTGTAGTGTTGTGGTTTCTTGCAGGTAACCTGCTGTTCCTGGCTGTGGTCAGCCATTTTGGGGCGAAGCTGCACCGGCCCAGGCTCATTGCTATGGGCTGTTTCCTCATGGCTGTAGGATCCTTCCTCACAGGCCTGCCACACTTCTTCATGGGATGGTAAAACAACTGAAATACTGGTTAAACTTGTAGTTGTAGAGATACTCCAATGCGGAGGAAAGTTTCACTTTAGAAATAAAGTAATGTATCCAGTTGTTGATTAATCTCAGTTAACTTCTAACTAAAGTCTTAAGTAATTGGTCAGCTGCTTGATTATGTTTTGGGGCCATACATGTTAAGAGAAGGGATTAACTTGTTATGGCTGCAATCAATGGATCCCGGAGGTCCTAGGTATAATCAACTTCACCAAGCCGCTGGAAATCGAACGCGCCCACAGAACATCAGCGCCGAAACCCCGGCCAGATGAGCCCCCACGAGCCGTATTGATCAGGTTCCTCCGTTTCCAAGACAGAGAGAAGATACTGCAACTCGCAAGAGCCAAAGGGGACATCACCATTGATGGAAAGAGGGTCAGCCTTTTCCCAGATATGAGCGTGGATCTCGCCAGACGTCGCAATCAGTTCAGACCTGCCGCCAAAGCACTGAAGGAGAAGAACATCACCGGCTACCTCATCCACCCTGCATGGATGAAAGTTCAGTACCAAGGCCGAAGCCATCTCTTCAACACACCGGGAGAAGTGCACACTTTTCTCAAAAAACTGAGCAACGTCTGAGCCAGGACGGTCTCTCTGGGGGATAAAATGCAGTTTTTTCAACTCATTTCATTTTCAACTAACCGTATCTTCCCGGGGTGAGTTCTAATACATTTACAGGAGAGTATATTTTGGTTTAGTCCATATCTACTGGGCGAAGCAATAAGTGGGCTTAGGCTTAGGCTTTCCCCCTCATTTATGTTAATCTTTCGAAAAGAGACTCAAGCATCCCTTACCGTGGGCAGTAAATATTCAGCCATAAATATCTATTCACAACGTTTGTTTTCAATTTAGAGAGCTCGCAGGTTTTAGTTTACGCCAAGTTTTAGCTAGTAAGAGCAAGACGGAAAGCGAGCAGCAACGTATCTCTACAAGTGTATTCATGTTTGATTGTTGGGATTGTTGTTTTAGTCTGACAATCGGGGTGGGTGGGATTTTTATTATTTTTTTCTTCCTTTTTTCTATGTTTATTGTTTCCCTCCTAAAGAGACACACAGGTCACTTTTGTGCTCAAACCAAAGTTGAAACATTTCCTAATTATCTGCATATGATAGATTTCTATTCAGTTACATATTTGAAACCCAACCTATGCTTAATCCACTAAAATATGTCACATTCAACGCATAACCTGTCATTATGAAAATCACTGTATTCAAACCTGTGTAGATCAGTCAATTCTTAACTTAAAGACTTAAAACTCAGGATTCTGTAAGTGGCTATGTCAATCAAGACATGTGGTTACTTATAGCTTCCTGTGCCAACCGGAAGTGCCTTTAATTGGGTCACAGTGTTTCGAAGGGTTAAAAAAGTCACATCTCTCCAAAATGTCATATGTGTGACTAGGTAACCCTCCTGAACTGTAAATCAGTCATTTCTCCCAACAGATGTCAAAGAAAAGCTCTCTCTCACACACACACACACAGACACACACACACAGCAAGGATGGAGTGATAAAGTGCGGTGCTTAAAGACACAGAGAGCAGGCAATTGCATTACCATAATCCCTAGGCCGTGCGGAGTTCAACAAGACACCCCACTTGACTGTAGCTCACTTGGTCTGACCACAGTGACCATGCAAAAAAGTAGTCTCATGTAGCAGGCTTTGTCTGCGTAAAAAGTAATCTCATGTAGCTCACTCGGTCTGACCGGTGACCGCAGGGACCATGCAAAAAAAGTAGTATCATGTAGCTCACTCAGACCGGTCTGACCGCAGTGACCGTGCAAAAAAGTAATCTCATGTAGCTCACTTGGTCTGAGCATAGGGACCATTTAAAAAAAGTAGTCTCATCAATGTGATTGTTTTTAATGGAGAATTTGACTATGAGATGAGAGAATTTGACTATGAGATGACAATATAGTAGTTTGGGGAGTATTTTCTATAATAGAATGTATTTGACTACAAGCAGAGTAGGGGCCTCATCCTGAGCATTCTCAAATGGAAAAACACAGTTTGATCATGTGCTGACAGAGAGAGAGGGAGGAGTTTGGGGAGAGTTTAAAATGAGAAGAGTGATTTTTTTCTAATAGGCTGCATTTCACTTTGAGCTAACAAGGAGATGAGCATTCTAGAGTGGTGAGGAGTGGTTTCATGTATATTTTTGAGTATCAATTAAGCAGCCAGAAGCACTGTACTTTCTTTATTGCTTAAGGGATTGTGTTAAGTTGTTTTATTTACTATTATTTCCCTTTTCAATAGAATAGAATAGAATAGTATAGAATTGTATAGATGGCTCCAGTGCGCTCATGTCCAATATGCTATAAGGTTGTGGTTGGCTTTAGTCAGCACCTTAGGTATGTACACCATGTGAGGAACAGTGAGGAGAGGGTACTCCTCTGTAAGTGGCAGTCAGGCCGTGTCAATGTCAGGCAGGAGCAGTGTCCAGTGTCAGGATGCTCCACACATCTTAGCAGACTGGACCGGCATATAGACTCCCACTCAGAGCTCAACAGAGCACAGAGGAGACAGGTTTTAGAGGACCTTAGGAGACGGCTGACGATGGAGAGGCTGGCGGTGTTGAGGGCATCGACCCCTGACATCCCTATGGCGACAGATTTAGACATTGTGGAGACTGTAAGGAGAGAAGAGGAGGAGGAGGAAATGTTATGTTCACCTACAGAAGCAGAGGAGGAAGTGGACTGCAAAGAGGATTCCTGCCACTGCCATGCACCAATCCTGAGACTGAAAAAAGCTGTAAAAGAGAGGGATGAGGCACTGCATACAAGAAGTGAGACCAACAAATCCATTAAAGAGGACAACCTTAAGTTGATCTCTGATCTGCAAAGGTTGAGAAAGAAGTACCAGCTGCTGAAAAGGCAGATGGGGATTGGCATGGTGAAGGCCCTCAACTTTCAGGCAGAGTCAGACACAGACACAAATCAAGAGGAGCAGGACCAAGCTAGAGGTTCAGGGGACCAGAGAGAGGAGCCTACAGTGTCCGGGTCAAGCTGCAAACTCATCTTCCCGGGCTCTGCTATGAGTAAGTACTGTTTCTTCAAATAGTGACAAGAGTTTGTGTTTGAAAAGAATATGATAAACCACCTGACTGATTCATGTAGCCTCATGAGATTGTAATTCTAGTCTAAAATGTTATGTTTTTTTGATTAGGTGTGTTTATCGAGGGATTCAGGAAGACCTGTGAGGGCCCTAATCCAAATTATAAGCTGAGTGAAAATTGTGCCTCAAAGGTCAAGAGGGTGACGCAATTTTTAAACTACATGGCGAAGAATGAGACCTACCAGTCCTCTCTCATTTTCCTGACAGACCATGACAAAATAAGGAAGTAAGCAGAATAATTTTTTCTCTCTAGCCTCACAAGCATTAACCAACAATACAGTATTTGATTGTATGATTTGTGTGTGTGTGTGTGTGTGTGTGTGTGTGTGTTTTTAGATGGGTTCAATTCCTCCAGAAGAACAAGGCAATCACCACAGTCAACCACTACACCTTGACTATTGGTGCATTTCTTAAATATTCTGAGGAGACCCCTCCATCTGGCTGCCGGCTGACCGTGAACCAATGGAGGGGGATCAACCGGTTGATGAAGGGCATTAGCAAGTCCATGAGACGACCAGTTTCCCTTCACCAGATAAAGGTGAAGGACAACAAGGAAGGCAAGGTGGTGTCCAAAAAGAGCCTGCTGCAGTGCCAGTCTCTTGCCAAGGCCAAAATCCCTCAAGTGCTGAGTAAGTTTTTCTCAATCTGTGATGTCACTGTTTTTACACACTTATAGACGTCAGAGATGTATAGAATGCATTATGGAGTGGGATTATGAAGCTGCCTTTTTTTATTTTCATGTTCACAGAAACATTGGAAGAAACAAGGACACAGAGGAATCAGTACAGGTTTTATGGGTACCTGTGTGCCTACTTTACATCCATATACGGCCACAGACCAGGCCTATATAAAAACATGTTGGTGAAAGAGGTGGAGGAGGCAAAATGTGACCAGTCTGGGGTGTACCTGATCAATGTAAGTCTATGAAATACAGCTGGCTGTGTTTATTTGTTTGTTTGCTTGGTTGGTTATCTTTGGAAACAATTGCAGTCGCAGGAGCGTAATGTGTTTTTTTGTGTTTTTTCTCTGTTCAATTTCTATTAGGTGGGGGAACACAAAACAAATCGGGAGTACGGCATGGTCCAGATGTCGCTGACAAAGGAGGAGTACAGCTGGTTTTCCGACTTCCTCAAATTCAAGCACTGTCTCTTAGGGGGAAAGAAGGCCCAGCACTTCTTTTTCAATTCAACAAACACTCAGATGAAGAACCTGCCTGCCTACCTGAGGGAGGTGTGGAAGGAGATGGGTCTGCCCGAATGTCCTTCATTCACTGACCTGAGGACCTCCATTGTCACTCATGTAGGTCAGATTAGATAGGAATCTAATTAATGTAAGATCCTATTCTATTGTTGTCTGAAGTAATATCAATAATATCATATATTTGTGTGTGTGTGTGTGTGTGTGTCTTACAGGTAAAAAACATGCTCCCAAAGGTTGACAGGGAAAGGGTGGCCAACTTCATGTGCCACAACATCCAGACGGCAGACAAATATTATGCCATGAATTTAAATCCAACCCAAGCAAATGAAACCAGGGCACTCTTTGAGGCTGCACTGAAGGGGGAAGATAACACAGTCGCCGCAGAGAACCAGCCCTCCACCTCAGGAGAAAGAAAGCAGAAGGTGAGAGAGGATGCCTCCCTCTCCGACGGGAGCACCACCCCTGAAGAGACCAAGGTGATGTACCAGGAGTCTGGCACGTCCGCCGGTGACTCGGAAGAGGAGGAAGAGGATGAAGATGAGGAACAGATGGCCAGACAACTTCCAGTAAGATCAGCTATTCTGACAGGACACATTTGATTATCAAAATGTACTTGTAAACTATGTAACAGTCAAGTGTGAATTCTGAGATATATCTAATTTCTTGTGTTTGCTCTGTCAGGAGACACCTTCCAAGGTGACCAATCCTCAGGTGGAGATGGAACTTACCCCAAAGAGGAAGCGGAGCATCTGCACACGCCGCATGGAGGTCGCCATCAGCCCCATGCTAGTCTCACCCCTCAAAGTGAGGCTCAAGTCGCCCCCCCACCAGTCCCTCATTGTCACATTAAAAGGGATGCAACAACTAAACTCAAATAAAGTCAGACTAAAAAATGCCATTGCCTCAAGGAGGTTAAAGCTGCAGGAGAAGGTGCAAAAGAGAGGAGGGGACCCCTGATGCAGCTCGAAGGAAGGGGAGCCGACCAACAACAAGACTTCCTCTTCCAAATAGTCATGTAGATTGTTTTAGACTCTCACATTTATACTGTTCTGATTTTGTTTGGTTTGATTTTCAATTTTGGTGTGCTTGTTTACATTTTAGAAGTGTAAAATGTGTGTAATTTAGTCTAACTGTCTGTTCAATTTTCTATTTTGGTGTGATTCTTTATAATGTAAAGGTTTGTTCTGTTTTATTAAATAACTAGTTTAGTAATTATTTGTGTTGTGCTTTCTTTAAGGTTATATTCTAACTGTCTGTTCAATTTTCTATATTCTACAATTTTCTATATTCTATAAACATTCACTGTCTTGTGTTGTTGTCTGTGAAGGTAGGAACAAATATTTAGGCATTATTGGCATGGGAATCATATGTTTACATTGGCAAAGCAAATTAAGTAGATAATAAACAAAAGTGAAATAAACAATAAAGTCCTGCTGTAGCCTGTACTACTGCTGTTCAGGAAGCACAATTTGAACTAGAAACTTACACAGACAGGCTGAAATAAACACTAAAAAATGGCATCACCGTAATCTCTAGGCCATGCCGAGTTCAACGAGATATCCCGCTTGACCGTAGCTCGCTCGGTCTGAGCGCAGCGACCATGAGAAAAGTAAGCCCAAAATGAAGCCTGCCCCACAACGTCATTTGCTTTTGGGTGACAGTGAGAGAACCGTTAGGTTTAGAAGGACAATTCAACCACAGGAATGTTCCTAACGTCCTTCCAATCCATGCAAGCCTTACCTTGACCGTGTGGCATTAACCCTTAAAAATAAAACAGGGTTTTTTGATCTCACAGATTACAATGACATCTCTCCCCATAGGAATACATTGACAGCTCCCCTAAATTCAACCTGGAGCCTATGTGGGTTAATAATGCCTGTCTTCAATGCCAATCCATCAGGCCACTATGAGGTCTACCTGTGTCGATTCTAAGCTTCCTGGAGCAACCGGAAGTGGTTAAATTCACCCAAAATGTATTTTGATGTACATAACCTGCAAATGTGAAAATGACTGCATTCAACCCTGGGTAGATCAGTCAATTCTTAACATAAAGACTTTAGGATTCTCAGGATTCTGTAAGAGAATACCCAAAGCAAGATATTTGTTTACCTATAGCTTCCTGTGCCAACCGGAAGTGCCTTTAATTGGTGTCTCAGGGGCTTCTCCTTAGGAGGGATGGGGACACCACCACGGGACAGACCCCACACTCATCGCTAGAGATCGAACTTCAGACTCCCTTCAAAACCACTGAACCCCTCAACACACTGAAAGAGATTACGGTGCACACCCTTAGAGGGAGCCGGAACAGGATAACTCCCTCCACCATCACAGAGACACAGAGGAGGAGGAACTATCCAACACCCAGGGAGAGAGAACAAGTGACGTCAGTCGAACACAGTCAGAAAGAGGAGGTGGAAGAGGCGTTAGATAGAGGAGGATATTACCCTAGAGGCCATTCCTCCTGTTCATGTGAGCAAGAAAGAGCAGAAGGCTTCTGATCAGCCAAATGGCAGGCAGAGGGAGAGGTCATAGTGATTCACACCCACAGAGAGAAAGACAACCCACACAACCTCTTGGTTGAGATGAACCACACAGGTAGAGGCAGAGGGCCTTCAGGGCTAGCCAGTCAGCCTGCCTGCTCTGATCCTCAAGTCAATTGTATATAAATTCATGTTCATTAAAGATTTTTATTCAAGAATTGACAAGTCCCATTTCGTTAAAGGGGTCACCCTTTTCCTGCTACAAACACAACTTGCATATCATCACAGACTAGGCCAAAACGTTAATCTTTTAACCTTGCCTGAATAAAACAATGCATTTTTTATAGTGAGCAAGAGTTGCTCCTTTTCCTTTTCTATGATGATTCAAATATTTGGTTGCACCTCAACTGAACGTTGGTTGAGGGCCCCTTTTTTTTAATTAAAAGCATTAAAATTGTGATGTTTCTCACTTATTTACATAACCTACTCCACACTTGCAAAGTGAAAGTTTATAGAAATGTTCTGAAATTAAGTAGTAAACAGAAGAAAAGCAGAATTGAGTCCAATTATAATGCGAATAATTGAATGGTCTATGGTTCAATCCCATTTCTGAAGGTCTGATGAATAATTAATATTGTTTCTCCTCTTCCTTGTGGCAGGGGCAGCAGCACACTGCCCTCCAAAGCCTGCAAAATAATAGCCGGACTGCCCCTTTCCTAGCTCTGCATGGAACTTCCAGTGCCACGTCCTTGGTGACGTGTGGGGTGACATCCGGGATGACCACAGCAACATCCTCTGGAAAGGGAAAAAAGAGGAACAGAATGTGAACAAATGCAAACCGTAGCTTCTAAACACTGGCCAGTTGAAAGGTTCTACTAAGATGTCATGACAAACGGCACCTGTCAGAGTGCTCTCTAAGTCTCTCTCTCTTGGGTGCTCTGAATGGCCTTCCTCTGGCTGAAGCCACAGGGCCAGGAGGAGCCTGGGCACCACCTCCACCACCACCTGAGATGGGCTGAGCAGGTTGCTACGGGGCTCATTGGACTGCTCGCCCAGAATGCTCCTCACAGCTCTTTCCACGGTGCTGTGGACCTTAGGATCGCTGAATTCAACAATAAGGAGAAAACAAAGCTAAACGATGTGCAATGTACTCACTTAGAACACTTTCTTAGTCTGTTTCTGCGTAGTTCCAGATGTGTAGATAAATGGATCAAGTCATATGCGGGGCAGTACATGGAACTCACATGTCAGCTGGCGAGGTGGGGTGCATGGAGCGGCGGAGCTTGCAGAAAGCCTTGTGCTCTATGTTCATCATTTTTAGGCAAGTGTTTACTTCCCAGGCCTGCAGTATGAAACAGGAAGTCCCATTAGTGTAATTTCACAACAGATCTATCCTGCTGTGCTAACTCGTTGTTGAAAGGCTGGTAAAGAGCTCACTAACTTGTAGCATGTCTCTAACTCTCATTCTCTTACCAGCCGAGCGAGGTCGTTTCCCTCCTCCAGGGTTTCCTTCCACACCCTTCAAATAAAACACAGAGCATTTCAACTTTCCTGGCTTCTGATTTTTCTGTTGTTTATTTTACCCACATCTCCTGGAGTGCTGCTGGTGGCAGGGAATGGCAGTGAAGGTGAGTGCTGACGTGGTACTCACCACTCCCTAAGGGATTTTTGCCCTGAGACACCAGCCAGTTGCTCATGTGCTCCGTGGTGACATGGGGAGGGACCTGGCCTTGACTCTGGAGCAGCAGATAGTGGACCATGAGCTTCTTCTGCAAGATGAGGTAAGGTGTGAGACCGTGCCACGAAATACCATGTCATTTACTTTCAGAAGGGCCTCTCGCAACATTTCACAACTGCTCATGCCTCACAATTTGCAAGTGATATTAAGAACTCTTGTTTATGTTTTTGTATGGTGAATCTTACCTGTTTATTGTAATATGTTTCCTCCCAGCAGGCCTGCAGAGTCTGAAAATTAAGGCTGCTCCTACAGAATTCCTTTGAAGATCATGAAAATAATGATGCTTTGTTATGCACATTATGCACAGGCATTTACAGTATGCTAAAATTAATTTATCCTAAGATTACCTTTGTGGGACCATAAGTGAACTCCGGAATGCACCAAACCCTATCCATGGTAAGATGGGGAAGAAATGCAGCACTATAGATATACGGGATGCTCTAGAGATAACAGGAATGACTTACAGTCGCGAATGATCAATGGCTGTGGAGTCCTCCAATATGCTGCACTTAGAATTGAGTTGTAGGCGATGTTTGGCGCAAAATAGAATGTTTACATTCTATTGTCATGGAGAAATGGAATGTGTAGAACCTGTTTAATTGATTATGCTTCTATGTCTTTATTTCGTTAAACATTGAACTCTGTATTATGTCATAATGTGTATATGAGGACGTAGGAGCCCGTCCAGATTCATGACCCGATTATCCAGGTGCATGTTGCTTAGACCTACTAATCCATCCTTGGTTTACAAGTTAAATACATTGTTTATATATGCCTATACAAATCCATCGACCACATCCATTTAAAGCAATGATTGTCAATTGAAATTGTGGTTGTTCTGTTCTCCTGTTGTGCGCCTTGAGTGTTTGTCCCCTTAAGCACATTATTCCAATATTTTTCCGAGCTCTGAATTGACACAAGGAACACTTTTGAAAAGATAGTCGGTTAAAAATAAGAGTATGAATGACAATAAACGTATGACTTGGATTGTATGCGTAATAGTGTAGTAAACAGTATCGCTCAGCGCGGGAACTTTTGGTGTTAGGAAAGTTTGCGTTTTTAGCCTCCATGACACGTATCACTTCGTTGTCTTGTTGGTAATAGTAAAAATGCATGACAGTCGGCATTGTAATGGTCTAACAGGTGTTTTTCATTTTGCTTCTCACATTAAACAGACATTTGAGAACGGAATTGCTTACAGTTGTACCTATGATGCAGAGACACACTAAAGCTGTACAGTGTAGTTTGAATAATCAGTTTCAATTATTTGCAGATGAATTCCCTATTATTTACAAATCGAAAGATGTACCATTTGAAATGAATGTGGCAGAACAGTTTAGCATAGAGTTCTTGTGGGTGTCTTCTCCTTCAGTCTTTTTGCCTCCTAGGCCTTGTTTCTCATTACATGGGATTTCCCCAGTGCCAACTTCACACGAGATGGCCGCTGTCTACTGTCATGTGGTGCTGAATGACAGATATCGCTATGCCGATATTGCTGCTGTCCATGGACCTGAAATGTACAATGTACAACCGTCCAAACTTGACCCCACACACAAACACACACATTGATGCCAATCTCTCACACACTTTTGAACATTGCACAACCTGCAACAAAAAACTGAAAGAGCATTTTATTCCGTTTGTGTTTGAATAAAGACCCGAAGAATTCAATCAATGTGTGGATGTTGATTGGACAATGTATATGTGCTTTGCAGAAGTCATTTTTTAAATTCCCTGTAGCGTGAATTTTACTGGAGCATGATCAGATTGCTTTGTTTAAACCAGAATAAAGATTTGGTCTGAGAAACTATGCCGATTATAGCACGATAGCTTTATTTTTATTTTTAAATGAGGCAATGTATATATGACCCCCTTTCAAAGAGTCGCTCATTTATCACTTTCTTGCAGATATACAGTGCCTTCAGAAAGTGTTAATACCCCTTAACGTATTCCTCATGTTGTTTTCTTACAGCCTGAATTCCAAATGGATTAAATTATAGTTTTTTATCATCTCACCCATCTACAGACAACACCCCATAATGACAAAGTAAAAACATGTTTTAATTTTTTTTTCAAATGTATTGAAAATGAAATACAGAAATATTCACAATACATGTTAGAATCACCTTTGGCAGCGATTAAAGCTGTGAGTCTTTCTGGGTAAGTCTCCAAAAGCTTTGCACCCTTGGATTGTACCATATTTGCAATATCACAATATATACAGTACCAGTCAAAAGTCTGGACACACCTACTCATTTAAGGGTTTTTCTTTATTTTACAATTTTTTACATTTTAGAAAAATAGTGAAGACATCAAAACTATGAAATAGCACAATTGGAATCATGTAGTAAGCATTAACTGTTAAACAAATCAAAATATATTTTACATTTGAGAATCTTTGAAGTAGCCATCCTTTTCCTTGACCACTTTGCACACTCTTGGCATTCTCTCAAACCTTTTCATGAGGTAGTCACCAGGAATGTTTTTCAATTAACAGGTGTACCTTCTTAAAAGTTCATTTGTGGAATTTCTTTCCTTCTTAAAGCGTTTGAGCCAATAGGTTGTGTTGTGACAAGGTAGGGATGGTTTACAGAAGATATCCCTATTTGGTAAAAGACCAAGTCCATATTATGCCAAGAACAGCTCAAATAAGCAAAGAGAAACAAGTCCATCTTTACTTAAGACATGAATGTCAGTCAAAACGGAAAAATTCAAGAACTTTGAAAGTTTCTTCTAGTGTAGTCCCAAAAACCATGAAGCGTTTTGATGAAACTGGCTCTCATGAGGACTGCCACAGGAAAGGAAGACCCAAAGTTACCTCTGCTGCAGAGGATAGGTTCAGCAGAGTTCACTGCACCTCAGATTGGAGCCCAAATAAAAGCTTCACAGAGTTCAAGAAACACACACATCTCAACATGCACTGTTCATAGGAGACTGCGTGAATCAGGCCTTCATGGTTGAATTGTTCCATTGAAACCACTACTAAAGGACGGACGCCAATAATAAGAAGAGACTTGCATGGGACAAGAAACACGAGCAATGGACCTACAGTGCCTTGCAAAAGTATTCGGCCCCCTTGAACTTTGCGACCTTTTGCCACATTTCAGGCTTCAAACATAAAGATATAAAACTGTATTTTTTTGTGAAGAATCAACAACAAGTGGGACACAATCATGAAGTAGAAGGACATTTATTGGATATTTCAAACTTTTTTAACAAATAAAAAACAGAAAAATTGGGCGTGCAAAATTATTCAGCCCCCTTAAGTTAATACTTTGTAGCGCCACCTTTTTCTGCGATTACAGCTGTAAGTCGCTTGGGGTATGTCTCTATCAGTTTTGCACATCGAGAGACTGACATTTTTTCCCATTCCTCCTTGCAAAACAGCTCCAGCTCAGTGAGGTTGGATGGAGAGCATTTGTGAACAGCTGAAAGTTTAGAGGGACGGCCAGGTCCTGGTAGATTTGCAGTGGTCTGATACTCCTTCCATTTCAATATTATCCTTGCTCCTTGGGATGTTTAAAGCTTGGGAAATCTTTTTGTATCCAAATCCGGCTTTAAACTTCTTCACAACAGTATCTCGGACCTGCCTGGTGTGTTCCTTGTTCTTCATGATGCTCTCTGCGCTTTTAACGGACCTCTGAGACTATCACAGTGCAGGTGCATTTATACGGAGACTTGATTACACACAGGTGGATTGTATTTATCATCATTAGTCATTTAGGTCAACATTGGATCATTCAGAGATCCTCACTGAACTTCTGGAGAGAGTTTGCTGCACTGAAAGTAAAGGGGCTGAATAATTTTGCACGCCCAATTTTTCAGTTTTTGATTTGTTAAAAAAGTTTGAAATATCCAATAAATGTTGTTCCACTTCATGACTGTGTCCCACTTGTTGTTGATTCTTCACAAAAATACAGTTTTATATCTTTATGTTTGAAGCCTGAAATGTGGCAAAAGGTTGCAAAGTTCAAGGGGGCCGAATACTTTCGCAAGGCACTGTAAGTCTGGTGGAAATCTGTCCTTTGGTCTGATGAGTTCAAATTTGAGATTTTTTTCCCTTCAATGTGTGTGTGTAAAGAATCCAGGGTGTTTAGTTGGGTCTACTCTTCATTATAAAACAATTTGTTGAATGGTTTAAAATCCATCAGAAGCTGCTTCAATTCATGGTGGCTCTGAGTAAGTCTCGGGGACAGAGCTTGTTTTGCCAAGGAAAGTGACAAGGACTGAGGGAAAGTAAACTGGAAAATACATGGAAAGGATCATGGAAGAACCTCAGAGAACATTGCATTTTCAAGATCATGTAACATCAAAATGCATTTTATATTCCTGCCCTGACAGAAAAACCACATGTAACCAACTTACATTTTATGTGAGCACAAATTACATTTTGGTACACAACGTGATCACATTTTCACATTTGTAGTTCACATAAGATTACATTCAAATATGTTTTTGGAACACTTCCCGTGTTCACATGTGAAATTCATGGGGTTTTTGCCTAAACGCCCTGCAGTTCCACACTCAAGGTTCTTAATGATGCTTTAAATGCACATGTATGATTGTGCATGTGTAATGGGTTGAAAACAAAGTAACTAAAAACAGACACCCATTTATTATATCCCCCCCCATATTGTTTATGTATTTGTCTTAATGAATCTAAATGGTATTTTCAACATACTTTAGCGTCAGCAGTCCATAAGGCCAATAGATGGCGCTGTTGTACTGTTGTAGCAGGAGAAACATTAAGTTCAGGCCAAGCGCTCACCATTCTGCAGAATAAGGACCAGAACTTTACAGAGGTAAACTGTGTCTGTTCTTTTACTATTACAGGTATGTAACAGCACTTCAAACGTTCAACTACATACACAATATGTAATAACATGCTATTTAACAACGTTGTCCAGATATTATCACGTTAGGAAAGGTTTTGTTTTGGCTCTGTGTCGAACTGAGTGAGAGAAGAAGGTATTTACATTGAGTGAGAGTATATGTTAGCTTGATGCTAGCTGAGGTAAAAAAAAACATTTACGAGTTACAGAGACTATGTTTACTGAGTAGCTGACTTGTACTGGATTTAGTCTAGGAGATTTTTTATCAAGAATCCATTTGTTAGGGATTTCGGAGTTGGTTTTAGATGTTATTGGTTGTTTTGTGTAAAATTGTGCTCACTAGCTGGTAAACTGGCCGAGCACGCTCAGTCTGGTGGACTTTTAGTACATACAGTGAGAGAGAGAGGATTTTCTGGAGGTGCCACTATCTTCAAGCTGAATGTATTGTTGTCACTTTTCTATAGAGGTAGCGGTATATAGAAAAACATTCAGTTATTTATGGTTTCATATATAGGTGTTTCTATTGTATGAATGTGAAATACATTGTGGTTTTCATGTGAAACCAAACATTTTTGAATTCTGTTTTAGGTAAAGTGCATTTATGTTGTGTAATTTAAAGTGTGCACTTGTTTGATGTGAATATTTTCAAAGTACTAACAAGAAAATAGACAATTGAACAAGAGAAAAAAAACATTCTTCAGAATAAAGAAAGCGCCAGAACTTGGCAGACGTAAACTTGTGTCCGTTCTTTTTACTATTGCAGGCCACCTCAGCTACACATGTACTCTGTCTGCACACGCATCCACGCATGCACATACACACGGACAAACACACACTAATGTTCTCTCTCTTGTGCTTGTCAGCAGTTCATCGTGGCCCTGTCGTTCGCCTCCTTCACCAAAGCTCTGTCAAGGACCTACATGAAGAGTGCCATCACTCAGACACTTTTTCCCTGTCCAGCTCTCTCATCGGACTCATAGACGGCAGCTTTGAGATGGGTATCAACAATAACATTGAGTTGCTTCAGAACTCATGTAGTAAAAACCAGATACAGACTACAGTATGATTGATTTTTCTTGTGGTTCAATCAGAGTCTGCTCTCAATACTGTCCAGTTTTATAGTTGTTCCTATTAATTGATTGACTGGCTTTTGTCCATGACTCTACTGTCAAACCCCTAACATTGTTTTATTTGATGCTTTGTTGTTGCAGTCTAGTATCCAAACTGATATGCCATTTTTAGTAGAAAAAAAAAATGTTTATAATTTGTGATTCCTGACTACTGTAGTGTTGTGGTTTCTTGCAGGTAACCTGCTGTTCCTGGCTGTGGTCAGCCATTTTGGGGCGAAGCTGCACCGGCCCAGGCTCATTGCTATGGGCTGTTTCCTCATGGCTGTAGGATCCTTCCTCACAGGCCTGCCACACTTCTTCATGGGATGGTAAAACAACTGAAATACTGGTTAAACTTGTAGTTGTAGAGATACTCCAATGCGGAGGAAAGTTTCACTTTAGAAATAAAGTAATGTATCCAGTTGTTGATTAATCTCAGTTAACTTCTAACTAAAGTCTTAAGTAATTGGTCAGCTGCTTGATTATGTTTTGGGGCCATACATGTTAAGAGAAGGGATTAACTTGTTATGGCTGCAATCAATGGATCCCGGAGGTCCTAGGCATAATCAACTTCACCAAGCCGCTGGAAATCGAACGCGCCCACAGAACATCAGCGCCGAAACCCCGGCCAGATGAGCCCCCACGAGCCGTATTGATCAGGTTCCTCCGTTTCCAAGACAGAGAGAAGATACTGCAACTCGCAAGAGCCAAAGGGGACATCACCATTGATGGAAAGAGGGTCAGCCTTTTCCCAGATATGAGCGTGGATCTCGCCAGACGTCGCAATCAGTTCAGACCTGCCGCCAAAGCACTGAAGGAGAAGAACATCACCGGCTACCTCATCCACCCTGCATGGATGAAAGTTCAGTACCAAGGCCGAAGCCATCTCTTCAACACACCGGGAGAAGTGCACACTTTTCTCAAAAAACTGAGCAACGTCTGAGCCAGGACGGTCTCTCTGGGGGATAAAATGCAGTTTTTTCAACTCATTTCATTTTCAACTAACCGTATCTTCCCGGGGTGAGTTCTAATACATTTACAGGAGAGTATATTTTGGTTTAGTCCATATCTACTGGGCGAAGCAATAAGTGGGCTTAGGCTTAGGCTTTCCCCCTCATTTATGTTAATCTTTCGAAAAGAGACTCAAGCATCCCTTACCGTGGGCAGTAAATATTCAGCCATAAATATCTATTCACAACGTTTGTTTTCAATTTAGAGAGCTCGCAGGTTTTAGTTTACGCCAAGTTTTAGCTAGTAAGAGCAAGACGGAAAGCGAGCAGCAACGTATCTCTACAAGTGTATTCATGTTTGATTGTTGGGATTGTTGTTTTAGTCTGACAATCGGGGTGGGTGGGATTTTTATTATTTTTTTCTTCCTTTTTTCTATGTTTATTGTTTCCCTCCTAAAGAGACACACAGGTCACTTTTGTGCTCAAACCAAAGTTGAAACATTTCCTAATTATCTGCATATGATAGATTTCTATTCAGTTACATATTTGAAACCCAACCTATGCTTAATCCACTAAAATATGTCACATTCAACGCATAACCTGTCATTATGAAAATCACTGTATTCAAACCTGTGTAGATCAGTCAATTCTTAACTTAAAGACTTAAAACTCAGGATTCTGTAAGTGGCTATGTCAATCAAGACATGTGGTTACTTATAGCTTCCTGTGCCAACCGGAAGTGCCTTTAATTGGGTCACAGTGTTTCGAAGGGTTAAAAAAGTCACATCTCTCCAAAATGTCATATGTGTGACTAGGTAACCCTCCTGAACTGTAAATCAGTAATTTCTCCCAACAGATGTCAAAGAAAAGCTCTCTCTCACACACACACACACAGACACACACACACAGCAAGGATGGAGTGATAAAGTGCGGTGCTTAAAGACACAGAGAGCAGGCAATTGCATTACCATAATCCCTAGGCCGTGCGGAGTTCAACAAGACACCCCACTTGACTGTAGCTCACTTGGTCTGACCACAGTGACCATGCAAAAAAGTAGTCTCATGTAGCAGGCTTTGTCTGCGTAAAAAGTAATCTCATGTAGCTCACTCGGTCTGACCGGTGACCGCAGGGACCATGCAAAAAAAGTAGTATCATGTAGCTCACTCAGACCGGTCTGACCGCAGTGACCGTGCAAAAAAGTAATCTCATGTAGCTCACTTGGTCTGAGCATAGGGACCATTTAAAAAAAGTAGTCTCATCAATGTGATTGTTTTTAATGGAGAATTTGACTATGAGATGAGAGAATTTGACTATGAGATGACAATATAGTAGTTTGGGGAGTATTTTCTATAATAGAATGTATTTGACTACAAGCAGAGTAGGGGCCTCATCCTGAGCATTCTCAAATGGAAAAACACAGTTTGATCATGTGCTGACAGAGAGAGAGGGAGGAGTTTGGGGAGAGTTTAAAATGAGAAGAGTGATTTTTTTCTAATAGGCTGCATTTCACTTTGAGCTAACAAGGAGATGAGCATTCTAGAGTGGTGAGGAGTGGTTTCATGTATATTTTTGAGTATCAATTAAGCAGCCAGAAGCACTGTACTTTCTTTATTGCTTAAGGGATTGTGTTAAGTTGTTTTATTTACTATTATTTCCCTTTTCAATAGATTAGAATAGAATAGTATAGAATTGTATAGATGGCTCCAGTGCGCTCATGTCCAATATGCTATAAGGTTGTGGTTGGCTTTAGTCAGCACCTTAGGTATGTACACCATGTGAGGAACAGTGAGGAGAGGGTACTCCTCTGTAAGTGGCAGTCAGGCCGTGTCAATGTCAGGCAGGAGCAGTGTCCAGTGTCAGGATGCTCCACACATCTTAGCAGACTGGACCGGCATATAGACTCCCACTCAGAGCTCAACAGAGCACAGAGGAGACAGGTTTTAGAGGACCTTAGGAGACGGCTGACGATGGAGAGGCTGGCGGTGTTGAGGGCATCGACCCCTGACATCCCTATGGCGACAGATTTAGACATTGTGGAGACTGTAAGGAGAGAAGAGGAGGAGGAGGAAATGTTATGTTCACCTACAGAAGCAGAGGAGGAAGTGGACTGCAAAGAGGATTCCTGCCACTGCCATGCACCAATCCTGAGACTGAAAAAAGCTGTAAAAGAGAGGGTTGAGGCACTGCATACAAGAAGTGAGACCAACAAATCCATTAAAGAGGACAACCTTAAGTTGATCTCTGATCTGCAAAGGTTGAGAAAGAAGTACCAGCTGCTGAAAAGGCAGATGGGGATTGGCATGGTGAAGGCCCTCAACTTTCAGGCAGAGTCAGACACAGACACAAATCAAGAGGAGCAGGACCAAGCTCAGGGGACCAGAGAGAGGAGCCTACAGTGTCCGGGTCAAGCTGCAAACTCATCTTCCCGGGCTCTGCTATGAGTAAGTACTGTTTCTTCAAATAGTGACAAGAGTTTGTGTTTGAAAATAATATGATAAACCACCTGACTGATTCATGTAGCCTCATGAGATTGTAATTCTAGTCTAAAATGTTATGTTTTTTTGATTAGGTGTGTTTATCGAGGGATTCAGGAAGACCTGTGAGGGCCCTAATCCAAATTATAAGCTGAGTGAAAATTGTGCCTCAAAGGTCAAGAGGGTGACGCAATTTTTAAACTACATGGCGAAGAATGAGACCTACCAGTCCTCTCTCATTTTCCTGACAGACCATGACAAAATAAGGAAGTAAGCAGAATTATTTTTTCTCTCTAGCCTCACAAGCATTAACCAACAATACAGTATTTGATTGTATGATTTGTGTGTGTGTGTGTGTGTGTGTGTGTTTTTAGATGGGTTCAATTCCTCCAGAAGAACAAGGCAATCACCACAGTCAACCACTACACCTTGACTATTGGTGCATTTCTTAAATATTCTGAGGAGACCCCTCCATCTGGCTGCCGGCTGACCGTGAACCAATGGAGGGGGATCAACCGGTTGATGAAGGGCATTAGCAAGTCCATGAGACGACCAGTTTCCCTTCACCAGATAAAGGTGAAGGACAACAAGGAAGGCAAGGTGGTGTCCAAAAAGAGCCTGCTGGAGTGCCAGTCTCTTGCCAAGGCCAAAATCCCTCAAGTGCTGAGTAAGTTTTTCTCAATCTGTGATGTCACTGTTTTTACACACTTATAGACGTCAGAGATGTATAGAATGCATTATGGAGTGGGATTATGAAGCTGCCTTTTTTTATTTTCATGTTCACAGAAACATTGGAAGAAACAAGGACACAGAGGAATCAGTACAGGTTTTATGGGTACCTGTGTGCCTACTTTACATCCATATACGGCCACAGACCAGGCCTATATAAAAACATGTTGGTGAAAGAGGTGGAGGAGGCAAAATGTGACCAGTCTGGGGTGTACCTGATCAATGTAAGTCTATGAAATACAGCTGGCTGTGTTTATTTGTTTGTTTGCTTGGTTGGTTATCTTTGGAAACAATTGCAGTCGCAGGAGCGTAATGTGTTTTTTTGTGTTTTTTCTCTGTTCAATTTCTATTAGGTGGGGGAACACAAAACAAATCGGGAGTACGGCATGGTCCAGATGTCGCTGACAAAGGAGGAGTACAGCTGGTTTTCCGACTTCCTCAAATTCAAGCACTGTCTCTTAGGGGGAAAGAAGGCCCAGCACTTCTTTTTCAATTCAACAAACACTCAGATGAAGAACCTGCCTGCCTACCTGAGGGAGGTGTGGAAGGAGATGGGTCTGCCCGAATGTCCTTCATTCACTGACCTGAGGACCTCCATTGTCACTCATGTAGGTCAGATTAGATAGGAATCTAATTAATGTAAGATCCTATTCTATTGTTGTCTGAAGTAATATCAATAATATCATATATTTGTGTGTGTGTGTGTGTGTGTGTGTGTGTCTTACAGGTAAAAAACATGCTCCCAAAGGTTGACAGGGAAAGGGTGGCCAACTTCATGTGCCACAACATCCAGACGGCAGACAAATATTATGCCATGAATTTAAATCCAACCCAAGCAAATGAAACCAGGGCACTCTTTGAGGCTGCACTGAAGGGGGAAGATAACACAGTCGCCGCAGAGAACCAGCCCTCCACCTCAGGAGAAAGAAAGCAGAAGGTGAGAGAGGATGCCTCCCTCTCCGACGGGAGCACCACCCCTGAAGAGACCAAGGTGATGTACCAGGAGTCTGGCACGTCCGCCGGTGACTCGGAAGAGGAGGAAGAGGATGAAGATGAGGAACAGATGGCCAGACAACTTCCAGTAAGATCAGCTATTCTGACAGGACACATTTGATTATCAAAATGTACTTGTAAACTATGTAACAGTCAAGTGTGAATTCTGAGATATATCTAATTTCTTGTGTTTGCTCTGTCAGGAGACACCTTCCAAGGTGACCAATCCTCAGGTGGAGATGGAACTTACCCCAAAGAGGAAGCGGAGCATCTGCACACGCCGCATGGAGGTCGCCATCAGCCCCATGCTAGTCTCACCCCTCAAAGTGAGGCTCAAGTCGCCCCCCCCACCAGTCCCTCATTGTCACATTAAAAGGGATGCAACAACTAAACTCAAATAAAGTCAGACTAAAAAATGCCATTGCCTCAAGGAGGTTAAAGCTGCAGGAGAAGGTGCAAAAGAGAGGAGGGGACCCCTGATGCAGCTCGAAGGAAGGGGAGCCGACCAACAACAAGACTTCCTCTTCCAAATAGTCATGTAGATTGTTTTAGACTCTCACATTTATACTGTTCTGATTTTGTTTGGTTTGATTTTCAATTTTGGTGTGCTTGTTTACATTTTAGAAGTGTAAAATGTGTGTAATTTAGTCTAACGGTCTGTTCAATTTTCTATTTTGGTGTGATTCTTTATAATGTAAAGGTTTGAGAGAACCGTTAGGTTTAGAAGGACAATTCAACCACAGGAATGTTCCTAACGTCCTTCCAATCCATGCAAGCCTTACCTTGACCGTGTGGCATTAACCCTTAAAAATAAAACAGGGTTTTTTGATCTCACAGATTACAATGACATCTCTCCCCATAGGAATACATTGACAGCTCCCCTAAATTCAACATGGAGCCTATGTGGGTTAATAATGCCTTATGAACCTGTCTTCAATGCCAATCCATCAGGCCACTATGAGGTCTACCTGTGTCGATTCTAAGCTTCCTGGAGCAACCGGAAGTGGTTAAATTCACCCAAAATGTATTTTGATGTACATAACCTGCAAATGTGAAAATGACTGCATTCAACCCTGGGTAGATCAGTCAATTCTTAACATAAAGACTTTAGGATTCTCAGGATTCTGTAAGAGAATACCCAAAGCAAGATATTTGTTTACCTATAGCTTCCTGTGCCAACCGGAAGTGCCTTTAATTGGTGTCTCAGGGGCTTCTCCTTAGGAGGGATGGGGACACCACCACGGGACAGACCCCACACTCATCGCTAGAGATCGAACTTCAGACTCCCTTCAAAACCACTGAACCCCTCAACACACCGAAAGAGATTACGGTGCACACCCTTAGAGGGAGCCGGAACAGGATAACTCCCTCCACCATCACAGAGACACAGAGGAGGAGGAACTATCCAACACCCAGGGAGAGAGAACAAGTGACGTCAGTCGAACACAGTCAGAAAGAGGAGGTGGAAGAGGCGTTAGATAGAGGAGGATATTACCCCAGAGGCCATTCCTCCTGTTCATGTGAGCAAGAAAGAGCAGAAGGCTTCTGATCAGCCAAATGGCAGGCAGAGGGAGAGGTCATAGTGATTCACACCCACAGAGAGAAAGACAACCCACACAACCTCTTGGTTGAGATGAACCACACAGGTAGAGGCAGAGGGCCTTCAGGGCTAGCCAGTCAGCCTGCCTGCTCTGATCCTCAAGTCAATTGTATATAAATTCATGTTCATTAAAGATTTTTATTCAAGAATTGACAAGTCCCATTTCGTTAAAGGGGTCACCCTTTTCCTGCTACAAACACAACTTGCATATCATCACAGACTAGGCCAAAACGTTAATCTTTTAACCTTGCCTGAATAAAACAATGCATTTTTTATAGTGAGCAAGAGTTGCTCCTTTTCCTTTTCTATGATGATTCAAATATTTGGTTGCACCTCAACTGAACGTTGGTTGAGGGCCCCTTTTTTTTAATTAAAAGCATTAAAATTGTGATGTTTCTCACTTATTTACATAACCTACTCCACACTTGCAAAGTGAAAGTTTATAGAAATGTTCTGAAATTAAGTAGTAAACAGAAGAAAAGCAGAATTGAGTCCAATTATAATGCGAATAATTGAATGGTCTATGGTTCAATCCCATTTCTGAAGGTCTGATGAATAATTAATATTGTTTCTCCTCTTCCTTGTGGCAGGGGCAGCAGCACACTGCCCTCCAAAGCCTGCAAAATAATAGCCGGACTGCCCCTTTCCTAGCTCTGCATGGAACTTCCAGTGCCACGTCCTTGGTGACGTGTGGGGTGACATCCGGGATGACCACAGCAACATCCTCTGGAAAGGGAAAAAAGAGGAACAGAATGTGAACAAATGCAAACCGTAGCTTCTAAACACTGGCCAGTTGAAAGGTTCTACTAAGATGTCATGACAAACGGCACCTGTCAGAGTGCTCTCTAAGTCTCTCTCTCTTGGGTGCTCTGAATGGCCTTCCTCTGGCTGAAGCCACAGGGCCAGGAGGAGCCTGGGCACCACCTCCACCACCACCTGAGATGGGCTGAGCAGGTTGCTACGGGGCTCATTGGACTGCTCGCCCAGAATGCTCCTCACAGCTCTTTCCACGGTGCTGTGGACCTTAGGATCGCTGAAATCAACAATAAGGAGAAAATAAAGCTAAACGATGTGCAATGTACTCACTTAGAACACTTTCTTAGTCTGTTTCTGCGTAGTTCCAGATGTGTAGATAAATGGATCAAGTCATATGCGGGGCAGTACATGGAACTCACATGTCAGCTGGCGAGGTGGGGTGCATGGAGCGGCGGAGCTTGCAGAAAGCCTTGTGCTCTATGTTCATCATTTTTAGGCAAGTGTTTACTTCCCAGGCCTGCAGTATGAAACAGGAAGTCCCATTAGTGTAATTTCACAACAGATCTATCCTGCTGTGCTAACTCGTTGTTGAAAGGCTGGTAAAGAGCTCACTAACTTGTAGCATGTCTCTAACTCTCATTCTCTTACCAGCCGAGCGAGGTCGTTTCCCTCCTCCAGGGTTTCCTTCCACACCCTTCAAATAAAACACAGAGCATTTCAACTTTCCTGGCTTCTGATTTTTCTGTTGTTTATTTTACCCACATCTCCTGGAGTGCTGCTGGTGGCAGGGAATGGCAGTGAAGGTGAGTGCTGACGTGGTACTCACCACTCCCTAAGGGATTTTTGCCCTGAGACACCAGCCAGTTGCTCATGTGCTCCGTGGTGACATGGGGAGGGACCTGGCCTTGACTCTGGAGCAGCAGATTGTGGACCATGAGCTTCTTCTGCAAGATGAGGTAAGGTGTGAGACCGTGCCACGAAATACCATGTCATTTACTTTCAGAAGGGCCTCTCGCAACATTTCACAACTGCTCATGCCTCACAATTTGCAAGTGATATTAAGAACTCTTGTTTATGTTTTTGTATGGTGAATCTTACCTGTTTATTGTAATATGTTTCCTCCCAGCAGGCCTGCAGAGTCTGAAAATTAAGGCTGCTCCTACAGAATTCCTTTGAAGATCATGAAAATAATGATGCTTTGTTATGCACATTATGCACAGGCATTTACAGTATGCTAAAATTAATTTATCCTAAGATTACCTTTGTGGGACCATAAGTGAACTCCGGAATGCACCAAACCCTATCCATGGTAAGATGGGGAAGAAATGCAGCACTATAGATATACGGGATGCTCTAGAGATAACAGGAATGACTTACAGTCGCGAATGATCAATGGCTGTGGAGTCCTCCAATATGCTGCACTTAGAATTGAGTTGTAGGCGATGTTTGGCGCAAAATAGAATGTTTACATTCTATTGCCATGGAGAAATGGAATGTGTAGAACCTGTTTAATTGATTATGCTTCTATGTCTTTATTTCGTTAAACATTGAACTCTGTATTATGTCATAATGTGTATATGAGGACGTAGGAGCCCGTCCAGATTCATGACCCGATTATCCAGGTGCATGTTGCTTAGACCTACTAATCCATCCTTGGTTTACAAGTTAAATACATTGTTTATATATGCCTATACAAATCCATCGACCACATCCATTTAAAGCAATGATTGTCAATTGAAATTGTGGTTGTTCTGTTCTCCTGTTGTGCGCCTTGAGTGTTTGTCCCCTTAAGCACATTATTCCAATATTTTTCCGAGCTCTGAATTGACACAAGGAACACTTTTGAAAAGATAGTCGGTTAAAAATAAGAGTATGAATGACAATAAACGTATGACTTGGATTGTATGCGTAATAGTGTAGTAAACAGTATCGCTCAGCGCGGGAACTTTTGGTGTTAGGAAAGTTTCCGTTTTTAGCCTCCATGACACGTATCACTTCGTTGTCTTGTTGGTAATAGTAAAAATGCATGACAGTCGGCATTGTAATGGTCTAACAGGTGTTTTTCATTTTGCTTCTCACATTAAACAGACATTTGAGAACGGAATTGCTTACAGTTGTACCTATGTTGCAGAGACACACTAAAGCTGTACAGTGTAGTTTGAATAATCAGTTTCAATTATTTGCAGATGAATTCCCTATTATTTACAAATCGAAAGATGTACCATTTGAAATGAATGTGGCAGAACAGTTTAGCATAGAGTTCTTGTGGGTGTCTTCTCCTTCAGTCTTTTTGCCTCCTAGGCCTTGTTTCTCATTACATGGGATTTCCCCAGTGCCAACTTCACACGAGATGGCCGCTGTCTACTGTCATGTGGTGCTGAATGACAGATATCGCTATGCCGATATTGCTGCTGTCCATGGACCTGAAATGTACAATGTACGACCGTCCAAACTTGACCCCACACACAAACACACACATTGATGCCAATCTCTCACACACTTTTGAACATTGCACAACCTGCAACAAAAAACTGAAAGAGCATTTTATTCCGTTTGTGTTTGAATAAAGACCCGAAGAATTCAATCAATGTGTGGATGTTGATTGGACAATGTATATGTGCTTTGCAGAAGTCATTTTTTAAATTCCCTGTAGCGTGAATTTTACTGGAGCATGATCAGATTGCTTTGTTTAAACCAGAATAAAGATTTGGTCTGAGAAACTATGCCGATTATAGCACGATAGCTTTATTTTTATTTTTAAATGAGGCAATGTATATATGACCCCCTTTCAAAGAGTCGCTCATTTATCACTTTCTTGCACTTTCTTCAGAAAGTGTTAATACCCCTTAACGTATTCCTCATGTTGTTTTCTTACAGCCTGAATTCCAAATGGATTAAATTATAGTTTTTTATCATCTCACCCAACTACAGACAACACCCCATAATGACAAAGTAAAAACATGTTTTAATTTTTTTTTCAAATGTATTGAAAATGAAATACAGAAATATTCACAATACATGTTAGAATCACCTTTGGCAGCGATTAAAGCTGTGAGTCTTTCTGGGTAAGTCTCCAAAAGCTTTGCACCCTTGGATTGTACCATATTTGCAATATCACAATATATACAGTACCAGTCAAAAGTCTGGACACACCTACTCATTTAAGGGTTTTTCTTTATTTTACAATTTTTTACATTTTAGAAAAATAGTGAAGACATCAAAACTATGAAATAGCACAATTGGAATCATGTAGTAAGCATTAACTGTTAAACAAATCAAAATATATTTTACATTTGAGAATCTTTGAAGTAGCCATCCTTTTCCTTGACCACTTTGCACACTCTTGGCATTCTCTCAAACCTTTTCATGAGGTAGTCACCAGGAATGTTTTTCAATTAACAGGTGTACCTTCTTAAAAGTTCATTTGTGGAATTTCTTTCCTTCTTAAAGCGTTTGAGCCAATATGTTGTGTTGTGACAAGGTAGGGATGGTTTACAGAAGATATCCCTATTTGGTAAAAGACCAAGTCCATATTATGCCAAGAACAGCTCAAATAAGCAAAGAGAAACAAGTCCATCTTTACTTAAGACATGAATGTCAGTCAAAACGGAAAAATTCAAGAACTTTGAAAGTTTCTTCTAGTGTAGTCCCAAAAACCATGAAGCGTTTTGATGAAACTGGCTCTCATGAGGACTGCCACAGGAAAGGAAGACCCAAAGTTACCTCTGCTGCAGAGGATAGGTTCAGCAGAGTTCACTGCACCTCAGATTGGAGCCCAAATAAAAGCTTCACAGAGTTCAAGAAACACACACATCTCAACATGCACTGTTCATAGGAGACTGCGTGAATCAGGCCTTCATGGTTGAATTGTTCCATTGAAACCACTACTAAAGGACGGACGCCAATAATAAGAAGAGACTTGCATGGGACAAGAAACACGAGCAATGGACCTAAGTCTGGTGGAAATCTGTCCTTTGGTCTGATGAGTTCAAATTTGAGATTTTTTTCCCTTCAATGTGTGTGTGTAAAGAATCCAGGGTGTTTAGTTGGGTCTACTCTTCATTATAAAACAATTTGTTGAATGGTTTAAAATCCATCAGAAGCTGCTCCAATTCATGGTGGCTCTGAGTAAGTCTCGGGGACAGAGCTTGTTTTGCCAAGGAAAGTGAAAAGGACTGAGGGAAAGTAAACTGGAAAATACATGGAAAGGATCATGGAAGAACCTCAGAGAACATTGCATTTTCAAGATCATGTAACATCAAAATGCATTTTATATTCCTGCCCTGACAGAAAAACCACATGTAACCAACTTACATTTTATGTGAGCACAAATTACATTTTGGTACACAACCACAACGTTCAACTACATACACAATATGTAATAACATGCTATTTAACAACGTTGTCCAGATATTATCACGTTAGGAAAGGTTTTGTTTTGGCTCTGTGTCGAACTGAGTGAGAGAAGAAGGTATTTACATTGAGTGAGAGTATATGTTAGCTTGATGCTAGCTGAGGTAAAAAAAAACATTTACGAGTTACAGAGACTATGTTTACTGAGTAGCTGACTTGTACTGGATTTAGTCTAGGAGATTTTTTATCAAGAATCCATTTATTAGGGATTTCGGAGTTGGTTTTAGATGTTATTGGTTGTTTTGTGTAAAATTGTGCTCACTAGCTGGTAAACTGGCCGAGCACGCTCAGTCTGGTGGACTTTTAGTACATACAGTGAGAGAGAGAGGATTTTCTGGAGGTGCCACTATCTTAAAGCTGAATGTATTGTTGTCACTTTTCTATAGAGGTAGCGGTATATAGAAAAACATTCAGTTATTTATGGTTTCATATATAGGTGTTTCTATTGTATGAATGTGAAATACATTGTGGTTTTCATGTGAAACCAAACATTTTTGAATTCTGTTTTAGGTAAAGTGCATTTATGTTGTGTAATTTAAAGTGTGCACTTGTTTGATGTGAATATTTTCAAAGTACTAACAAGAAAATAGACAATTGAACAAGAGAAAAAAAACATTCTTCAGAATAAAGAAAGCGCCAGAACTTGGCAGACGTAAACTTGTGTCCGTTCTTTTTACTATTGCAGGCCACCTCAGCTACACATGTACTCTGTCTGCACACGCATCCACGCATGCACATACACACGGACAAACACACACTAATGTTCTCTCTCTTGTGCTTGTCAGCAGTTCATCGTGGCCCTGTCGTTCGCCTCCTTCACCAAAGCTCTGTCAAGGACCTACATGAAGAGTGCCATCACTCAGACACTTTTTCCCTGTCCAGCTCTCTCATCGGACTCATAGACGGCAGCTTTGAGATGGGTATCAACAATAACATTGAGTTGCTTCAGAACTCATGTAGTAAAAACCAGATACAGACTACAGTATGATTGATTTTTCTTGTGGTTCAATCAGAGTCTGCTCTCAATACTGTCCAGTTTTATAGTTGTTCCTATTAATTGATTGACTGGCTTTTGTCCATGACTCTACTGTCAAACCCCTAACATTGTTTTATTTGATGCTTTGTTGTTGCAGTCTAGTATCCAAACTGATATGCCATTTTTAGTAGAAAAAAAATTGTTTATAATTTGTGATTCCTGACTACTGTAGTGTTGTGGTTTCTTGCAGGTAACCTGCTGTTCCTGGCTGTGGTCAGCCATTTTGGGGCGAAGCTGCACCGGCCCAGGCTCATTGCTATGGGCTGTTTCCTCATGGCTGTAGGATCCTTCCTCACAGGCCTGCCACACTTCTTCATGGGATGGTAAAACAACTGAAATACTGGTTAAACTTGTAGTTGTAGAGATACTCCAATGCGGAGGAAAGTTTCACTTTAGAAATAAAGTAATGTATCCAGTTGTTGATTAATCTCAGTTAACTTCTAACTAAAGTCTTAAGTAATTGGTCAGCTGCTTGATTATGTTTTGGGGCCATACATGTTAAGAGAAGGGATTAACTTGTTATGGCTGCAATCAATGGATCCCGGAGGTCCTAGGCATAATCAACTTCACCAAGCCGCTGGAAATCGAACGAGCCCACAGAACATCAGCGCCGAAACCCCGGCCAGATGAGCCCCCACGAGCCGTATTGATCAGGTTCCTCCGTTTCCAAGACAGAGAGAAGATACCGCAACTCGCAAGAGCCAAAGGGGACATCACCATTGATGGAAAGAGGGTCAGCCTTTTCCCAGATATGAGCGTGGATCTCGCCAGACGTCGCAATCAGTTCAGACCTGCCGCCAAAGCACTGAAGGAGAAGAACATCACCGGCTACCTCATCCACCCTGCATGGATGAAAGTTCAGTACCAAGGCCGAAGCCATCTCTTCAACACACCGGGAGAAGTGCACACTTTTCTCAAAAAACTGAGCAACGTCTGAGCCAGGACGGTCTCTCTGGGGGATAAAATGCAGTTTTTTCAACTCATTTCATTTTCAACTAACCGTATCTTCCCGGGGTGAGTTCTAATACATTTACAGGAGAGTATATTTTGGTTTAGTCCATATCTACTGGGCGAAGCAATAAGTGGGCTTAGGCTTAGGCTTTCCCCCTCATTTATGTTAATCTTTCGAAAAGAGACTCAAGCATCCCTTACCGTGGGCAGTAAATATTCAGCCATAAATATCTATTCACAACGTTTGTTTTCAATTTAGAGAGCTCGCAGGTTTTAGTTTACGCCAAGTTTTAGCTAGTAAGAGCAAGACGGAAAGCGAGCAGCAACGTATCTCTACAAGTGTATTCATGTTTGATTGTTGGGATTGTTGTTTTAGTCTGACAATCGGGGTGGGTGGGATTTTTATTATTTTTTTCTTCCTTTTTTCTATGTTTATTGTTTCCCGCCTAAAAAGACACACAGGTCACTTTTGTGCTCAAATCAAAGTTGAAACATTTCCTAATTATCTGCATATGATAGATTTCTATTCAGTTACATATTTGAAACCCAACCTATGCTTAATCCACTAAAATATGTCACATTCAACGCATAACCTGTCATTATGAAAATCACTGTATTCAAACCTGTGTAGATCAGTCAATTCTTAACTTAAAGACTTAAAACTCAGGATTCTGTAAGTGGCTATGTCAATCAAGACATGTGGTTACTTATAGCTTCCTGTGCCAACCGGAAGTGCCTTTAATTGGGTCACAGTGTTTCGAAGGGTTAAAAAAGTCACATCTCTCCAAAATGTCATATGTGTGACTAGGTAACCCTCCTGAACTGTAAATCAGTCATTTCTCGCAACAGATGTCAAAGAAAAGCTCTCTCTCACACACACACACACACAGACACACACACACAGCAAGGATGGAGTGATAAAGTGCGGTGCTTAAAGACACAGAGAGCAGGCAATTGCATTACCATAATCCCTAGGCCGTGCGGAGTTCAACAAGTCACCCCACTTGACTGTAGCTCACTTGGTCTGACCACAGTGACCATGCAAAAAAGTAGTCTCTACATCAGGCTTTGTCTGCGTAAAAAGTAATCTCATGTAGCTCACTCGGTCTGACCGGTGACCGCAGGGACCATGCAAAAAAAGTAGTATCATGTAGCTCACTCAGACCGGTCTGACCGCAGTGACCGTGCAAAAAAGTAATCTCATGTAGCTCACTTGGTCTGAGCATAGGGACCATTTAAAAAAAGTAGTCTCATCAATGTGATTGTTTTTAATGGAGAATTTGACTATGAGATGAGAGAATTTGACTATGAGATGACAATATAGTAGTTTGGGGAGTATTTTCTATAATAGAATGTATTTGACTACAAGCAGAGTAGGGGCCTCATCCTGAGCATTCTCAAATGGAAAAACACAGTTTGATCATGTGCTGACAGAGAGAGAGGGAGGAGTTTGGGGAGAGTTTAAAATGAGAAGAGTGATTTTTTCTAATAGGCTGCATTTCACTTTGAGCTAACAAGGAGATGAGCATTCTAGAGTGGTGAGGAGTGGTTTCATGTATATTTTTGAGTATCAATTAAGCAGCCAGAAGCACTGTACTTTCTTTATTGCTTAAGGGATTGTGTTAAGTTGTTTTATTTACTATTATTTCCCTTTTCAATAGAATAGAATAGAATAGTATAGAATTGTATAGATGGCTCCAGTGCGCTCATGTCCAATATGCTATAAGGTTGTGGTTGGCTTTAGTCAGCACCTTAGGTATGTACACCATGTGAGGAACAGTGAGGAGAGGGTACTCCTCTGTAAGTGGCAGTCAGGCCGTGTCAATGTCAGGCAGGAGCAGTGTCCAGTGTCAGGATGCTCCACACATCTTAGCAGACTGGACCGGCATATAGACTCCCACTCAGAGCTCAACAGAGCACAGAGGAGACAGGTTTTAGAGGACCTTAGGAGACGGCTGACGATGGAGAGGCTGGCGGTGTTGAGGGCATCGACCCCTGACATCCCTATGGCGACAGATTTAGACATTGTGGAGACTGTAAGGAGAGAAGAGGAGGAGGAGGAAATGTTATGTTCACCTACAGAAGCAGAGGAGGAAGTGGACTGCAAAGAGGATTCCTGCCACTGCCATGCACCAATCCTGAGACTGAAAAAAGCTGTAAAAGAGAGGGATGAGGCACTGCATACAAGAAGTGAGACCAACAAATCCATTAAAGAGGACAACCTTAAGTTGATCTCTGATCTGCAAAGGTTGAGAAAGAAGTACCAGCTGCTGAAAAGGCAGATGGGGATTGGCATGGTGAAGGCCCTCAACTTTCAGGCAGAGTCAGACACAGACACAAATCAAGAGGAGCAGGACCAAGCTAGAGGTTCAGGGGACCAGAGAGAGGAGCCTACAGTGTCCGGGTCAAGCTGCAAACTCATCTTCCCGGGCTCTGCTATGAGTAAGTACTGTTTCTTCAAATAGTGACAAGAGTTTGTGTTTGAAAAGAATATGATAAACCACCTGACTGATTCATGTAGCCTCATGAGATTGTAATTCTAGTCTAAAATGTTATGTTTTTTTGATTAGGTGTGTTTATCGAGGGATTCAGGAAGACCTGTGAGGGCCCTAATCCAAATTATAACCTGAGTGAAAATTGTGCCTCAAAGGTCAAGAGGGTGACGCAATTTTTAAACTACATGGCGAAGAATGAGACCTACCAGTCCTCTCTCATTTTCCTGACAGACCATGACAAAATAAGGAAGTAAGCAGAATAATTTTTTCTCTCTAGCCTCACAAGCATTAACCAACAATACAGTATTTGATTGTATGATTTGTGTGTGTGTGTGTGTGTGTGTGTGTGTTTTTAGATGGGTTCAATTCCTCCAGAAGAACAAGGCAATCACCACAGTCAACCACTACACCTTGACTATTGGTGCATTTCTTAAATATTCTGAGGAGACCCCTCCATCTGGCTGCCGGCTGACCGTGAACCAATGGAGGGGGATCAACCGGTTGATGAAGGGCATTAGCAAGTCCATGAGACGACCAGTTTCCCTTCACCAGATAAAGGTGAAGGACAACAAGGAAGGCAAGGTGGTGTCCAAAAAGAGCCTGCTGCAGTGCCAGTCTCTTGCCAAGGCCAAAATCCCTCAAGTGCTGAGTAAGTTTTTCTCAATCTGTGATGTCACTGTTTTTACACACTTATAGACGTCAGAGATGTATAGAATGCATTATGGAGTGGGATTATGAAGCTGCCTTTTTTTATTTTCATGTTCACAGAAACATTGGAAGAAACAAGGACACAGAGGAATCAGTACAGGTTTTATGGGTACCTGTGTGCCTACTTTACATCCATATACGGCCACAGACCAGGCCTATATAAAAACATGTTGGTGAAAGAGGTGGAGGAGGCAAAATGTGACCAGTCTGGGGTGTACCTGATCAATGTAAGTCTATGAAATACAGCTGGCTGTGTTTATTTGTTTGTTTGCTTGGTTGGTTATCTTTGGAAACAATTGCAGTCGCAGGAGCGTAATGTGTTTTTTTGTGTTTTTTCTCTGTTCAATTTCTATTAGGTGGGGGAACACAAAACAAATCGGGAGTACGGCATGGTCCAGATGTCGCTGACAAAGGAGGAGTACAGCTGGTTTTCCGACTTCCTCAAATTCAAGCACTGTCTCTTAGGGGGAAAGAAGGCCCAGCACTTCTTTTTCAATTCAACAAACACTCAGATGAAGAACCTGCCTGCCTACCTGAGGGAGGTGTGGAAGGAGATGGGTCTGCCCGAATGTCCTTCATTCACTGACCTGAGGACCTCCATTGTCACTCATGTAGGTCAGATTAGATAGGAATCTAATTAATGTAAGATCCTATTCTATTGTTGTCTGAAGTAATATCAATAATATCATATATTTGTGTGTGTGTGTGTGTGTGTGTGTCTTACAGGTAAAAAACATGCTCCCAAAGGTTGACAGGGAAAGGGTGGCCAACTTCATGTGCCACAACATCCAGACGGCAGACAAATATTATGCCATGAATTTAAATCCAACCCAAGCAAATGAAACCAGGGCACTCTTTGAGGCTGCACTGAAGGGGGAAGATAACACAGTCGCCGCAGAGAACCAGCCCTCCACCTCAGGAGAAAGAAAGCAGAAGGTGAGAGAGGATGCCTCCCTCTCCGACGGGAGCACCACCCCTGAAGAGACCAAGGTGATGTACCAGGAGTCTGGCACGTCCGCCGGTGACTCGGAAGAGGAGGAAGAGGATGAAGATGAGGAACAGATGGCCAGACAACTTCCAGTAAGATCAGCTATTCTGACAGGACACATTTGATTATCAAAATGTACTTGTAAACTATGTAACAGTCAAGTGTGAATTCTGAGATATATCTAATTTCTTGTGTTTGCTCTGTCAGGAGACACCTTCCAAGGTGACCAATCCTCAGGTGGAGATGGAACTTACCCCAAAGAGGAAGCGGAGCATCTGCACACGCCGCATGGAGGTCGCCATCAGCCCCATGCTAGTCTCACCCCTCAAAGTGAGGCTCAAGTCGCCCCCCCCACCAGTCCCTCATTGTCACATTAAAAGGGATGCAACAACTAAACTCAAATAAAGTCAGACTAAAAAATGCCATTGCCTCAAGGAGGTTAAAGCTGCAGGAGAAGGTGCAAAAGAGAGGAGGGGACCCCTGATGCAGCTCGAAGGAAGGGGAGCCGACCAACAACAAGACTTCCTCTTCCAAATAGTCATGTAGATTGTTTTAGACTCTCACATTTATACTGTTCTGATTTTGTTTGGTTTGATTTTCAATTTTGGTGTGCTTGTTTACATTTTAGAAGTGTAAAATGTGTGTAATTTAGTCTAACTGTCTGTTCAATTTTCTATTTTGGTGTGATTCTTTATAATGTAAAGGTTTGTTCTGTTTTATTAAATAACTAGTTTAGTAATTATTTGTGTTGTGCTTTCTTTAAGGTTATATTCTAACTGTCTGTTCAATTTTCTATTTTGGTGTGATTCTTTATAATGTAAAGGTTTGTTCTGTTTTATTAAATAACTAGTTGAGTAATTCTTTGTGTTGTGCTTTCTTTAAGGTTTATATTTAGTTTGTAACTTAATTTGTAAGTGTTAAACATTCACTGTCTTGTGTTGTTGTCTGTGAAGGTAGGAACAAATATTTAGGCATTATTGGCATGGGAATCATATGTTTACATTGGCAAAGCAAATTAAGTAGATAATAAACAAAAGTGAAATAAACAATAAAGTCCTGCTGTAGACTGTACTACTGCTGTTCAGGAAGCACAATTTGAACTAGAAACTTACACAGACAGGCTGAAATAAACACTAAAAAATAACAAATGGCATCACCGTAATATCCCGCTTGACCGTAGCTCGCTCGGTCTGAGCGCAGCGACCATGAGAAAAGTAAGCCCAAAATGAAGCCTGCCCCACAACGTCATTTGCTTTTGGGTGACAGTGAGAGAACCGTTAGGTTTAGAAGGACAATTCAACCACAGGAATGTTCCTAACGTCCTTCCGATCCATGCAAGCCTTACCTTGACCGTGTGGCATCAACCCTTAAAAATAAAACAGGGTTTTTTGATCTCACAGATTACAATGACATCTCTCCCCATAGGAATACATTGACAGCTCCCCTAAATTCAACCTGGAGCCTATGTGGGTTAATAATGCCTTATGAACCTGTCTTCAATGCCAATCCATCAGGCCACTATGAGGTCTACCTGTGTCGATTCTAAGCTTCCTGGAGCAACCGGAAGTGGTTAAATTCACCCAAAATGTATTTTGATGTACATAACCTGCAAATGTGAAAATGACTGCATTCAACCCTGGGTAGATCAGTCAATTCTTAACATAAAGACTTTAGGATTCTCAGGATTCTGTAAGAGAATACCCAAAGCAAGATATTTGTTTACCTATAGCTTCCTGTGCCAACCGGAAGTGCCTTTAATTGGTGTCTCAGGGGCTTCTCCTTAGGAGGGATGGGGACACCACCACGGGACAGACCCCACACTCATCGCTAGAGATCGAACTTCAGACTCCCTTCAAAACCACTGAACCCCTCAACACACCGAAAGAGATTACGGTGCACACCCTTAGAGGGAGCCGGAACAGGATAACTCCCTCCACCATCACAGAGACACAGAGGAGGAGGAACTATCCAACACCCAGGGAGAGAGAACAAGTGACGTCAGTCGAACACAGTCAGAAAGAGGAGGTGGAAGAGGCGTTAGATAGAGGAGGATATTACCCCAGAGGCCATTCCTCCTGTTCATGTGAGCAAGAAAGAGCAGAAGGCTTCTGATCAGCCAAATGGCAGGCAGAGGGAGAGGTCATAGTGATTCACACCCACAGAGAGAAAGACAACCCACACAACCTCTTGGTTGAGATGAACCACACAGGTAGAGGCAGAGGGCCTTCAGGGCTAGCCAGTCAGCCTGCCTGCTCTGATCCTCAAGTCAATTGTATATAAATTCATGTTCATTAAAGATTTTTATTCAAGAATTGACAAGTCCCATTTCGTTAAAGGGGTCACCCTTTTCCTGCTACAAACACAACTTGCATATCATCACAGACTAGGCCAAAACGTTAATCTTTTAACCTTGCCTGAATAAAACAATGCATTTTTTATAGTGAGCAAGAGTTGCTCCTTTTCCTTTTCTATGATGATTCAAATATTTGGTTGCACCTCAACTGAACGTTGGTTGAGGGCCCCTTTTTTTTAATTAAAAGCATTAAAATTGTGATGTTTCTCACTTATTTACATAACCTACTCCACACTTGCAAAGTGAAAGTTTATAGAAATGTTCTGAAATTAAGTAGTAAACAGAAGAAAAGCAGAATTGAGTCCAATTATAATGCGAATAATTGAATGGTCTATGGTTCAATCCCATTTCTGAAGGTCTGATGAATAATTAATATTGTTTCTCCTCTTCCTTGTGGCAGGGGCAGCAGCACACTGCCCTCCAAAGCCTGCAAAATAATAGCCGGACTGCCCCTTTCCTAGCTCTGCATGGAACTTCCAGTGCCACGTCCTTGGTGACGTGTGGGGTGACATCCGGGATGACCACAGCAACATCCTCTGGAAAGGGAAAAAAGAGGAACAGAATGTGAACAAATGCAAACCGTAGCTTCTAAATACTGGCCAGTTGAAAGGTTCTACTAAGATGTCATGACAAACGGCACCTGTCAGAGTGCTCTCTAAGTCTCTCTCTCTTGGGTGCTCTGAATGGCCTTCCTCTGGCTGAAGCCACAGGGCCAGGAGGAGCCTGGGCACCACCTCCACCACCACCTGAGATGGGCTGAGCAGGTTGCTACGGGGCTCATTGGACTGCTCGCCCAGAATGCTCCTCACAGCTCTTTTCACGGTGCTGTGGACCTTAGGATCGCTGAATTCAACAATAAGGAGAAAACAAAGCTAAACGATGTGCAATGTACTCACTTAGAACACTTTCTTAGTCTGTTTCTGCGTAGTTCCAGATGTGTAGATAAATGGATCAAGTCATATGCGGGGCAGTACATGGAACTCACATGTCAGCTGGCGAGGTGGGGTGCATGGAGCGGCGGAGCTTGCAGAAAGCCTTGTGCTCTATGTTCATCATTTTTAGGCAAGTGTTTACTTCCCAGGCCTGCAGTATGAAACAGGAAGTCCCATTAGTGTAATTTCACAACAGATCTATCCTGCTGCGCTAACTCGTTGTTGAAAGGCTGGTAAAGAGCTCACTAACTTGTAGCATGTCTCTAACTCTCATTCTCTTACCAGCCGAGCGAGGTCGTTTCCCTCCTCCAGGGTTTCCTTCCATACCCTTCAAATAAAACACAGAGCATTTCAACTTTCCTGGCTTCTGATTTTTCTGTTGTTTATTTTACCCACATCTCCTGGAGTGCTGCTGGTGGCAGGGAATGGCAGTGAAGGTGAGTGCTGACGTGGTACTCACCACTCCCTAAGGGATTTTTGCCCTGAGACACCAGCCAGTTGCTCATGTGCTCCGTGGTGACATGGGGAGGGACCTGGCCTTGACTCTGGAGCAGCAGATAGTGGACCATGAGCTTCTTCTGCAAGATGAGGTAAGGTGTGAGACCGTGCCACGAAATACCATGTCATTTACTTTCAGAAGGGCCTCTCGCAACATTTCACAACTGCTCATGCCTCACAATTTGCAAGTGATATTAAGAACTCTTGTTTATGTTTTTGTATGGTGAATCTTACCTGTTTATTGTAATATGTTTCCTCCCAGCAGGCCTGCAGAGTCTGAAAATTAAGGCTGCTCCTACAGAATTCCTTTGAAGATCATGAAAATAATGATGCTTTGTTATGCACATTATGCACAGGCATTTACAGTATGCTAAAATTAATTTATCCTAAGATTACCTTTGTGGGACCATAAGTGAACTCCGGAATGCACCAAACCCTATCCATGGTAAGATGGGGAAGAAATGCAGCACTATAGATATACGGGATGCTCTAGAGATAACAGGAATGACTTACAGTCGCGAATGATCAATGGCTGTGGAGTCCTCCAATATGCTGCACTTAGAATTGAGTTGTAGGCGATGTTTGGCGCAAAATAGAATGTTTACATTCTATTGTCATGGAGAAATGGAATGTGTAGAACCTGTTTAATTGATTATGCTTCTATGTCTTTATTTCGTTAAACATTGAACTCTGTATTATGTCATAATGTGTATATGAGGACGTAGGAGCCCGTCCAGATTCATGACCCGATTATCCAGGTGCATGTTGCTTAGACCTACTAATCCATCCTTGGTTTACAAGTTAAATACATTGTTTATATATGCCTATACAAATCCATCGACCACATCCATTTAAAGCAATGATTGTCAATTGAAATTGTGGTTGTTCTGTTCTCCTGTTGTGCGCCTTGAGTGTTTGTCCCCTTAAGCACATTATTCCAATATTTTTCCGAGCTCTGAATTGACACAAGGAACACTTTTGAAAAGATAGTCGGTTAAAAATAAGAGTATGAATGACAATAAACGTATGACTTGGATTGTATGCGTAATAGTGTAGTAAACAGTATCGCTCAGCGCGGGAACTTTTGGTGTTAGGAAAGTTTGCGTTTTTAGCCTCCATGACACGTATCACTTCGTTGTCTTGTTGGTAATAGTAAAAATGCATGACAGTCGGCATTGTAATGGTCTAACAGGTGTTTTTCATTTTGCTTCTCACATTAAACAGACATTTGAGAACGGAATTGCTTACAGTTGTACCTATGATGCAGAGACACACTAAAGCTGTACAGTGTAGTTTGAATAATCAGTTTCAATTATTTGCAGATGAATTCCCTATTATTTACAAATCGAAAGATGTACCATTTGAAATGAATGTGGCAGAACAGTTTAGCATAGAGTTCTTGTGGGTGTCTTCTCCTTCAGTCTTTTTGCCTCCTAGGCCTTGTTTCTCATTACATGGGATTTCCCCAGTGCCAACTTCACACGAGATGGCCGCTGTCTACTGTCATGTGGTGCTGAATGACAGATATCGCTATGCCGATATTGCTGCTGTCCATGGACCTGAAATGTACAATGTACGACCGTCCAAACTTGACCCCACACACAAACACACACATTGATGCCAATCTCTCACACACTTTTGAACATTGCACAACCTGCAACAAAAAACTGAAAGAGCATTTTATTCCGTTTGTGTTTGAATAAAGACCCGAAGAATTCAATCAATGTGTGGATGTTGATTGGACAATGTATATGTGCTTTGCAGAAGTCATTTTTTAAATTCCCTGTAGCGTGAATTTTACTGGAGCATGATCAGATTGCTTTGTTTAAACCAGAATAAAGATTTGGTCTGAGAAACTATGCCGATTATAGCACGATAGCTTTATTTTTATTTTTAAATGAGGCAATGTATATATGACCCCCTTTCAAAGAGTCGCTCATTTATCACTTTCTTGCAGATATACAGTGCCTTCAGAAAGTGTTAATACCCCTTAACGTATTCCTCATGTTGTTTTCTTACAGCCTGAATTCCAAATGGATTAAATTATAGTTTTTTATCATCTCACCCAGCTACAGACAACACCCCATAATGACAAAGTAAAAACATGTTTTAATTTTTTTTTCAAATGTATTGAAAATGAAATACAGAAATATTCACAATACATGTTAGAATCACCTTTGGCAGCGATTAAAGCTGTGAGTCTTTCTGGGTAAGTCTCCAAAAGCTTTGCACCCTTGGATTGTACCATATTTACAATATCACAATATATACAGTACCAGTCAAAAGTCTGGACACACCTACTCATTTAAGGGTTTTTCTTTATTTTACAATTTTTTACATTTTAGAAAAATAGTGAAGACATCAAAACTATGAAATAGCACAATTGGAATCATGTAGTAAGCATTAACTGTTAAACAAATCAAAATATATTTTACATTTGAGAATCTTTGAAGTAGCCATCCTTTTCCTTGACCACTTTGCACACTCTTGGCATTCTCTCAAACCTTTTCATGAGGTAGTCACCAGGAATGTTTTTCAATTAACAGGTGTACCTTCTTAAAAGTTCATTTGTGGAATTTCTTTCCTTCTTAAAGTGTTTGAGCCAATAGGTTGTGTTGTGACAAGGTAGGGATGGTTTACAGAAGATATCCCTATTTGGTAAAAGACCAAGTCCATATTATGCCAAGAACAGCTCAAATAAGCAAAGAGAAACAAGTCCATCTTTACTTAAGACATGAATGTCAGTCAAAACGGAAAAATTCAAGAACTTTGAAAGTTTCTTCTAGTGTAGTCCCAAAAACCATGAAGCGTTTTGATGTAACTGGCTCTCATGAGGACTGCCACAGGAAAGGAAGACCCAAAGTTACCTCTGCTGCAGAGGATAGGTTCAGCAGAGTTCACTGCACCTCAGATTGGAGTCCAAATAAAAGCTTCACAGAGTTCAAGAAACACACACATCTCAACATGCACTGTTCATAGGAGACTGCGTGAATCAGGCCTTCATGGTTGAATTGTTCCATTGAAACCACTACTAAAGGACGGACGCCAATAATAAGAAGAGACTTGCATGGGACAAGAAACACGAGCAATGGACCTAAGTCTGGTGGAAATCTGTCCTTTGGTCTGATGAGTTCAAATTTGAGATTTTTTTCCCTTCAATGTGTGTGTGTAAAGAATCCAGGGTGTTTAGTTGGGTCTACTCTTCATTATAAAACAATTTGTTGAATGGTTTAAAATCCATCAGAAGCTGCTTCAATTCATGGTGGCTCTGAGTAAGTCTCGGGGACAGAGCTTGTTTTGCCAAGGAAAGTGAAAAGGACTGAGGGAAAGTAAACTGGAAAATACATGGAAAGGATCATGGAAGAACCTCAGAGAACATTGCATTTTCAAGATCATGTAACATCAAAATGCATTTTATATTCCTGCCCTGACAGAAAAACCACATGTAACCAACTTACATTTTATGTGAGCACAAATTACATTTTGGTACACAACGTGATCACATTTTCACATTTGTAGTTCACATAAGATTACATTCAAATATGTTTTTGGAACACTTCCCGTGTTCACATGTGAAATTCATGTGGTTTTTGCCTAAACGCCCTGCAGTTCCACACTCAAGGTTCTTAATGATGCTTTAAATGCACATGTATGATTGTGCATGTGTAATGGGTTGAAAACAAAGTAACTAAAAACAGACACCCATTTATTATATCCCCCCCCCATATTGTTTATGTATTTGTCTTAATGAATCTAAATGGTATTTTCAACATACTTTAGCGTCAGCAGTCCATAAGGCCAATAGATGGCGCTGTTGTACTGTTGTAGCAGGAGAAACATTAAGTTCAGGCCAAGCGCTCACCATTCTGCAGAATAAGGACCAGAACTTTACAGAGGTAAACTGTGTCTGTTCTTTTACTATTACAGGTATGTAACAGCACTTCAAACGTTCAACTACATACACAATATGTAATAACATGCTATTTAACAACGTTGTCCAGATATTATCACGTTAGGAAAGGTTTTGTTTTGGCTCTGTGTCGAACTGAGTGAGAGAAGAAGGTATTTACATTGAGTGAGAGTATATGTTAGCTTGATGCTAGCTGAGGTAAAAAAAAACATTTACGAGTTACAGAGACTATGTTTACTGAGTAGCTGACTTGTACTGGATTTAGTCTAGGAGATTTTTTATCAAGAATCCATTTGTTAGGGATTTCGGAGTTGGTTTTAGATGTTATTGGTTGTTTTGTGTAAAATTGTGCTCACTAGCTGGTAAACTGGCCGAGCACGCTCAGTCTGGTGGACTTTTAGTACATACAGTGAGAGAGAGAGGATTTTCTGGAGGTGCCACTATCTTAAAGCTGAATGTATTGTTGTCACTTTTCTATAGAGGTAGCGGTATATAGAAAAACATTCAGTTATTTATGGTTTCATATATAGGTGTTTCTATTGTATGAATGTGAAATACATTGTGGTTTTCATGTGAAACCAAACATTTTTGAATTCTGTTTTAGGTAAAGTGCATTTATGTTGTGTAATTTAAAGTGTGCACTTGTTTGATGTGAATATTTTCAAAGTACTAACAAGAAAATAGACAATTGAACAAGAGAAAAAAAAAACATTCTTCAGAATAAAGAAAGCGCCAGAACTTGGCAGACGTAAACTTGTGTCCGTTCTTTTTACTATTGCAGGCCACCTCAGCTACACATGTACTCTGTCTGCACACGCATCCACGCATGCACATACACACGGACAAACACACACTAATGTTCTCTCTCTTGTGCTTGTCAGCAGTTCATCGTGGCCCTGTCGTTCGCCTCCTTCACCAAAGCTCTGTCAAGGACCTACATGAAGAGTGCCATCACTCAGACACTTTTTCCCTGTCCAGCTCTCTCATCGGACTCATAGACGGCAGCTTTGAGATGGGTATCAACAATAACATTGAGTTGCTTCAGAACTCATGTAGTAAAAACCAGATACAGACTACAGTATGATTGATTTTTCTTGTGGTTCAATCAGAGTCTGCTCTCAATACTGTCCAGTTTTATAGTTGTTCCTATTAATTGATTGACTGGCTTTTGTCCATGACTCTACTGTCAAACCCCTAACATTGTTTTATTTGATGCTTTGTTGTTGCAGTCTAGTATCCAAACTGATATGCCATTTTTAGTAGAAAAAAAAATGTTTATAATTTGTGATTCCTGACTACTGTAGTGTTGTGGTTTCTTGCAGGTAACCTGCTGTTCCTGGCTGTGGTCAGCCATTTTGGGGCGAAGCTGCACCGGCCCAGGCTCATTGCTATGGGCTGTTTCCTCATGGCTGTAGGATCCTTCCTCACAGGCCTGCCACACTTCTTCATGGGATGGTAAAACAACTGAAATACTGGTTAAACTTGTAGTTGTAGAGATACTCCAATGCGGAGGAAAGTTTCACTTTAGAAATAAAGTAATGTATCCAGTTGTTGATTAATCTCAGTTAACTTCTAACTAAAGTCTTAAGTAATTGGTCAGCTGCTTGATTATGTTTTGGGGCCATACATGTTAAGAGAAGGGATTAACTTGTTATGGCTGCAATCAATGGATCCCGGAGGTCCTAGGCATAATCAACTTCACCAAGCCGCTGGAAATCGAACGCGCCCACAGAACATCAGTGCCGAAACCCCGGCCAGATGAGCCCCCACGAGCCGTATTGATCAGGTTCCTCCGTTTCCAAGACAGAGAGAAGATACTGCAACTCGCAAGAGCCAAAGGGGACATCACCATTGATGGAAAGAGGGTCAGCCTTTTCCCAGATATGAGCGTGGATCTCGCCAGACGTCGCAATCAGTTCAGACCTGCCGCCAAAGCACTGAAGGAGAAGAACATCACCGGCTACCTCATCCACCCTGCATGGATGAAAGTTCAGTACCAAGGCCGAAGCCATCTCTTCAACACACCGGGAGAAGTGCACACTTTTCTCAAAAAACTGAGCAACGTCTGAGCCAGGACGGTCTCTCTGGGGGATAAAATGCAGTTTTTTCAACTCATTTCATTTTCAACTAACCGTATCTTCCCGGGGTGAGTTCTAATACATTTACAGGAGAGTATATTTTGGTTTAGTCCATATCTACTGGGCGAAGCAATAAGTGGGCTTAGGCTTAGGCTTTCCCCCTCATTTATGTTAATCTTTCGAAAAGAGACTCAAGCATCCCTTACCGTGGGCAGTAAATATTCAGCCATAAATATCTATTCACAACGTTTGTTTTCAATTTAGAGAGCTCGCAGGTTTTAGTTTACGCCAAGTTTTAGCTAGTAAGAGCAAGACGGAAAGCGAGCAGCAACGTATCTCTACAAGTGTATTCATGTTTGATTGTTGGGATTGTTGTTTTAGTCTGACAATCGGGGTGGGTGGGATTTTTATTATTTTTTTCTTCCTTTTTTCTATGTTTATTGTTTCCCTCCTAAAGAGACACACAGGTCACTTTTGTGCTCAAACCAAAGTTGAAACATTTCCTAATTATCTGCATATGATAGATTTCTATTCAGTTACATATTTGAAACCCAACCTATGCTTAATCCACTAAAATATGTCACATTCAACGCATAACCTGTCATTATGAAAATCACTGTATTCAAACCTGTGTAGATCAGTCAATTCTTAACTTAAAGACTTAAAACTCAGGATTCTGTAAGTGGCTATGTCAATCAAGACATGTGGTTACTTATTTCTCTCACACACACACACACAGACACACACACACAGCAAGGATGGAGTGATAAAGTGCGGTGCTTAAAGACACAGAGAGCAGGCAATTGCATTACCATAATCCCTAGGCCTTGCCGAGTTCAACAAGACACCCCACTTGACTGTAGCTCACTTGGTCTGACCACAGTGACCATGCAAAAAAGTAGTCTCATGTAGCAGGCTTTGTCTGCGTAAAAAGTAATCTCATGTAGCTCACTCGGTCTGACCGGTGACCGCAGTGACCGTGCAAAAAAGTAATCTCATGTAGCTCACTTGGTCTGAGCATAGGGACCATTTAAAAAAAGTAGTCTCATCAATGTGATTGTTTTTAATGGAGAATTTGACTATGAGATGAGAGAATTTGACTATGAGATGACAATATAGTAGTTTGGGGAGTATTTTCTATAATAGAATGTATTTGACTACAAGCAGAGTAGGGGCCTCATCCTGAGCATTCTCAAATGGAAAAACACAGTTTGATTATGTGCTGACAGAGAGAGAGGGAGGAGTTTGGGGAGAGTTTAAAATGAGAAGAGTGATTTTTTTCTAATAGGCTGCATTTCACTTTGAGCTAACAAGGAGATGAGCATTCTAGAGTGGTGAGGAGTGGTTTCATGTATATTTTTGAGTATCAATTAAGCAGCCAGAAGCACTGTACTTTCTTTATTGCTTAAGGGATTGTGTTAAGTTGTTTTATTTACTATTATTTCCCTTTTCAATAGAATAGAATAGAATAGTATAGAATTGTATAGATGGCTCCAGTGCGCTCATGTCCAATATGCTATAAGGTTGTGGTTGGCTTTAGTCAGCACCTTAGGTATGTACACCATGTGAGGAACAGTGAGGAGAGGGTACTCCTCTGTAAGTGGCAGTCAGGCCGTGTCAATGTCAGGCAGGAGCAGTGTCCAGTGTCAGGATGCTCCACACATCTTAGCAGACTGGACCGGCATATAGACTCCCACTCAGAGCTCAACAGAGCACAGAGGAGACAGGTTTTAGAGGACCTTAGGAGACGGCTGACGATGGAGAGGCTGGCGGTGTTGAGGGCATCGACCCCTGACATCCCTATGGCGACAGATTTAGACATTGTGGAGACTGTAAGGAGAGAAGAGGAGGAGGAGGAAATGTTATGTTCACCTACAGAAGCAGAGGAGGAAGTGGACTGCAAAGAGGATTCCTGCCACTGCCATGCACCAATCCTGAGACTGAAAAAAGCTGTAAAAGAGAGGGATGAGGCACTGCATACAAGAAGTGAGACCAACAAATCCATTAAAGAGGACAACCTTAAGTTGATCTCTGATCTGCAAAGGTTGAGAAAGAAGTACCAGCTGCGGAAAAGGCAGATGGGGATTGGCATGGTGAAGGCCCTCAACTTTCAGGCAGAGTCAGACACAGACACAAATCAAGAGGAGCAGGACCAAGCTAGAGGTTCAGGGGACCAGAGAGAGGAGCCTACAGTGTCCGGGTCAAGCTGCAAACTCATCTTCCCGGGCTCTGCTATGAGTAAGTACTGTGTCTTCAAATAGTGACAAGAGTTTGTGTTTGAAAAGAATATGATAAACCACCTGACTGATTCATGTAGCCTCATGAGATTGTAATTCTAGTCTAAAATGTTATGTTTTTTTGATTAGGTGTGTTTATCGAGGGATTCAGGAAGACCTGTGAGGGCCCTAATCCAAATTATAAGCTGAGTGAAAATTGTGCCTCAAAGGTCAAGAGGGTGACGCAATTTTTAAACTACATGGCGAAGAATGAGACCTACCAGTCCTCTCTCATTTTCCTGACAGACCATGACAAAATAAGGAAGTAAGCAGAATTATTTTTTCTCTCTAGCCTCACAAGCATTAACCAACAATACAGTATTTGATTGTATGATTTGTGTGTGTGTGTGTGTGTGTGTGTGTGTTTTTAGATGGGTTCAATTCCTCCAGAAGAACAAGGCAATCACCACAGTCAACCACTACACCTTGACTATTGGTGCATTTCTTAAATATTCTGAGGAGACCCCTCCATCTGGCTGCCGGCTGACCGTGAACCAATGGAGGGGGATCAACCGGTTGATGAAGGGCATTAGCAAGTCCATGAGACGACCAGTTTCCCTTCACCAGATAAAGGTGAAGGACAACAAGGAAGGCAAGGTGGTGTCCAAAAAGAGCCTGCTGGAGTGCCAGTCTCTTGCCAAGGCCAAAATCCCTCAAGTGCTGAGTAAGTTTTTCTCAATCTGTGATGTCACTGTTTTTACACACTTATAGACGTCAGAGATGTATAGAATGCATTATGGAGTGGGATTATGAAGCTGCCTTTTTTTATTTTCATGTTCACAGAAACATTGGAAGAAACAAGGACACAGAGGAATCAGTACAGGTTTTATGGGTACCTGTGTGCCTACTTTACATCCATATACGGCCACAGACCAGGCCTATATAAAAACATGTTGGTGAAAGAGGTGGAGGAGGCAAAATGTGACCAGTCTGGGGTGTACCTGATCAATGTAAGTCTATGAAATACAGCTGGCTGTGTTTATTTGTTTGTTTGCTTGGTTGGTTATCTTTGGAAACAATTGCAGTCGCAGGAGCGTAATGTGTTTTTTTGTGTTTTTTCTCTGTTCAATTTCTATTAGGTGGGGGAACACAAAACAAATCGGGAGTACGGCATGGTCCAGATGTCGCTGACAAAGGAGGAGTACAGCTGGTTTTCCGACTTCCTCAAATTCAAGCACTGTCTCTTAGGGGGAAAGAAGGCCCAGCACTTCTTTTTCAATTCAACAAACACTCAGATGAAGAACCTGCCTGCCTACCTGAGGGAGGTGTGGAAGGAGATGGGTCTGCCCGAATGTCCTTCATTCACTGACATGAGGACCTCCATTGTCACTCATGTAGGTCAGATTAGATAGGAATCTAATTAATGTAAGATCCTATTCTATTGTTGTCTGAAGTAATATCAATAATATCATATATTTGTGTGTGTGTGTGTGTGTGTGTGTGTGTGTGTCTTACAGGTAAAAAACATGCTCCCAAAGGTTGACAGGGAAAGGGTGGCCAACTTCATGTGCCACAACATCCAGACGGCAGACAAATATTATGCCATGAATTTAAATCCAACCCAAGCAAATGAAACCAGGGCACTCTTTGAGGCTGCACTGAAGGGGGAAGATAACACAGTCGCCGCAGAGAACCAGCCCTCCACCTCAGGAGAAAGAAAGCAGAAGGTGAGAGAGGATGCCTCCCTCTCCGACGGGAGCACCACCCCTGAAGAGACCAAGGTGATGTACCAGGAGTCTGGCACGTCCGCCGGTGACTCGGAAGAGGAGGAAGAGGATGAAGATGAGGAACAGATGGCCAGACAACTTCCAGTAAGATCAGCTATTCTGACAGGACACATTTGATTATCAAAATGTACTTGTAAACTATGTAACAGTCAAGTGTGAATTCTGAGATATATCTAATTTCTTGTGTTTGCTCTGTCAGGAGACACCTTCCAAGGTGACCAATCCTCAGGTGGAGATGGAACTTACCCCAAAGAGGAAGCGGAGCATCTGCACACGCCGCATGGAGGTCGCCATCAGCCCCATGCTAGTCTCACCCCTCAAAGTGAGGCTCAAGTCGCCCCCCCCACCAGTCCCTCATTGTCACATTAAAAGGGATGCAACAACTAAACTCAAATAAAGTCAGACTAAAAAATGCCATTGCCTCAAGGAGGTTAAAGCTGCAGGAGAAGGTGCAAAAGAGAGGAGGGGACCCCTGATGCAGCTCGAAGGAAGGGGAGCCGACCAACAACAAGACTTCCTCTTCCAAATAGTCATGTAGATTGTTTTAGACTCTCACATTTATACTGTTCTGATTTTGTTTGGTTTGATTTTCAATTTTGGTGTGCTTGTTTACATTTTAGAAGTGTAAAATGTGTGTAATTTAGTCTAACTGTCTGTTCAATTTTCTATTTTGGTGTGATTCTTTATAATGTAAAGGTTTGTTCTGTTTTATTAAATAACTAGTTGAGTAATTATTTGTGTTGTGCTTTCTTTAAGGTTATATTCTAACTGTCTGTTCAATATTCTATTTTGGTGTGATTCTTTATAATGTAAAGGTTTGTTCTGTTTTATTAAATAACTAGTTGAGTAATTCTTTGTGTTGTGCTTTCTTTAAGGTTTATATTTAGTTTGTCACTTAATTTGTAAGTGTTAAACATTCACTGTCTTGTGTTGTTGTCTGTGAAGGTAGGAACAAATATTTAGGCATTATTGGCATGGGAATCATATGTTTACATTGGCAAAACAAATTAAGTAGATAATAAACAAAAGTGAAATAAACAATAAAGTCCTGCTGTAGCCTGTACTACTGCTGTTCAGGAAGCACAATTTGAACTAGAAACTTACACAGACAGGCTGAAATAAACACTAAAAAATAACAAATGGCATCACCGTAATATCCCGCTTGACCGTAGCTCGCTCGAACTGAGCGCAGCGACCATGAGAAAAGTAAGCCCAAAATGAAGCCTGCCCCACAACGTCATTTGCTTTTGGGTGACAGTGAGAGAACCGTTAGGTTTAGAAGGACAATTCAACCACAGGAATGTTCCTAACGTCCTTCCAATCCATGCAAGCCTTACCTTGACCGTGTGGCATTAACCCTTAAAAATAAAACAGGGTTTTTTGATCTCACAGATTACAATGACATCTCTCCCCATAGGAATACATTGACAGCTCCCCTAAATTCAACCTGGAGCCTATGTGGGTTAATAATGCCTTATGAACCTGTCTTCAATGCCAATCCATCAGGCCACTATGAGGTCTACCTGTGTCGATTCTAAGCTTCCTGGAGCAACCGGAAGTGGTTAAATTCACCCAAAATGTATTTTGATGTACATAACCTGCAAATGTGAAAATGACTGCATTCAACCCTGGGTAGATCAGTCAATTCTTAACATAAAGACTTTAGGATTCTCAGGATTCTGTAAGAGAATACCCAAAGCAAGATATTTGTTTACCTATAGCTTCCTGTGCCAACCGGAAGTGCCTTTAATTGGTGTCTCAGGGGCTTCTCCTTAGGAGGGATGGGGACACCACCACGGGACAGACCCCACACTCATCGCTAGAGATCGAACTTCAGACTCCCTTCAAAACCACTGAACCCCTCAACACACCGAAAGAGATTACGGTGCACACCCTTAGAGGGAGCCGGAACAGGATAACTCCCTCCACCATCACAGAGACACAGAGGAGGAGGAACTATCCAACACCCAGGGAGAGAGAACAAGTGACGTCAGTCGAACACAGTCAGAAAGAGGAGGTGGAAGAGGCGTTAGATAGAGGAGGATATTACCCCAGAGGCCATTCCTCCTGTTCATGTGAGCAAGAAAGAGCAGAAGGCTTCTGATCAGCCAAATGGCAGGCAGAGGGAGAGGTCATAGTGATTCACACCCACAGAGAGAAAGACAACCCACACAACCTCTTGGTTGAGATGAACCACACAGGTAGAGGCAGAGGGCCTTCAGGGCTAGCCAGTCAGCCTGCCTGCTCTGATCCTCAAGTAAATTGTATATAAATTCATGTTCATTAAAGATTTTTATTCAAGAATTGACAAGTCCCATTTCGTTAAAGGGGTCACCCTTTTCCTGCTACAAACACAACTTGCATATCATCACAGACTAGGCCAAAACGTTAATCTTTTAACCTTGCCTGAATAAAACAATGCATTTTTTATAGTGAGCAAGAGTTGCTCCTTTTCCTTTTCTATGATGATTCAAATATTTGGTTGCACCTCAACTGAACGTTGGTTGAGGGCCCCTTTTTTTTAATTAAAAGCATTAAAATTGTGATGTTTCTCACTTATTTACATAACCTACTCCACACTTGCAAAGTGAAAGTTTATAGAAATGTTCTGAAATTAAGTAGTAAACAGAAGAAAAGCAGAATTGAGTCCAATTATAATGCGAATAATTGAATGGTCTATGGTTCAATCCCATTTCTGAAGGTCTGATGAATAATTAATATTGTTTCTCCTCTTCCTTGTGGCAGGGGCAGCAGCACACTGCCCTCCAAAGCCTGCAAAATAATAGCCGGACTGCCCCTTTCCTAGCTCTGCATGGAACTTCCAGTGCCACGTCCTTGGTGACGTGTGGGGTGACATCCGGGATGACCACAGCAACATCCTCTGGAAAGGGAAAAAAGAGGAACAGAATGTGAACAAATGCAAACCGTAGCTTCTGAACACTGGCCAGTTGAAAGGTTCTACTAAGATGTCATGACAAACGGCACCTGTCAGAGTGCTCTCTAAGTCTCTCTCTCTTGGGTGCTCTGAATGGCCTTCCTCTGGCTGAAGCCACAGGGCCAGGAGGAGCCTGGGCACCACCTCCACCACCACCTGAGATGGGCTGAGCAGGTTGCTACGGGGCTCATTGGACTGCTCGCCCAGAATGCTCCTCACAGCTCTTTCCACGGTGCTGTGGACCTTAGGATCGCTGAAATCAACAATAAGGAGAAAACAAAGCTAAACGATGTGCAATGTACTCACTTAGAACACTTTCTTAGTCTGTTTCTGCGTAGTTCCAGATGTGTAGATAAATGGATCAAGTCATATGCGGGGCAGTACATGGAACTCACATGTCAGCTGGCGAGGTGGGGTGCATGGAGCGGCGGAGCTTGCAGAAAGCCTTGTGCTCTATGTTCATCATTTTTAGGCAAGTGTTTACTTCCCAGGCCTGCAGTATGAAACAGGAAGTCCCATTAGTGTAATTTCACAACAGATCTATCCTGCTGTGCTAACTCGTTGTTGAAAGGCTGGTAAAGAGCTCACTAACTTGTAGCATGTCTCTAACTCTCATTCTCTTACCAGCCGAGCGAGGTCGTTTCCCTCCTCCAGGGTTTCCTTCCACACCCTTCAAATAAAACACAGAGCATTTCAACTTTCCTGGCTTCTGATTTTTCTGTTGTTTATTTTACCCACATCTCCTGGAGTGCTGCTGGTGGCAGGGAATGGCAGTGAAGGTGAGTGCTGACGTGGTACTCACCACTCCCTAAGGGATTTTTGCCCTGAGACACCAGCCAGTTGCTCATGTGCTCCGTGGTGACATGGGGAGGGACCTGGCCTTGACTCTGGAGCAGCAGATAGTGGACCATGAGCTTCTTCTGCAAGATGAGGTAAGGTGTGAGACCGTGCCACGAAATACCATGTCATTTACTTTCAGAAGGGCCTCTCGCAACATTTCACAACTGCTCATGCCTCACAATTTGCAAGTGATATTAAGAACTCTTGTTTATGTTTTTGTATGGTGAATCTTACCTGTTTATTGTAATATGTTTCCTCCCAGCAGGCCTGCAGAGTCTGAAAATTAAGGCTGCTCCTACAGAATTCCTTTGAAGATCATGAAAATAATGATGCTTTGTTATGCACATTATGCACAGGCATTTACAGTATGCTAAAATTAATTTATCCTAAGATTACCTTTGTGGGACCATAAGTGAACTCCGGAATGCACCAAACCCTATCCATGGTAAGATGGGGAAGAAATGCAGCACTATAGATATACGGGATGCTCTAGAGATAACAGGAATGACTTACAGTCGCGAATGATCAATGGCTGTGGAGTCCTCCAATATGCTGCACTTAGAATTGAGTTGTAGGCGATGTTTGGCGCAAAATAGAATGTTTACATTCTATTGCCATGGAGAAATGGAATGTGTAGAACCTGTTTAATTGATTATGCTTCTATGTCTTTATTTCGTTAAACATTGAACTCTGTATTATGTCATAATGTGTATATGAGGACGTAGGAGCCCGTCCAGATTCATGACCCGATTATCCAGGTGCATGTTGCTTAGACCTACTAATCCATCCTTGGTTTACAAGTTAAATACATTGTTTATATATGCCTATACAAATCCATCGACCACATCCATTTAAAGCAATGATTGTCAATTGAAATTGTGGTTGTTCTGTTCTCCTGTTGTGCGCCTTGAGTGTTTGTCCCCTTAAGCACATTATTCCAATATTTTTCCGAGCTCTGAATTGACACAATGAACACTTTTGAAAAGATAGTCGGTTAAAAATAAGAGTATGAATGACAATAAACGTATGACTTGGATTGTATGCGTAATAGTGTAGTAAACAGTATCGCTCAGCGCGGGAACTTTTGGTGTTAGGAAAGTTTCCGTTTTTAGCCTCCATGACACGTATCACTTCGTTGTCTTGTTGGTAATAGTAAAAATGCATGACAGTCGGCATTGTAATGGTCTAACAGGTGTTTTTCATTTTGCTTCTCACATTAAACAGACATTTGAGAACGGAATTGCTTACAGTTGTACCTATGATGCAGAGACACACTAAAGCTGTACAGTGTAGTTTGAATAATCAGTTTCAATTATTTGCAGATGAATTCCCTATTATTTACAAATCGAAAGATGTACCATTTGAAATGAATGTGGCAGAACAGTTTAGCATAGAGTTCTTGTGGGTGTCTTCTCCTTCAGTCTTTTTGCCTCCTAGGCCTTGTTTCTCATTACATGGGATTTCCCCAGTGCCAACTTCACACGAGATGGCCGCTGTCTACTGTCATGTGGTGCTGAATGACAGATATCGCTATGCCGATATTGCTGCTGTCCATGGACCTGAAATGTACAATGTACGACCGTCCAAACTTGACCCCACACACAAACACACACATTGATGCCAATCTCTCACACACTTTTGAACATTGCACAACCTGCAACAAAAAACTGAAAGAGCATTTTATTCCGTTTGTGTTTGAATAAAGACCCGAAGAATTCAATCAATGTGTGGATGTTGATTGGACAATGTATATGTGCTTTGCAGAAGTCATTTTTTAAATTCCCTGTAGCGTGAATTTTACTGGAGCATGATCAGATTGCTTTGTTTAAACCAGAATAAAGATTTGGTCTGAGAAACTATGCCGATTATAGCACGATAGCTTTATTTTTATTTTTAAATGAGGCAATGTATATATGACCCCCTTTCAAAGAGTCGCTCATTTATCACTTTCTTGCAGATATACAGTGCCTTCAGAAAGTGTTAATACCCCTTAACGTATTCCTCATGTTGTTTTCTTACAGCCTGAATTCCAAATGGATTAAATTATAGTTTTTTATCATCTCACCCAGCTACAGACAACACCCCATAATGACATGTAAAAACATGTTTTAATTTTTTTTTCAAATGTATTGAAAATGAAATACAGAAATATTCACAATACATGTTAGAATCACCTTTGGCAGCGATTAAAGCTGTGAGTCTTTCTGGGTAAGTCTCCAAAAGCTTTGCACCCTTGGATTGTACCATATTTGCAATATCACAATATATACAGTACCAGTCAAAAGTCTGGACACACCTACTCATTTAAGGGATTTTCTTTATTTTACAATTTTTTACATTTTAGAAAAATAGTGAAGACGTCAAAACTATGAAATAGCACAATTGGAATCATGTAGTAAGCATTAACTGTTAAACAAATCAAAATATATTTTACATTTGAGAATCTTTGAAGTAGCCATCCTTTTCCTTGACCACTTTGCACACTCTTGGCATTCTCTCAAACCTTTTCATGAGGTAGTCACCAGGAATGTTTTTCAATTAACAGGTGTACCTTCTTAAAAGTTCATTTGTGGAATTTCTTTCCTTCTTAAAGCGTTTGAGCCAATAGGTTGTGTTGTGACAAGGTAGGGATGGTTTACAGAAGATATCCCTATTTGGTAAAAGACCAAGTCCATATTATGCCAAGAACAGCTCAAATAAGCAAAGAGAAACAAGTCCATCTTTACTTAAGACATGAATGTCAGTCAAAACGGAAAAATTCAAGAACTTTGAAAGTTTCTTCTAGTGTAGTCCCAAAAACCATGAAGCGTTTTGATGAAACTGGCTCTCATGAGGACTGCCACAGGAAAGGAAGACCCAAAGTTACCTCTGCTGCAGAGGATAGGTTCAGCAGAGTTCACTGCACCTCAGATTGGAGCCCAAATAAAAGCTTCACAGAGTTCAAGAAACACACACATCTCAACATGCACTGTTCATAGGAGACTGCGTGAATCAGGCCTTCATGGTTGAATTGTTCCATTGAAACCACTACTAAAGGACGGACGCCAATAATAAGAAGAGACTTGCATGGGACAAGAAACACGAGCAATGGACCTACAGTGCCTTGCAAAAGTATTCGGCCCCCTTGAACTTTGCGACCTTTTGCCACATTTCAGGCTTCAAACATAAAGATATAAAACTGTATTTTTTTGTGAAGAATCAACAACAAGTGGGACACAATCATGAAGTAGAAGGACATTTATTGGATATTTCAAACTTTTTTAACAAATAAAAAACAGAAAAATTGGGCGTGCAAAATTATTCAGCCCCCTTAAGTTAATACTTTGTAGCGCCACCTTTTGCTGCGATTACAGCTGTAAGTCGCTTGGGGTATGTCTCTATCAGTTTTGCACATCGAGAGACTGACATTTTTTCCCATTCCTCCTTGCAAAACAGCTCCAGCTCAGTGAGGTTGGATGGAGAGCATTTGTGAACAGCAGTTTTCAGTTCTTTCCACAGATTCTTGATTGGATTCAGGTCTGGACTTTGACTTGGCCATTCTAACACCTGGATATGTTTATTTTTGAACCATTCCATTGTAGATTTTGCTTTATGTTTTGGATCATTGTCTTGTTGAAAGACAAATCTCCAGTCCCATCAGGTTTTCTTCCAGAATGGTCCTGTATTTGGCTCCATCCATCTTCCCATCAATTTTAACCATCTTCCCTGTCCCTGCTGAAGAAAAGCAGGCCCAAACCATGATGCTGCCACCACCATGTTTGACAGTGGGGATGGTGTGTTCAGTGTGATGAGCTGTGTTGCTTTTACGCCAAACATAATGTTTTGCATTGTTGCCAAAAAGTTCAATTTTGGTTTCATCTGACCAGAGCACCTTCTTCCACATGTTTGGTGTGTCTCCCAGGTGGCTTGTGGCAAACTTTAAACAACACTTTTTATGGATATCTTTAAGAAATGGCTTTCTTCTTGCCACTCTTCCATAAAGGCCAGATTTGTGCAATATACGACTGATTGTTGTCCTATGGACAGAGTCTCCCACCTCAGCTGTAGATCTCTGCAGTTCATCCAGAGTGATCATGGGACTCTTGGCTGCATCTCTGATCAGTCTTCTCCTTGTATGAGCTGAAAGTTTAGAGGGACGGCCAGGTCTTGGTAGATTTGCAGTGGTCTGATACTCCTTCCATTTCAATATTATCCTTGCTCCTTGGGATGTTTAAAGCTTGGGAAATCTTTTTGTATCCAAATCCGGCTTTAAACTTCTTCACAACAGTATCTCGGACCTGCCTGCTGTGTTCCTTGTTCTTCATGATGCTCTCTGCGCTTTTAACGGACCTCTGAGACTATCACAGTGCAGGTGCATTTATACGGAGACTTGATTACACACAGGTGGATTGTATTTATCATCATTAGTCATTTAGGTCAACATTGGATCATTCAGAGATCCTCACTGAACTTCTGGAGAGAGTTTGCTGCACTGAAAGTAAAGGGGCTGAATAATTTTGCACGCCCAATTTTTCAGTTTTTGATTTGTTAAAAAAGTTCGAAATATCCAATAAATGTCGTTCCACTTCATGACTGTGTCCCACTTGTTGTTGATTCTTCACAAAAATACAGTTTTATATCTTTATGTTTGAAGCCTGAAATGTGGCAAAAGGTTGCAAAGTTCAAGGGGGCCGAATACTTTCGCAAGGCACTGTAAGTCTGGTGGAAATCTGTCCTTTGGTCTGATGAGTTCAAATTTAAGATTGTTTTCCCTTCAATGTGTGTGTGTAAAGAATCCAGGGTGTTTAGTTGGGTCTACTCTTCATTATAAAACAATTTGTTGAATGGTTTAAAATCCATCAGAAGCTGCTCCAATTCATGGTGGCTCTGAGTAAGTCTCGGGGACAGAGCTTGTTTTGCCAAGGAAAGTGAAAAGGACTGAGGGAAAGTAAACTGGAAAATACATGGAAAGGATCATGGAAGAACCTCAGAGAACATTGCATTTTCAAGATCATGTAACATCAAAATGCATTTTATATTCCTGCCCTGACAGAAAAACCACATGTAACCAACTTACATTTTATGTGAGCACAAATTACATTTTGGTACACAACGTGATCACATTTTCACATTTGTAGTTCACATAAGATTACATTCAAATATGTTTTTGGAACACTTCCCGTGTTCACATGTGAAATTCATGTGGTTTTTGCCTAAACGCCCTGCAGTTCCACACTCAAGGTTCTTAATGATGCTTTAAATGCACATGTATGATTGTGCATGTGTAATGGGTTGAAAACAAAGTAACTAAAAACAGACACCCATTTATTATACCCCCCCCCCATATTGTTTATGTATTTGTCTTAATGAATCTAAATGGTATTTTCAACATACTTTAGCGTCAGCAGTCCATAAGGCCAATAGATGGCGCTGTTGTACTGTTGTAGCAGGAGAAACATTAAGTTCAGGCCAAGCGCTCACCATTCTGCAGAATAAGGACCAGAACTTTACAGAGGTAAACTGTGTCTGTTCTTTTACTATTACAGGTATGTAACAGCACTTCAAACGTTCAACTACATACACAATATGTAATAACATGCTATTTAACAACGTTGTCCAGATATTATCACGTTAGGAAAGGTTTTGTTTTGGCTCTGTGTCGAACTGAGTGAGAGAAGAAGGTATTTACATTGAGTGAGAGTATATGTTAGCTTGATGCTAGCTGAGGTAAAAAAAAACATTTACGAGTTACAGAGACTATGTTTACTGAGTAGCTGACTTGTACTGGATTTAGTCTAGGAGATTTTTTATCAAGAATCCATTTATTAGGGATTTCGGAGTTGGTTTTAGATGTTATTGGTTGTTTTGTGTAAAATTGTGCTCACTAGCTGGTAAACTGGCCGAGCACGCTCAGTCTGGTGGACTTTTAGTACATACAGTGAGAGAGAGAGGATTTTCTGGAGGTGCCACTATCTTAAAGCTGAATGTATTGTTGTCACTTTTCTATAGAGGTAGCGGTATATAGAAAAACATTCAGTTATTTATGGTTTCATATATAGGTGTTTCTATTGTATGAATGTGAAATACATTGTGGTTTTCATGTGAAACCAAACATTTTTGAATTCTGTTTTAGGTAAAGTGCATTTATGTTGTGTAATTTAAAGTGTGCACTTGTTTGATGTGAATATTTTCAAAGTACTAACAAGAAAATAGACAATTGAACAAGAGAAAAAAAACATTCTTCAGAATAAAGAAAGCGCCAGAACTTGGCAGACGTAAACTTGTGTCCGTTCTTTTTACTATTGCAGGCCACCTCAGCTACACATGTACTCTGTCTGCACACGCATCCACGCATGCACATACACACGGACAAACACACACTAATGTTCTCTCTCTTGTGCTTGTCAGCAGTTCATCGTGGCCCTGTCGTTCGCCTCCTTCACCAAAGCTCTGTCAAGGACCTACATGAAGAGTGCCATCACTCAGACACTTTTTCCCTGTCCAGCTCTCTCATCGGACTCATAGACGGCAGCTTTGAGATGGGTATCAACAATAACATTGAGTTGCTTCAGAACTCATGTAGTAAAAACCAGATACAGACTACAGTATGATTGATTTTTCTTGTGGTTCAATCAGAGTCTGCTCTCAATACTGTCCAGTTTTATAGTTCCTATTAATTGATTGACTGGCTTTTGTCCATGACTCTACTGTCAAACCCCTAACATTGTTTTATTTGATGCTTTGTTGTTGCAGTCTAGTATCCAAACTGATATGCCATTTTTAGTAGAAAAAAAAATGTTTATAATTTGTGATTCCTGACTACTGTAGTGTTGTGGTTTCTTGCAGGTAACCTGCTGTTCCTGGCTGTGGTCAGCCATTTTGGGGCGAAGCTGCACCGGCCCAGGCTCATTGCTATGGGCTGTTTCCTCATGGCTGTCGGATCCTTCCTCACAGGCCTGCCACACTTCTTCATGGGATGGTAAAACAACTGAAATACTGGTTAAACTTGTAGTTGTAGAGATACTCCAATGCGGAGGAAAGTTTCACTTTAGAAATAAAGTAATGTATCCAGTTGTTGATTAATCTCAGTTAACTTCTAACTAAAGTCTTAAGTAATTGGTCAGCTGCTTGATTATGTTTTGGGGCCATACATGTTAAGAGAAGGGATTAACTTGTTATGGCTGCAATCAATGGATCCCGGAGGTCCTAGGCATAATCAACTTCACCAAGCCGCTGGAAATCGAACGCGCCCACAGAACATCAGCGCCGAAACCCCGGCCAGATGAGCCCCCACGAGCCGTATTGATCAGGTTCCTCCGTTTCCAAGACAGAGAGAAGATACTGCAACTCGCAAGAGCCAAAGGGGACATCACCATTGATGGAAAGAGGATCAGCCTTTTCCCAGATATGAGCGTGGATCTCGCCAGACGTCGCAATCAGTTCAGACCTGCCGCCAAAGCACTGAAGGAGAAGAACATCACCTCATCATACCTCATCCACCCTGCATGGATGAAAGTTCAGTACCAAGGCCGAAGCCATCTCTTCAACACACCGGGAGAAGTGCACACTTTTCTCAAAAAACTGAGCAACGTCTGAGCCAGGACGGTCTCTCTGGGGGATAAAATGCAGTTTTCTCAACTCATTTCATTTTCAACTAACCGTATCTTCCCGGGGTGAGTTCTAATACATTTACAGGAGAGTATATTTTGGTTTAGTCCATATCTACTGGGCGAAGCAATAAGTGGGCTTAGGCTTAGGCTTTCCCCCTCATTTATGTTAATCTTTCGAAAAGAGACTCAAGCATCCCTTACCGTGGGCAGTAAATATTCAGCCATAAATATCTATTCACAACGTTTGTTTTCAATTTAGAGAGCTCGCAGGTTTTAGTTTACGACAAGTTTTAGCTAGTAAGAGCAAGACGGAAAGCGAGCAGCAACGTATCTCTACAAGTGTATTCATGTTTGATTGTTGGGATTGTTGTTTTAGTCTGACAATCGGGGTGGGTGGGATTTTTATTATTTATTTATTATTATTTCTCCCAACAGATGTCAAAGAAAAGCTCTCTCTCACACACACACACACAGACACACACACACAGCAAGGATGGAGTGATAAAGTGCGGTGCTTAAAGACACAGAGAGCAGGCAATTGCATTACCATAATCCCTAGGCCGTGCCGAGTTCAACAAGACACCCCACTTGACTGTAGCTCACTTGGTCTGACCACAGTGACCATGCAAAAAAGTAGTCTCATGTAGCAGGCTTTGTCTGCGTAAAAAGTAATCTCATGTAGCTCACTCGGTCTGACCGGTGACCGCAGGGACCATGCAAAAAAAGTTGTATCATGTAGCTCACTCAGACCGGTCTGACCGCAGTGACCGTGCAAAAAAGTAATCTCATGTAGCTCACTTGGTCTGAGCATAGGGACCATTTAAAAAAAAGTAGTCTCATCAATGTGATTGTTTTTAATGGAGAATTTGACTATGAGATGAGAGAATTTGACTATGAGATGACAATATAGTAGTTTGGGGAGTATTTTCTATAATAGAATGTATTTGACTACAAGCAGAGTAGGGGCCTCATCCTGAGCATTCTCAAATGGAAAAACACAGTTTGATCATGTGCTGACAGAGAGAGAGGGAGGAGTTTGGGGAGAGTTTAAAATGAGAAGAGTGATTTTTTTCTAATAGGCTGCATTTCACTTTGAGCTAACAAGGAGATGAGCATTCTAGAGTGGTGAGGAGTGGTTTCATGTATATTTTTGAGTATCAATTAAGCAGCCAGAAGCACTGTACTTTCTTTATTGCTTAGGGGATTGTGTTAAGTTGTTTTATTTACTATTATTTCCCTTTTCAATAGAATAGAATAGAATAGTATAGAATTGTATAGATGGCTCCAGTGAGCTCATGTCCAATATGCTATAAAGTTGTGGTTGGCTTTAGTCAGCACCTTAGGTATGTACACCATGTGAGGAACAGTGAGGAGAGGGTACTCCTCTGTAAGTGGCAGTCAGGCCGTGTCAATGTCAGGCAGGAGCAGTGTCCAGTGTCAGGATGCTCCACACATCTTAGCAGACTGGACCGGCATATAGACTCCCACTCAGAGCTCAACAGAGCACAGAGGAGACAGGTTTTAGAGGACCTTAGGAGACGGCTGACGATGGAGAGGCTGGCGGTGTTGAGGGCATCGACCCCTGACATCCCTATGGTGACAAATTTAGACATTGTGGAGACTGTAAGGAGAGAAGAGGAGGAGGAGGAAATGTTATGTTCACCTACAGAAGCAGAGGAGGAAGTGGACTGCAAAGAGGATTCCTGCCACTGCCATGCACCAATCCTGAGACTGAAAAAAGCTGTAAAAGAGAGGGATGAGGCACTGCATACAAGAAGTGAGACCAACAAATCCATTAAAGAGGACAACCTTAAGTTGATCTCTGATCTGCAAAGGTTGAGAAAGAAGTACCAGCTGCTGAAAAGGCAGATGGGGATTGGCATGGTGAAGGCCCTCAACTTTCAGGCAGAGTCAGACACAGACACAAATCAAGAGGAGCAGGACCAAGCTAGAGGTTCAGGGGACCAGAGAGAGGAGCCTACAGTGTCCGGGTCAAGCTGCAAACTCATCTTCCCGGGCTCTGCTATGAGTAAGTACTGTTTCTTCAAATAGTGACAAGAGTTTGTGTTTGAAAAGAATATGATAAACCACCTGACTGATTCATGTAGCCTCATGAGATTGTAATTCTAGTCTAAAATGTTATGTTTTTTTGATTAGGTGTGTTTATCGAGGGATTCAGGAAGACCTGTGAGGGCCCTAATCCAAATTATAAGCTGAGTGAAAATTGTGCCTCAAAGGTCAAGAGGGTGACGCAATTTTTAAACTACATGGCGAAGAATGAGACCTACCAGTCCTCTCTCATTTTCCTGACAGACCATGACAAAATAAGGAAGTAAGCAGAATTATTTTTTCTCTCTAGCCTCACAAGCATTAACCAACAATACAGTATTTGATTGTATGATTTGTGTGTGTGTGTGTGTGTGTGTGTGTGTTTTTAGATGGGTTCAATTCCTCCAGAAGAACAAGGCAATCACCACAGTCAACCACTACACCTTGACTATTGGTGCATTTCTTAAATATTCTGAGGAGACCCCTCCATCTGGCTGCCGGCTGACCGTGAACCAATGGAGGGGGATCAACCGGTTGATGTAGGGCATTAGCAAGTCCATGAGACGACCAGTTTCCCTTCACCAGATAAAGGTGAAGGACAACAAGGAAGGCAAGGTGGTGTCCAAAAAGAGCCTGCTGGAGTGCCAGTCTCTTGCCAAGGCCAAAATCCCTCAAGTGCTGAGTAAGTTTTTCTCAATCTGTGATGTCACTGTTTTTACACACTTATAGACGTCAGAGATGTATAGAATGCGTTATGGAGTGGGATTATGAAGCTGCCTTTTTTTATTTTCATGTTCACAGAAACATTGGAAGAAACAAGGACACAGAGGAATCAGTACAGGTTTTATGGGTACCTGTGTGCCTACTTTACATCCATATACGGCCACAGACCAGGCCTATATAAAAACATGTTGGTGAAAGAGGTGGAGGAGGCAAAATGTGACCAGTCTGGGGTGTACCTGATCAATGTAAGTCTATGAAATACAGCTGGCTGTGTTTATTTGTTTGTTTGCTTGGTTGGTTATCTTTGGAAACAATTGCAGTCGCAGGAGCGTAATGTGTTTTTTTGTGTTTTTTCTCTGTTCAATTTCTATTAGGTGGGGGAACACAAAACAAATCGGGAGTACGGCATGGTCCAGATGTCGCTGACAAAGGAGGAGTACAGCTGGTTTTCCGACTTCCTCAAATTCAAGCACTGTCTCTTAGGGGGAAAGAAGGCCCAGCACTTCTTTTTCAATTCAACAAACACTCAGATGAAGAACCTGCCTGCCTACCTGAGGGAGGTGTGGAAGGAGATGGGTCTGCCCGAATGTCCTTCATTCACTGACATGAGGACCTCCATTGTCACTCATGTAGGTCAGATTAGATAGGAATCTAATTAATGTAAGATCCTATTCTATTGTTGTCTGAAGTAATATCAATAATATCATATATTTGTGTGTGTGTGTGTGTGTCTTACAGGTGAAAAACATGCTCCCAAAGGTTGACAGGGAAAGGGTGGCCAACTTCATGTGCCACAACATCCAGACGGCAGACAAATATTATGCCATGAATTTAAATCCAACCCAAGCAAATGAAACCAGGGCACTCTTTGAGGCTGCACTGAAGGGGGAAGATAACACAGTCGCCGCAGAGAACCAGCCCTCCACCTCAGGAGAAAGAAAGCAGAAGGTGAGAGAGGATGCCTCCCTCTCCGACGGGAGCACCACCCCTGAAGAGACCAAGGTGATGTACCAGGAGTCTGGCACGTCCGCCGGTGACTCGGAAGAGGAGGAAGAGGATGAAGATGAGGAACAGATGGCCAGACAACTTCCAGTAAGATCAGCTATTCTGACAGGACACATTTGATTATCAAAATGTACTTGTAAACTATGTAACAGTCAAGTGTGAATTCTGAGATGTATCTAATTTCTTGTGTTTGCTCTGTCAGGAGACACCTTCCAAGGTGACCAATCCTCAGGTGGAGATGGAACTTACCCCAAAGAGGAAGCGGAGCATCTGCACACGCCGCATGGAGGTCGCCATCAGCCCCATGCTAGTCTCACCCCTCAAAGTGAGGCTCAAGTCGCCCCACCACCAGTCCCTCATTGTCACATTAAAAGGGATGCAACAACTAAACTCAAATAAAGTCAGACTAAAAAATGCCATTGCCTCAAGGAGGTTAAAGCTGCAGGAGAAGGTGCAAAAGAGAGGAGGGGACCCCTGATGCAGCTCGAAGGAAGGGGAGCCGACCAACAACAAGACTTCCTCTTCCAAATAGTCATGTAGATTGTTTTAGACTCTCACATTTATACTGTTCTGATTTTGTTTGGTTTGATTTTCAATTTTGGTGTGCTTGTTTACATTTTAGAAGTGTAAAATGTGTGTAATTTAGTCTAACTGTCTGTTCAATTTTCTATTTTGGTGTGATTCTTTATAATGTAAAGGTTTGTTCTGTTTTATTAAATAACTAGTTTAGTAATTATTTGTGTTGTGCTTTCTTTAAGGTTATATTCTAACTGTCTGTTCAATTTTCTATATTCTACAATTTTCTATATTCTATAAACATTCACTGTCTTGTGTTGTTGTCTGTGAAGGTAGGAACAAATATTTAGGCATTATTGGCATGGGAATCATATGTTTACATTGGCAAAGCAAATTAAGTAGATAATAAACAAAAGTGAAATAAACAATAAAGTCCTGCTGTAGCCTGTACTACTGCTGTTCACTAAGCACAATTTGAACTAGAAACTTACACAGACAGGCTGAAATAAACACTAAAAAATGGCATCACCGTAATCTCTAGGCCATGCCGAGTTCAACGAGATATCCCGCTTGACCGTAGCTCGCTCGGTCTGAGCGCAGCGACCATGAGAAAAGTAAGCCCAAAATGAAGCCTGCCCCACAACGTCATTTGCTTTTGGGTGACAGTGAGAGAACCGTTAGGTTTAGAAGGACAATTCATAACCTGCAAATGTGAAAATGACTGCATTCAACCCTGGGTAGATCAGTCAATTCTTAACATAAAGACTTTAGGATTCTCAGGATTCTGTAAGAGAATACCCAAAGCAAGATATTTGTTTACCTATAGCTTCCTGTGCCAACCGGAAGTGCCTTTAATTGGTGTCTCAGGGGCTTCTCCTTAGGAGGGATGGGGACACCACCACGGGACAGACCCCACACTCATCGCTAGAGATCGAACTTCAGACTCCCTTCAAAACCACTGAACCCCTCAACACACCGAAAGAGATTACGGTGCACACCCTTAGAGGGAGCCGGAACAGGATAACTCCCTCCACCATCACAGAGACACAGAGGAGGAGGAACTATCCAACACCCAGGGAGAGAGAACAAGTGACGTCAGTCGAACACAGTCAGAAAGAGGAGGTGGAAGAGGCGTTAGATAGAGGAGGATATTACCCCAGAGGCCATTCCTCCTGTTCATGTGAGCAAGAAAGAGCAGAAGGCTTCTGATCAGCCAAATGGCAGGCAGAGGGAGAGGTCATAGTGATTCACACCCACAGAGAGAAAGACAACCCACACAACCTCTTGGTTGAGATGAACCACACAGGTAGAGGCAGAGGGCCTTCAGGGCTAGCCAGTCAGCCTGCCTGCTCTGATCCTCAAGTCAATTGTATATAAATTCATGTTCATTAAAGATTTTTATTCAAGAATTGACAAGTCCCATTTCGTTAAAGGGGTCACCCTTTTCCTGCTACAAACACAACTTGCATATCATCACAGACTAGGCCAAAACGTTAATCTTTTAACCTTGCCTGAATAAAACAATGCATTTTTTATAGTGAGCAAGAGTTGCTCCTTTTCCTTTTCTATGATGATTCAAATATTTGGTTGCACCTCAACTGAACGTTGGTTGAGGGCCCCTTTTTTTTAATTAAAAGCATTAAAATTGTGATGTTTCTCACTTATTTACATAACCTACTCCACACTTGCAAAGTGAAAGTTTATAGAAATGTTCTGAAATTAAGTAGTAAACAGAAGAAAAGCAGAATTGAGTCCAATTATAATGCGAATAATTGAATGGTCTATGGTTCAATCCCATTTCTGAAGGTCTGATGAATAATTAATATTGTTTCTCCTCTTCCTTGTGGCAGGGGCAGCAGCACACTGCCCTCCAAAGCCTGCAAAATAATAGCCGGACTGCCCCTTTCCTAGCTCTGCATGGAACTTCCAGTGCCACGTCCTTGGTGACGTGTGGGGTGACATACGGGATGACCACAGCAACATCCTCTGGAAAGGGAAAAAAGAGGAACAGAATGTGAACAAATGCAAACCGTAGCTTCTAAACACTGGCCAGTTGAAAGGTTCTACTAAGATGTCATGACAAACGGCACCTGTCAGAGTGCTCTCTAAGTCTCTCTCTCTTGGGTGCTCTGAATGGCCTTCCTCTGGCTGAAGCCACAGGGCCAGGAGGAGCCTGGGCACCACCTCCACCACCACCTGAGATGGGCTGAGCAGGTTGCTACGGGGCTCATTGGACTGCTCGCCCAGAATGCTTCTCACAGCTCTTTCCACGGTGCTGTGGACCTTAGGATCGCTGAAATCAACAATAAGGAGAAAACAAAGCTAAACGATGTGCAATGTACTCACTTAGAACACTTTCTTAGTCTGTTTCTGCGTAGTTCCAGATGTGTAGATAAATGGATCAAGTCATATGCGGGGCAGTACATGGAACTCACATGTCAGCTGGCGAGGTGGGGTGCATGGAGCGGCGGAGCTTGCAGAAAGCCTTGTGCTCTATGTTCATCATTTTTAGGCAAGTGTTTACTTCCCAGGCCTGCAGTATGAAACAGGAAGTCCCATTAGTGTAATTTCACAACAGATCTATCCTGCTGCGCTAACTCGTTGTTGAAAGACTCTGGAGCAGCAGATAGTGGACCATGAGCTTCTTCTGCAAGATGAGGTAAGGTGTGAGACCGTGCCACGAAATACCATGTCATTTACTTTCAGAAGGGCCTCTCGCAACATTTCACAACTGCTCATGCCTCACAATTTGCAAGTGATATTAAGAACTCTTGTTTATGTTTTTGTATGGTGAATCTTACCTGTTTATTGTAATATGTTTCCTCCCAGCAGGCCTGCAGAGTCTGAAAATTAAGGCTGCTCCTACAGAATTCCTTTGAAGATCATGAAAATAATGATGCTTTGTTATGCACATTATGCACAGGCATTTACAGTATGCTAAAATTAATTTATCCTAAGATTACCTTTGTGGGACCATAAGTGAACTCCGGAATGCACCAAACCCTATCCATGGTAAGATGGGGAAGAAATGCAGCACTATAGATATACGGGATGCTCTAGAGATAACAGGAATGACTTACAGTCGCGAATGATCAATGGCTGTGGAGTCCTCCAATATGCTGCACTTAGAATTTAGTTGTTGGCGATGTTTGGCGCAAAATAGAATGTTTACATTCTATTGCCATGGAGAAATGGAATGTGTAGAACCTGTTTAATTGATTATGCTTCTATGTCTTTATTTCGTTAAACATTGAACTCTGTATTATGTCATAATGTGTATATGAGGACGTAGGAGCCCGTCCAGATTCATGACCCGATTATCCAGGTGCATGTTGCTTAGACCTACTAATCCATCCTTGGTTTACAAGTTAAATACATTGTTTATATATGCCTATACAAATCCATCGACCACATCCATTTAAAGCAATGATTGTCAATTGAAATTGTGGTTGTTCTGTTCTCCTGTTGTGCGCCTTGAGTGTTTGTCCCCTTAAGCACATTATTCCAATATTTTTCCGAGCTCTGAATTGACACAATGAACACTTTTGAAAAGATAGTCGGTTAAAAATAAGAGTATGAATGACAATAAACGTATGACTTGGATTGTATGCGTAATAGTGTAGTAAACAGTATCGCTCAGCGCGGGAACTTTTGGTGTTAGGAAAGTTTCCGTTTTTAGCCTCCATGACACGTATCACTTCGTTGTCTTGTTGGTAATAGTAAAAATGCATGACAGTCGGCATTGTAATGGTCTAACAGGTGTTTTTCATTTTGCTTCTCACATTAAACAGACATTTGAGAACGGAATTGCTTACAGTTGTACCTATGATGCAGAGACACACTAAAGCTGTACAGTGTAGTTTGAATAATCAGTTTCAATTATTTGCAGATGAATTCCCTATTATTTACAAATCGAAAGATGTACCATTTGAAATGAATGTGGCAGAACAGTTTAGCATAGAGTTCTTGTGGGTGTCTTCTCCTTCAGTCTTTTTGCCTCCTAGGCCTTGTTTCTCATTACATGGGATTTCCCCAGTGCCAACTTCACACGAGATGGCCGCTGTCTACTGTCATGTGGTGCTGAATGACAGATATCGCTATGCCGATATTGCTGCTGTCCATGGACCTGAAATGTACAATGTACGACCGTCCAAACTTGACCCCACACACAAACACACACATTGATGCCAATCTCTCACACACTTTTGAACATTGCACAACCTGCAACAAAAAACTGAAAGAGCATTTTATTCCGTTTGTGTTTGAATAAAGACCCGAAGAATTCAATCAATGTGTGGATGTTGATTGGACAATGTATATGTGCTTTGCAGAAGTCATTTTTTAAATTCCCTGTAGCGTGAATTTTACTGGAGCATGATCAGATTGCTTTGTTTAAACTAGAATAAAGATTTGGTCTGAGAAACTATGCCGATTATAGCACGATAGCTTTATTTTTATTTTTAAATGAGACAATGTATATATGACCCCCTTTCAAAGAGTCGCTCATTTATCACTTTCTTGCAGATATACAGTGCCTTCAGAAAGTGTTAATACCCCTTAACGTATTCCTCATGTTGTTTTCTTACAGCCTGAATTCCAAATGGATTAAATTATAGTTTTTTATCATCTCACCCAGCTACAGACAACACCCCATAATGACAAAGTAAAAACATGTTTTAATTTTTTTTTCAAATGTATTGAAAATGAAATACAGAAATATTCACAATACATGTTAGAATCACCTTTGGCAGCGATTAAAGCTGTGAGTCTTTCTGGGTAAGTCTCCAAAAGCTTTGCACCCTTGGATTGTACCATATTTGCAATATCACAATATATACAGTACCAGTCAAAAGTCTGGACACACCTACTCATTTAAGGGTTTTTCTTTATTTTACAATTTTTTACATTTTAGAAAAATAGTGAAGACATCAAAACTATGAAATAGCACAATTGGAATCATGTAGTAAGCATTAACTGTTAAACAAATCAAAATATATTTTACATTTGAGAATCTTTGAAGTAGCCATCCTTTTCCTTGACCACTTTGCACACTCTTGGCATTCTCTCAAACCTTTTCATGAGGTAGTCACCAGGAATGTTTTTCAATTAACAGGTGTACCTTCTTAAAAGTTCATTTGTGGAATTTCTTTCCTTCTTAAAGCGTTTGAGCCAATAGGTTGTGTTGTGACAAGGTAGGGATGGTTTACAGAAGATATCCCTATTTGGTAAAAGACCAAGTCCATATTATGCCAAGAACAGCTCAAATAAGCAAAGAGAAACAAGTCCATCTTTACTTAAGACATGAATGTCAGTCAAAACGGAAAAATTCAAGAACTTTGAAAGTTTCTTCTAGTGTAGTCCCAAAAACCATGAAGCGTTTTGATGTAACTGGCTCTCATGAGGACTGCCACAGGAAAGGAAGACCCAAAGTTACCTCTGCTGCAGAGGATAGGTTCAGCAGAGTTCACTGCACCTCAGATTGGAGCCCAAATAAAAGCTTCACAGAGTTCAAGAAACACACACATCTCAACATGCACTGTTCATAGGAGACTGCGTGAATCAGGCCTTCATGGTTGAATTGTTCCATTGAAACCACTACTAAAGGACGGACGCCAATAATTAGAAGAGACTTGCATGGGACAAGAAACACGAGCAATGGACCTAAGTCTGGTGGAAATCTGTCCTTTGGTCTGATGAGTTCAAATTTGAGATTTTTTTCCCTTCAATGTGTGTGTGTAAAGAATCCAGGGTGTTTAGTTGGGTCTACTCTTCATTATAAAACAATTTGTTGAATGGTTTAAAATCCATCAGAAGCTGCTTTAATTCATGGTGGCTCTGAGTACGTCTCGGGGACAGAGCTTGTTTTGCCAAGGAAAGTGAAAAGGACTGAGGGAAAGTAAACTGGAAAATACATGGAAAGGATCATGGAAGAACCTCAGAGAACATTGCATTTTCAAGATCATGTAACATCAAAATGCATTTTATATTCCTGCCCTGACAGAAAAACCACATGTAACCAACTTACATTTTATGTGAGCACAAATTACATTTTGGTACACAGCGTGATCAGATTTTCACATTTGTAGTTCACATAAGATTACATTCAAATATGTTTTTGGAACACTTCCCGTGTTCACATGTGAAATTCATGTGGTTTTTGCCTAAACGCCCTGCAGTTCCACACTCAAGGTTCTTAATGATGCTTTAAATGCACATGTATGATTGTGCATGTGTAATGGGTTGAAAACAAAGTAACTAAAAACAGACACCCATTTATTATATCCCCCCCCATATTGTTTATGTATTTGTCTTAATGAATCTAAATGGTATTTTCAACATACTTTAGCGTCAGCAGTCCATAAGGCCAATAGATGGCGCTGTTGTACTGTTGTAGCAGGAGAAACATTAAGTTCAGGCCAAGCGCTCACCATTCTGCAGAATAAGGACCAGAACTTTACAGAGGTAAACTGTGTCTGTTCTTTTACTATTACAGGTATGTAACAGCACTTCAAACGTTCAACTACATACACAATATGTAATAACATGCTATTTAACAACGTTGTCCAGATATTATCACGTTAGGAAAGGTTTTGTTTTGGCTCTGTGTCGAACTGAGTGAGAGAAGAAGGTATTTACATTGAGTGAGAGTATATGTTAGCTTGATGCTAGCTGAGGTAAAAAAAAACATTTACGAGTTACAGAGACTATGTTTACTGAGTAGCTGACTTGTACTAGATTTAGTCTAGGAGATTTTTTATCAAGAATCCATTTGTTAGGGATTTCGGAGTTGGTTTTAGATGTTATTGGTTGTTTTGTGTAAAATTGTGCTCACTAGCTGGTAAACTGGCCGAGCACGCTCAGTCTGGTGGACTTTTAGTACATACAGTGAGAGAGAGAGGAGAGAGAGAGGAGAGAGAGAGGATTTTCTGGAGCTGAATGTATTGTTGTCACTTTTCTATAGAGGTAGCGGTATATAGAAAAACATTCAGTTATTTATGGTTTCATATATAGGTGTTTCTATTGTATGAATGTGAAATACATTGTGGTTTTCATGTGAAACCAAACATTTTTGAATTCTGTTTTAGGTAAAGTGCATTTATGTTGTGTAATTTAAAGTGTGCACTTGTTTGATGTGAATATTTTCAAAGTACTAACAAGAAAATAGACAATTGAACAAGAGAAAAAAAACATTCTTCAGAATAAAGAAAGCGCCAGAACTTGGCAGACGTAAACTTGTGTCCGTTCTTTTTACTATTGCAGGCCACCTCAGCTACACATGTACTCTGTCTGCACACGCATCCACGCATGCACATACACACGGACAAACACACACTAATGTTCTCTCTCTTGTGCTTGTCAGCAGTTCATCGTGGCCCTGTCGTTCGCCTCCTTCACCAAAGCTCTGTCAAGGACCTACATGAAGAGTGCCATCACTCAGACACTTTTTCCCTGTCCAGCTCTCTCATCGGACTCATAGACGGCAGCTTTGAGATGGGTATCAACAATAACATTGAGTTGCTTCAGAACTCATGTAGTAAAAACCAGATACAGACTACAGTGTGATTGATTTTTCTTGTGGTTCAATCAGAGTCTGCTCTCAATACTGTCCAGTTTTATAGTTGTTCCTATTAATTGATTGACTGGCTTTTGTCCATGACTCTACTGTCAAACCCCTAACATTGTTTTATTTGATGCTTTGTTGTTGCAGTCTAGTATCCAAACTGATATGCCATTTTTAGTAGAAAAAAAAATGTTTATAATTTGTGATTCCTGACTACTGTAGTGTTGTGGTTTCTTGCAGGTAACCTGCTGTTCCTGGCTGTGGTCAGCCATTTTGGGGCGAAGCTGCACCGGCCCAGGCTCATTGCTATGGGCTGTTTCCTCATGGCTGTAGGATCCTTCCTCACAGGCCTGCCACACTTCTTCATGGGATGGTAAAACAACTGAAATACTGGTTAAACTTGTAGTTGTAGAGATACTCCAATGCGGAGGAAAGTTTCACTTTAGAAATAAAGTAATGTATCCAGTTGTTGATTAATCTCAGTTAACTTCTAACTAAAGTCTTAAGTAATTGGTCAGCTGCTTGATTATGTTTTGGGGCCATACATGTTAAGAGAAGGGATTAACTTGTTATGGCTGCAATCAATGGATCCCGGAGGTCCTAGGTATAATCAACTTCACCAAGCCGCTGGAAATCGAACGCGCCCACAGAACATCAGCGCCGAAACCCCGGCCAGATGAGCCCCCACGAGCCGTATTGATCAGGTTCCTCCGTTTCCAAGACAGAGAGAAGATACTGCAACTCGCAAGAGCCAAAGGGGACATCACAATTGATGGAAAGAGGGTCAGCCTTTTCCCAGATATGAGCGTGGATCTCGCCAGACGTCGCAATCAGTTCAGACCTGCCGCCAAAGCACTGAAGGAGAAGAACATCACCGGCTACCTCATCCACCCTTCATGGATGAAAGTTCAGTACCAAGGCCGAAGCCATCTCTTCAACACACCGGGAGAAGTGCACACTTTTCTCAAAAAACTGAGCAACGTCTGAGCCAGGACGGTCTCTCTGGGGGATAAAATGCAGTTTTTTCAACTCATTTCATTTTCAACTAACCGTATCTTCCCGGGGTGAGTTCTAATACATTTACAGGAGAGTATATTTTGGTTTAGTCCATATCTACTGGGCGAAGCAATAAGTGGGCTTAGGCTTAGGCTTTCCCCCTCATTTATGTTAATCTTTCGAAAAGAGACTCAAGCATCCCTTACCGTGGGCAGTAAATATTCAGCCATAAATATCTATTCACAACGTTTGTTTTCAATTTAGAGAGCTCGCAGGTTTTAGTTTACGCCAAGTTTTAGCTAGTAAGAGCAAGACGGAAAGCGAGCAGCAACGTATCTCTACAAGTGTATTCATGTTTGATTGTTGGGATTGTTGTTTTAGTCTGACAATCGGGGTGGGTGGGATTTTTATTATTTTTTTCTTCCTTTTTTCTATGTTTATTGTTTCCCTCCTAAAGAGACACACAGGTCACTTTTGTGCTCAAACCAAAGTTGAAACATTTCCTAATTATCTGCATATGATAGATTTCTATTCAGTTACATATTTGAAACCCAACCTATGCTTAATCCACTAAAATATGTCACATTCAACGCATAACCTGTCATTATGAAAATCACTGTATTCAAACCTGTGTAGATCAGTCAATTCTTAACTTAAAGACTTAAAACTCAGGATTCTGTAAGTGGCTATGTCAATCAAGACATGTGGTTACTTATAGCTTCCTGTGCCAACCGGAAGTGCCTTTAATTGGGTCACAGTGTTTCGAAGGGTTAAAAAAGTCACATCTCTCCAAAATGTCATATGTGTGACTAGGTAACCCTCCTGAACTGTAAATCAGTCATTTCTCCCAACAGATGTCAAAGAAAAGCTCTCTCTCACACACACACACACAGACACACACACACAGCAAGGATGGAGTGATAAAGTGCGGTGCTTAAAGACACAGAGAGCAGGCAATTGCATTACCATAATCCCTAGGCCGTGCGGAGTTCAACAAGACACCCCACTTGACTGTAGCTCACTTGGTCTGACCACAGTGACCATGCAAAAAAGTAGTCTCATGTAGCAGGCTTTGTCTGCGTAAAAAGTAATCTCATGTAGCTCACTCGGTCTGACCGGTGACCGCAGGGACCATGCAAAAAAAGTAGTATCATGTAGCTCACTCAGACCGGTCTGACCGCAGTGACCGTGCAAAAAAGTAATCTCATGTAGCTCACTTGGTCTGAGCATAGGGACCATTTAAAAAAAGTAGTCTCATCAATGTGATTGTTTTTAATGGAGAATTTGACTATGAGATGAGAGAATTTGACTATGAGATGACAATATAGTAGTTTGGGGAGTATTTTCTATAATAGAATGTATTTGACTACAAGCAGAGTAGGGGCCTCATCCTGAGCATTCTCAAATGGAAAAACACAGTTTGATCATGTGCTGACAGAGAGAGAGGGAGGAGTTTGGGGAGAGTTTAAAATGAGAAGAGTGATTTTTTCTAATAGGCTGCATTTCACTTTGAGCTAACAAGGAGATGAGCATTCTAGAGTGGTGAGGAGTGGTTTCATGTATATTTTTGAGTATCAATTAAGCAGCCAGAAGCACTGTACTTTCTTTATTGCTTAAGGGATTGTGTTAAGTTGTTTTATTTACTATTATTTCCCTTTTCAATAGAATAGAATAGAATAGTATAGAATTGTATAGATGGCTCCAGTGCGCTCATGTCCAATATGCTATAAGGTTGTGGTTGGCTTTAGTCAGCACCTTAGGTATGTACACCATGTGAGGAACAGTGAGGAGAGGGTACTCCTCTGTAAGTGGCAGTCAGGCCGTGTCAATGTCAGGCAGGAGCAGTGTCCAGTGTCAGGATGCTCCACACATCTTAGCAGACTGGACCGGCATATAGACTCCCACTCAGAGCTCAACAGAGCACAGAGGAGACAGGTTTTAGAGGACCTTAGGAGACGGCTGACGATGGAGAGGCTGGCGGTGTTGAGGGCATCGACCCCTGACATCCCTATGGCGACAGATTTAGACATTGTGGTAAGGAGAGAAGAGGAGGAGGAGGAAATGTTATGTTCACCTACAGAAGCAGAGGAGGAAGTGGACTGCAAAGAGGATTCCTGCCACTGCCATGCACCAATCCTGAGACTGAAAAAAGCTGTAAAAGAGAGGGATGAGGCACTGCATACAAGAAGTGAGACCAACAAATCCATTAAAGAGGACAACCTTAAGTTGATCTCTGATCTGCAAAGGTTGAGAAAGAAGTACCAGCTGCTGAAAAGGCAGATGGGGATTGGCATGGTGAAGGCCCTCAACTTTCAGGCAGAGTCAGACACAGACACAAATCAAGAGGAGCAGGACCAAGCTAGAGGTTCAGGGGACCAGAGAGAGGAGCCTACAGTGTCCGGGTCAAGCTGCAAACTCATCTTCCCGGGCTCTGCTATGAGTAAGTACTGTTTCTTCAAATAGTGACAAGAGTTTGTGTTTGAAAAGAATATGATAAACCACCTGACTGATTCATGTAGCCTCATGAGATTGTAATTCTAGTCTAAAATGTTATGTTTTTTTGATTAGGTGTGTTTATCGAGGGATTCAGGAAGACCTGTGAGGGCCCTAATCCAAATTATAAGCTGAGTGAAAATTGTGCCTCAAAGGTCAAGAGGGTGACGCAATTTTTAAACTACATGGCGAAGAATGAGACCTACCAGTCCTCTCTCATTTTCCTGACAGACCATGACAAAATAAGGAAGTAAGCAGAATTATTTTTTCTCTCTAGCCTCACAAGCATTAACCAACAATACAGTATTTGATTGTATGATTTGTGTGTGTGTGTGTGTGTGTGTGTGTGTTTTTAGATGGGTTCAATTCCTCCAGAAGAACAAGGCAATCACCACAGTCAACCACTACACCTTGACTATTGGTGCATTTCTTAAATATTCTGAGGAGACCCCTCCATCTGGCTGCCGGCTGACCGTGAACCAATGGAGGGGGATCAACCGGTTGATGTAGGGCATTAGCAAGTCCATGAGACGACCAGTTTCCCTTCACCAGATAAAGGTGAAGGACAACAAGGAAGGCAAGGTGGTGTCCAAAAAGAGCCTGCTGGAGTGCCAGTCTCTTGCCAAGGCCAAAATCCCTCAAGTGCTGAGTAAGTTTTTCTCAATCTGTGATGTCACTGTTTTTACACACTTATAGACGTCAGAGATGTATAGAATGCGTTATGGAGTGGGATTATGAAGCTGCCTTTTTTTATTTTCATGTTCACAGAAACATTGGAAGAAACAAGGACACAGAGGAATCAGTACAGGTTTTATGGGTACCTGTGTGCCTACTTTACATCCATATACGGCCACAGACCAGGCCTATATAAAAACATGTTGGTGAAAGAGGTGGAGGAGGCAAAATGTGACCAGTCTGGGGTGTACCTGATCAATGTAAGTCTATGAAATACAGCTGGCTGTGTTTATTTGTTTGTTTGCTTGGTTGGTTATCTTTGGAAACAATTGCAGTCGCAGGAGCGTAATGTGTTTTTTTGTGTTTTTTCTCTGTTCAATTTCTATTAGGTGGGGGAACACAAAACAAATCGGGAGTACGGCATGGTCCAGATGTCGCTGACAAAGGAGGAGTACAGCTGGTTTTCCGACTTCCTCAAATTCAAGCACTGTCTCTTAGGGGGAAAGAAGGCCCAGCACTTCTTTTTCAATTCAACAAACACTCAGATGAAGAACCTGCCTGCCTACCTGAGGGAGGTGTGGAAGGAGATGGGTCTGCCCGAATGTCCTTCATTCACTGACCTGAGGACCTCCATTGTCACTCATGTAGGTCAGATTAGATAGGAATCTAATTAATGTAAGATCCTATTCTATTGTTGTCTGAAGTAATATCAATAATATCATATATTTGTGTGTGTGTGTGTGTGTGTGTGTGTGTCTTACAGGTAAAAAACATGCTCCCAAAGGTTGACAGGGAAAGGGTGGCCAACTTCATGTGCCACAACATCCAGACGGCAGACAAATATTATGCCATGAATTTAAATCCAACCCAAGCAAATGAAACCAGGGCACTCTTTGAGGCTGCACTGAAGGGGGAAGATAACACAGTCGCCGCAGAGAACCAGCCCTCCACCTCAGGAGAAAGAAAGCAGAAGGTGAGAGAGGATGCCTCCCTCTCCGACAGGAGCACCACCCCTGAAGAGACCAAGGTGATGTACCAGGAGTCTGGCACGTCCGCCGGTGACTCGGAAGAGGAGGAAGAGGATGAAGATGAGGAACAGATGGCCAGACAACTTCCAGTAAGATCAGCTATTCTGACAGGACACATTTGATTATCAAAATGTACTTGTAAACTATGTAACAGTCAAGTGTGAATTCTGAGATATATCTAATTTCTTGTGTTTGCTCTGTCAGGAGACACCTTCCAAGGTGACCAATCCTCAGGTGGAGATGGAACTTACCCCAAAGAGGAAGCGGAGCATCTGCACACGCCGCATGGAGGTCGCCATCAGCCCCATGCTAGTCTCACCGCTCAAAGTGAGGCTCAAGTCGCCCCCCCACCAGTCCCTCATTGTCACATTAAAAGGGATGCAACAACTAAACTCAAATAAAGTAAGACTAAAAAATGCCATTGCCTCATGGAGGTTAAAGCTGCAGGAGAAGGTGCAAAAGAGAGGAGGGGACCCCTGATGCAGCTCGAAGGAAGGGGAGCCGACCAACAACAAGACTTCCTCTTCCAAATAGTCATGTAGATTGTTTTAGACTCTCACATTTATACTGTTCTGATTTTGTTTGGTTTGATTTTCAATTTTGGTGTGCTTGTTTACATTTTAGAAGTGTAAAATGTGTGTAATTTAGTCTAACTGTCTGTTCAATTTTCTATTTTGGTGTGATTCTTTATAATGTAAAGGTTTGTTCTGTTTTATTAAATAACTAGTTTAGTAATTATTTGTGTTGTGCTTTCTTTAAGGTTATATTCTAACTGTCTGTTCAATTTTCTATTTTGGTGTGATTCTTTATAATGTAAAGGTTTGTTCTGTTTTATTAAATAACTAGTTGAGTAATTCTTTGTGTTGTGCTTTCTTTAAGGTTTATATTTAGTTTGTCACTTAATTTGTAAGTGTTAAACATTCACTGTCTTGTGTTGTTGTCTGTGAAGGTAGGAACAAATATTTAGGCATTATTGGCATGGGAATCATATGTTTACATTGGCAAAGCAAATTAAGTAGATAATAAACAAAAGTGAAATAAACAATAAAGTCCTGCTGTAGACTGTACTACTGCTGTTCAGGAAGCACAATTTGAACTAGAAACTTACACAGACAGGCTGAAATAAACACTAAAAAATAACAAATGGCATCACCGTAATCTCTAGGCCATGCCGAGTTCAACGAGATATCCCGCTTGACCGTAGCTCGCTCGGTCTGAGCGCAGCGACCATGAGAAAAGTAAGCCCAAAATGAAGCCTGCCCCACAACGTCATTTGCTTTTGGGTGACAGTGAGAGAACCGTTAGGTTTAGAAGGACAATTCAACCACAGGAATGTTCCTAACGTCCTTCCGATCCATGCAAGCCTTACCTTGACCGTGTGGCATTAACCCTTAAAAATAAAACAGGGTTTTTTGATCTCACAGATTACAATGACATCTCTCCCCATAGGAATACATTGACAGCTCCCCTAAATTCAACCTGGAGCCTATGTGGGTTAATAATGCCTTATGAACCTGTCTTCAATGCCAATCCATCAGGCCACTATGAGGTCTACCTGTGTCGATTCTAAGCTTCCTGGAGCAACCGGAAGTGGTTAAATTCACCCAAAATGTATTTTGATGTACATAACCTGCAAATGTGAAAATGACTGCATTCAACCCTGGGTAGATCAGTCAATTCTTAACATAAAGACTTTAAACTCAGGATTCTGTAAGAGAATACCCAAAGCAAAATATTTGTTTACCTATAGCTTCCTGTGCCAACCGGAAGTGCCTTTAATTGGTGTCTCAGGGGCTTCTCCTTAGGAGGGATGGGGACACCACCACGGGACAGACCCCACACTCATCGCTAGAGATCGAACTTCAGACTCCCTTCAAAACCACTGAACCCCTCAACACACCGAAAGAGATTACGGTGCACACCCTTAGAGGGAGCCGGAACAGGATAACTCCCTCCACCATCACAGAGACACAGAGGAGGAGGAACTATCCAACACCCAGGGAGAGAGAACAAGTGACGTCAGTCGAACACAGTCAGAAAGAGGAGGTGGAAGAGGCGTTAGATAGAGGAGGATATTACCCCAGAGGCCATTCCTCCTGTTCATGTGAGCAAGAAAGAGCAGAAGGCTTCTGATCAGCCAAATGGCAGGCAGAGGGAGAGGTCATAGTGATTCACACCCACAGAGAGAAAGACAACCCACACAACCTCTTGGTTGAGATGAACCACACAGGTAGAGGCAGAGGGCCTTCAGGGCTAGCCAGTCAGCCTGCCTGCTCTGATCCTCAAGTCAATTGTATATAAATTCATGTTCATTAAAGATTTTTATTCAAGAATTGACAAGTCCCATTTCGTTAAAGGGGTCACCCTTTTCCTGCTACAAACACAACTTGCATATCATCACAGACTAGGCCAAAACGTTAATCTTTTAACCTTGCCTGAATAAAACAATGCATTTTTTATAGTGAGCAAGAGTTGCTCCTTTTCCTTTTCTATGATGATTCAAATATTTGGTTGCACCTCAACTGAACGTTGGTTGAGGGCCCCTTTTTTTTAATTAAAAGCATTAAAATTGTGATGTTTCTCACTTATTTACATAACCTACTCCACACTTGCAAAGTGAAAGTTTATAGAAATGTTCTGAAATTAAGTAGAAAACAGAAGAAAAGCAGAATTGAGTCCAATTATAATGCGAATAATTGAATGGTCTATGGTTCAATCCCATTTCTGAAGGTCTGATGAATAATTAATATTGTTTCTCCTCTTCCTTGTGGCAGGGGCAGCAGCACACTGCCCTCCAAAGATTGCAAAATAATAGCCGGACTGCCCCTTTCCTAGCTCTGCATGGAACTTCCAGTGCCACGTCCTTGGTGACGTGTGGGGTGACATCCGGGATGACCACAGCAACATCCTCTGGAAAGGGAAAAAAGAGGAACAGAATGTGAACAAATGCAAACCGTAGCTTCTAAACACTGGCCAGTTGAAAGGTTCTACTAAGATGTCATGACAAACGGCACCTGTCAGAGTGCTCTCTAAGTCTCTCTCTCTTGGGTGCTCTGAATGGCCTTCCTCTGGCTGAAGCCACAGGGCCAGGAGGAGCCTGGGCACCACCTCCACCACCACCTGAGATGGGCTGAGCAGGTTGCTACGGGGCTCATTGGACTGCTCGCCCAGAATGCTCCTCACAGCTCTTTCCACAGTGCTGTGGACCTTAGGATCGCTGAAATCAACAATAAGGAGAAAACAAAGCTAAACGATGTGCAATGTACTCACTTAGAACACTTTCTTAGTCTGTTTCTGCGTAGTTCCAGATGTGTAGATAAATGGATCAAGTCATATGCGGGGCAGTACATGGAACTCACATGTCAGCTGGCGAGGTGGGGTGCATGGAGCGGCGGAGCTTGCAGAAAGCCTTGTGCTCTATGTTCATCATTTTTAGGCAAGTGTTTACTTCCCAGGCCTGCAGTATGAAACAGGAAGTCCCATTAGTGTAATTTCACAACAGATCTATCCTGCTGTGCTAACTCGTTGTTGAAAGGCTGGTAAAGAGCTCACTAACTTGTAGCATGTCTCTAACTCTCATTCTCTTACCAGCCGAGCGAGGTCGTTTCCCTCCTCCAGTGTTTCCTTCCACACCCTTCAAATAAAACACAGAGTCCTCCAATATGCTGCACTTAGAATTGAGTTGTAGGCGATGTTTGGCGCAAAATAGAATGTTTACATTCTATTGCCATGGAGAAATGGAATGTGTAGAACCTGTTTAATTGATTATGCTTCTATGTCTTTATTTCGTTAAACATTGAACTCTGTATTATGTCATAATGTGTATATGAGGACGTAGGAGCCCGTCCAGATTCATGACCCGATTATCCAGGTGCATGTTGCTTAGACCTACTAATCCATCCTTGGTTTACAAGTTAAATACATTGTTTATATATGCCTATACAAATCCATCGACCACATCCATTTAAAGCAATGATTGTCAATTGAAATTGTGGTTGTTCTGTTCTCCTGTTGTGCGCCTTGAGTGTTTGTCCCCTTAAGCACATTATTCCAATATTTTTCCGAGCTCTGAATTGACACAAGGAACACTTTTGAAAAGATAGTCGGTTAAAAATAAGAGTATGAATGACAATATACGTATGACTTGGATTGTATGCGTAATAGTGTAGTAAACAGTATCGCTCAGCGCGGGAACTTTTGGTGTTAGGAAAGTTTCCGTTTTTAGCCTCCATGACACGTATCACTTCGTTGTCTTGTTGGTAATAGTAAAAATGCATGACAGTCGGCATTGTAATGGTCTAACAGGTGTTTTTCATTTTGCTTCTCACATTAAACAGACATTTGAGAACGGAATTGCTTACAGTTGTACCTATGATGCAGAGACACAGTAAAGCTGTACAGTGTAGTTTGAATAATCAGTTTCAATTATTTGCAGATGAATTCCCTATTATTTACAAATCGAAAGATGTACCATTTGAAATGAATGTGGCAGAACAGTTTAGCATAGAGTTCTTGTGGGTGTCTTCTCCTTCAGTCTTTTTGCCTCCTAGGCCTTGTTTCTCATTACATGGGATTTCCCCAGTGCCAACTTCACACGAGATGGCCGCTGTCTACTGTCATGTGGTGCTGAATGACAGATATCGCTATGCCGATATTGCTGCTGTCCATGGACCTGAAATGTACAATGTACGACCGTCCAAACTTGACCCCACACACAAACACACACATTGATGCCAATCTCTCACACACTTTTGAACATTGCACAACCTGCAACAAAAAAACTGAAAGAGCATTTTATTCCGTTTGTGTTTGAATAAAGACCCGAAGAATTCAATCAATGTGTGGATGTTGATTGGACAATGTATATGTGCTTTGCAGAAGTCATTTTTTAAATTCCCTGTAGCGTGAATTTTACTGGAGCATGATCAGATTGCTTTGTTTAAACCAGAATAAAGATTTGGTCTGAGAAACTATGCCGATTATAGCACGATAGCTTTATTTTTATTTTTAAATGAGGCAATGTATATATGACCCCCTTTCAAAGAGTCACTCATTTATCACTTTCTTGCAGATATACAGTGCCTTCAGAAAGTGTTAATACCCCTTAACGTATTCCTCATGTTGTTTTCTTACAGCCTGAATTCCAAATGGATTAAATTATAGTTTTTTATCATCTCACCCAGCTACAGACAACACCCCATAATGACAAAGTAAAAACATGTTTTAATTTTTTTTTCAAATGTATTGAAAATGAAATACAGAAATATTCACAATACATGTTAGAATCACCTTTGGCAGCGATTAAAGCTGTGAGTCTTTCTGGGTAAGTCTCCAAAAGCTTTGCACCCTTGGATTGTACCATATTTGCAATATCACAATATATACAGTACCAGTCAAAAGTCTGGACACACCTACTCATTTAAGGGTTTTTCTTTATTTTACAATTTTTTACATTTTAGAAAAATAGTGAAGACATCAAAACTATGAAATAGCACAATTGGAATCATGTAGTAAGCATTAACTGTTAAACAAATCAAAATATATTTTACATTTGAGAATCTTTGAAGTAGCCATCCTTTTCCTTGACCACTTTGCACACTCTTGGCATTCTCTCAAACCTTTTCATGAGGTAGTCACCAGGAATGTTTTTCAATTAACAGGTGTACCTTCTTAAAAGTTCATTTGTGGAATTTATTTCCTTCTTAAAGCGTTTGAGCCAATAGGTTGTGTTGTGACAAGGTAGGGATGGTTTACAGAAGATATCCCTATTTGGTAAAAGACCAAGTCCATATTATGCCAAGAACAGCTCAAATAAGCAAAGAGAAACAAGTCCATCTTTACTTAAGACATGAATGTCAGTCAAAACGGAAAAATTCAAGAACTTTGAAAGTTTCTTCTAGTGTAGTCCCAAAAACCATGAAGCGTTTTGATGAAACTGGCTCTCATGAGGACTGCCACAGGAAAGGAAGACCCAAAGTTACCTCTGCTGCAGAGGATAGGTTCAGCAGAGTTCACTGCACCTCAGATTGGAGCACAAATAAAAGCTTCACAGAGTTCAACAAACACACACATCTCAACATGCACTGTTCATAGGAGACTGCGTGAATCAGGCCTTCATGGTTGAATTGTTCCATTGAAACCACTACTAAAGGACGGACGCCAATAATAAGAAGAGACTTGCATGGGACAAGAAACACGAGCAATGGACCTACAGTGCCTTGCAAAAGTATTCGGCCCCCTTGAACTTTGCGACCTTTTGCCACATTTCAGGCTTCAAACATAAAGATATAAAACTGTATTTTTTTGTGAAGAATCAACAACAAGTGGGACACAATCATGAAGTAGAAGGACATTTATTGGATATTTCAAACTTTTTTAACAAATAAAAAACAGAAAAATTATTCAGCCCCCTTAAGTTAATACTTTGTAGCGCCACCTTTTGCTGCGATTACAGCTGTAAGTCGCTTGGGGTATGTCTCTATCAGTTTTGCACATCGAGAGACTGACATTTTTTCCCATTCCTCCTTGCAAAACAGCTCCAGCTCAGTGAGGTTGGATGGAGAGCATTTGTGAACAGCAGTTTTCAGTTCTTTCCACAGATTCTTGATTGGATTCAGGTCTGGACTTTGACTTGGCCATTCTAACACCTGGATATGTTTATTTTTGAACCATTCCATTGTAGATTTTGCTTTATGTTTTGGATCATTGTCTTGTTGAAAGACAAATCTCCAGTCCCATCAGGTTTTCTTCCAGAATGGTCCTGTATTTGGCTCCATCCATCTTCCCATCAATTTTAACCATCTTCCCTGTCCCTGCTGAAGAAAAGCAGGCCCAAACCATGATGCTGCCACCACCATGTTTGACAGTGGGGATGGTGTGTTCAGTGTGATGAGCTGTGTTGCTTTTACGCCAAACATAATGTTTTGCATTGTTGCCAAAAAGTTCAATTTTGGTTTCATCTGACCAGAGCACCTTCTTCCACATGTTTGGTGTGTCTCCCAGGTGGCTTGTGGCAAACTTTAAACAACACTTTTTATGGATATCTTTAAGAAATGGCTTTCTTCTTGCCACTCTTCCATAAAGGCCAGATTTGTGCAATATACGACTGATTGTTGTCCTATGGACAGAGTCTCCCACCTCAGCTGTAGATCTCTGCAGTTCATCCAGAGTGATCATGGGACTCTTGGCTGCATCTCTGATCAGTCTTCTCCTTGTATGAGCTGAAAGTTTAGAGGGACGGCCAGGTCTTGGTAGATTTGCAGTGGTCTGATACTCCTTCCATTTCAATATTATCCTTGCTCCTTGGGATGTTTAAAGCTTGGGAAATCTTTTTGTATCCAAATCCGGCTTTAAACTTCTTCACAACAGTATCTCGGACCTGCCTGGTGTGTTCCTTGTTCTTCATGATGCTCTCTGCGCTTTTAACGGACCTCTGAGACTATCACAGTGCAGGTGCATTTATACGGAGACTTGATTACACACAGGAGGATTGTATTTATCATCATTAGTCATTTAGGTCAACATTGGATCATTCAGAGATCCTCACTGAACTTCTGGAGAGAGTTTGCTGCACTGAAAGTAAAGGGGCTGAATAATTTTGCACGCCCAATTTTTCAGTTTTTGATTTGTTAAAAAAGTTTGAAATATCCAATAAATGTTGTTCCACTTCATGACTGTGTCCCACTTGTTGTTGATTCTTCACAAAAATACAGTTTTATATCTTTATGTTTGAAGCCTGAAATGTGGCAAAAGGTTGCAAAGTTCAAGGGGGCCGAATACTTTCGCAAGGCACTGTAAGTCTGGTGGAAATCTGTCCTTTGGTCTGATGAGTTCAAATTTGAGATTTTTTTCCCTTCAATGTGTGTGTGTAAAGAATCCAGGGTGTTTAGTTGGGTCTACTCTTCATTATAAAACAATTTGTTGAATGGTTTAAAATCCATCAGAAGCTGCTTCAATTCATGGTGGCTCTGAGTAAGTCTCGGGGACAGAGCTTGTTTTGCCAAGGAAAGTGAAAAGGACTGAGGGAAAGTAAACTGGAAAATACATGGAAAGGATCATGGAAGAACCTCAGAGAACATTGCATTTTCAAGATCATGTAACATCAAAATGCATTTTATATTCCTGCCCTGACAGAAAAACCACATGTAACCAACTTACATTTTATGTGAGCACAAATTACATTTTGGTACACAACGTGATCAGATTTTCACATTTGTAGTTCACATAAGATTACATTCAAATATGTTTTTGGAACACTTCCCGTGTTCACATGTGAAATTCATGTGGTTTTTGCCTAAACGCCCTGCAGTTCCACACTCAAGGTTCTTAATGATGCTTTAAATGCACATGTATGATTGTGCATGTGTAATGGGTTGAAAACAAAGTAACTAAAAACAGACACCCATTTATTATATCCCCCCCATATTGTTTATGTATTTGTCTTAATGAATCTAAATGGTATTTTCAACATACTTTAGCGTCAGCAGTCCATAAGGCCAATAGATGGCGCTGTTGTACTGTTGTAGCAGGAGAAACATTAAGTTCAGGCCAAGCGCTCACCATTCTGCAGAATAAGGACCAGAACTTTACAGAGGTAAACTGTGTCTGTTCTTTTACTATTACAGGTATGTAACAGCACTTCAAACGTTCAACTACATACACAATATGTAATAACATGCTATTTAACAACGTTGTCCAGATATTATCACGTTAGGAAAGGTTTTGTTTTGGCTCTGTGTCGAACTGAGTGAGAGAAGAAGGTATTTACATTGAGTGAGAGTATATGTTAGCTTGATGCTAGCTGAGGTAAAAAAAAACATTTACGAGTTACAGAGACTATGTTTACTGAGTAGCTGACTTGTACTGGATTTAGTCTAGGAGATTTTTTATCAAGAATCCATTTGTTAGGGATTTCGGAGTTGGTTTTAGATGTTATTGGTTGTTTTGTGTAAAATTGTGCTCACTAGCTGGTAAACTGGCCGAGCACGCTCAGTCTGGTGGACTTTTAGTACATACAGTGAGAGAGAGAGGATTTTCTGGAGGTGCCACTATCTTAAAGCTGAATGTATTGTTGTCACTTTTCTATAGAGGTAGCGGTATATAGAAAAACATTCAGTTATTTATGGTTTCATATATAGGTGTTTCTATTGTATGAATGTGAAATACATTGTGGTTTTCATGTGAAACCAAACATTTTTGAATTCTGTTTTAGGTAAAGTGCATTTATGTTGTGTAATTTAAAGTGTGCACTTGTTTGATGTGAATATTTTCAAAGTACTAACAAGAAAATAGACAATTGAACAAGAGAAAAAAAAAACATTCTTCAGAATAAAGAAAGCGCCAGAACTTGGCAGACGTAAACTTGTGTCCGTTCTTTTTACTATTGCAGGCCACCTCAGCTACACATGTACTCTGTCTGCACACGCATCCACGCATGCACATACACACGGACAAACACACACTAATGTTCTCTCTCTTGTGCTTGTCAGCAGTTCATCGTGGCCCTGTCGTTCGCCTCCTTCACCAAAGCTCTGTCAAGGACCTACATGAAGAGTGCCATCACTCAGACACTTTTTCCCTGTCCAGCTCTCTCATCGGACTCATAGACGGCAGCTTTGAGATGGGTATCAACAATAACATTGAGTTGCTTCAGAACTCATGTAGTAAAAACCAGATACAGACTACAGTATGATTGATTTTTCTTGTGGTTCAATCAGAGTCTGCTCTCAATACTGTCCAGTTTTATAGTTGTTCCTATTAATTGATTGACTGGCTTTTGTCCATGACTCTACTGTCAAACCCCTAACATTGTTTTATTTGATGCTTTGTTGTTGCAGTCTAGTATCCAAACTGATATGCCATTTTTAGTAGAAAAAAAAATGTTTATAATTTGTGATTCCTGACTACTGTAGTGTTGTGGTTTCTTGCAGGTAACCTGCTGTTCCTGGCTGTGGTCAGCCATTTTGGGGCGAAGCTGCACCGGCCCAGGCTCATTGCTATGGGCTGTTTCCTCATGGCTGTAGGATCCTTCCTCACAGGCCTGCCACACTTCTTCATGGGATGGTAAAACAACTGAAATACTGGTTAAACTTGTAGTTGTAGAGATACTCCAATGCGGAGGAAAGTTTCACTTTAGAAATAAAGTAATGTATCCAGTTGTTGATTAATCTCAGTTAACTTCTAACTAAAGTCTTAAGTAATTGGTCAGCTGCTTGATTATGTTTTGGGGCCATACATGTTAAGAGAAGGGATTAACTTGTTATGGCTGCAATCAATGGATCCCGGAGGTCCTAGGCATAATCAACTTCACCAAGCCGCTGGAAATCGAACGCGCCCACAGAACATCAGCGCCGAAACCCCGGCCAGATGAGCCCCCACGAGCCGTATTGATCAGGTTCCTCCGTTTCCAAGACAGAGAGAAGATACTGCAACTCGCAAGAGCCAAAGGGGACATCACCATTGATGGAAAGAGGGTCAGCCTTTTCCCAGATATGAGCGTGGATCTCGCCAGACGTCGCAATCAGTTCAGACCTGCCGCCAAAGCACTGAAGGAGAAGAACATCACCGGCTACCTCATCCACCCTGCATGGATGAAAGTTCAGTACCAAGGCCGAAGCCATCTCTTCAACACACCGGGAGAAGTGCACACTTTTCTCAAAAAACTGAGCAACGTCTGAGCCAGGACGGTCTCTCTGGGGGATAAAATGCAGTTTTTTCAACTCATTTCATTTTCAACTAACCGTATCTTCCCGGGGTGAGTTCTAATACATTTACAGGATAGTATATTTTGGTTTAGTCCATATCTACTGGGCGAAGCAATAAGTGGGCTTAGGCTTAGGCTTTCCCCCTCATTTATGTTAATCTTTCGAAAAGAGACTCAAGCATCCCTTACCGTGGGCAGTAAATATTCAGCCATAAATATCTATTCACAACGTTTGTTTTCAATTTAGAGAGCTCGCAGGTTTTAGTTTACGCCAAGTTTTAGCTAGTAAGAGCAAGACGGAAAGCGAGCAGCAACGTATCTCTACAAGTGTATTCATGTTTGATTGTTGGGATTGTTGTTTTAGTCTGACAATCGGGGTGGGTGGGATTTTTATTATTTTTTTCTTCCTTTTTTCTATGTTTATTGTTTCCCTCCTAAAGAGACACACAGGTCACTTTTGTGCTCAAACCAAAGTTGAAACATTTCCTAATTATCTGCATATGATAGATTTCTATTCAGTTACATATTTGAAACCCAACCTATGCTTAATCCACTAAAATATGTCACATTCAACGCATAACCTGTCATTATGAAAATCACTGTATTCAAACCTGTGTAGATCAGTCAATTCTTAACTTAAAGACTTAAAACTCAGGATTCTGTAAGTGGCTATGTCAATCAAGACATGTGGTTACTTATAGCTTCCTGTGCCAACCGGAAGTGCCTTTAATTGGGTCACAGTGTTTCGAAGGGTTAAAAAAGTCACATCTCTCCAAAATGTCATATGTGTGACTAGGTAACCCTCCTGAACTGTAAATCAGTCATTTCTCCCAACAGATGTCAAAGAAAAGCTCTCTCTCACACACACACACACAGACACACACACACAGCAAGGATGGAGTGATAAAGTGCGGTGCTTAAAGACACAGAGAGCAGGCAATTGCATTACCATAATCCCTAGGCCGTGCGGAGTTCAACAAGACACCCCACTTGACTGTAGCTCACTTGGTCTGACCACAGTGACCATGCAAAAAAGTAGTCTCATGTAGCAGGCTTTGTCTGCGTAAAAAGTAATCTCATGTAGCTCACTCGGTCTGACCGGTGACCGCAGGGACCATGCAAAAAAAGTAGTATCATGTAGCTCACTCAGACCGGTCTGACCGCAGTGACCGTGCAAAAAAGTAATCTCATGTAGCTCACTTGGTCTGAGCATAGGGACCATTTAAAAAAAGTAGTCTCATCAATGTGATTGTTTTTAATGGAGAATTTGACTATGAGATGAGAGAATTTGACTATGAGATGACAATATAGTAGTTTGGGGAGTATTTTCTATAATAGAATGTATTTGACTACAAGCAGAGTAGGGGCCTCATCCTGAGCATTCTCAAATGGAAAAACACAGTTTGATCATGTGCTGACAGAGAGAGAGGGAGGAGTTTGGGGAGAGTTTAAAATGAGAAGAGTGATTTTTTCTAATAGGCTGCATTTCACTTTGAGCTAACAAGGAGATGAGCATTCTAGAGTGGTGAGGAGTGGTTTCATGTATATTTTTGAGTATCAATTAAGCAGCCAGAAGCACTGTACTTTCTTTATTGCTTAAGGGATTGTGTTAAGTTGTTTTATTTACTATTATTTCCCTTTTCAATAGAATAGAATAGAATAGTATAGAATTGTATAGATGGCTCCAGTGCGCTCATGTCCAATATGCTATAAGGTTGTGGTTGGCTTTAGTCAGCACCTTAGGTATGTACACCATGTGAGGAACAGTGAGGAGAGGGTACTCCTCTGTAAGTGGCAGTCAGGCCGTGTCAATGTCAGGCAGGAGCAGTGTCCAGTGTCAGGATGCTCCACACATCTTAGCAGACTGGACCGGCATATAGACTCCCACTCAGAGCTCAACAGAGCACAGAGGAGGACCTTAGGACCTTAGGAGACGGCTGACGATGGAGAGGCTGGCGGTGTTGAGGGCATCGACCCCTGACATCCCTATGGCGACAGATTTAGACATTGTGGAGACTGTAAGGAGAGAAGAGGAGGAGGAGGAAATGTTATGTTCACCTACAGAAGCAGAGGAGGAAGTGGACTGCAAAGAGGATTCCTGCCACTGCCATGCACCAATCCTGAGACTGAAAAAAGCTGTAAAAGAGAGGGATGAGGCACTGCATACAAGAAGTGAGACCAACAAATCCATTAAAGAGGACAACCTTAAGTTGATCTCTGATCTGCAAAGGTTGAGAAAGAAGTACCAGCTGCTGAAAAGGCAGATGGGGATTGGCATGGTGAAGGCCCTCAACTTTCAGGCAGAGTCAGACACAGACACAAATCAAGAGGAGCAGGACCAAGCTAGAGGTTCAGGGGACCAGAGAGAGGAGCCTACAGTGTCCGGGTCAAGCTGCAAACTCATCTTCCCGGGCTCTGCTATGAGTAAGTACTGTTTCTTCAAATAGTGACAAGAGTTTGTGTTTGAAAAGAATATGATAAACCACCTGACTGATTCATGTAGCCTCATGAGATTGTAATTCTTGTCTAAAATGTTATGTTTTTTTGATTAGGTGTGTTTATCGAGGGATTCAGGAAGACCTGTGAGGGCCCTAATCCAAATTATAAGCTGAGTGAAAATTGTGCCTCAAAGGTCAAGAGGGTGACGCAATTTTTAAACTACATGGCGAAGAATGAGACCTACCAGTCCTCTCTCATTTTCCTGACAGACCATGACAAAATAAGGAAGTAAGCAGAATAATTTTTTCTCTCTAGCCTCACAAGCATTAACCAACAATACAGTATTTGATTGTATGATTTGTGTGTGTGTGTGTGTGTGTGTGTGTGTGTGTTTTTAGATGGGTTCAATTCCTCCAGAAGAACAAGGCAATCACCACAGTCAACCACTACACCTTGACTATTGGTGCATTTCTTAAATATTCTGAGGAGACCCCTCCATCTGGCTGCCGGCTGACCGTGAACCAATGGAGGGGGATCAACCGGTTGATGAAGGGCATTAGCAAGTCCATGAGACGACCAGTTTCCCTTCACCAGATAAAGGTGAAGGACAACAAGGAAGGCAAGGTGGTGTCCAAAAAGAGCCTGCTGCAGTGCCAGTCTCTTGCCAAGGCCAAAATCCCTCAAGTGCTGAGTAAGTTTTTCTCAATCTGTGATGTCACTGTTTTTACACACTTATAGACGTCAGAGATGTATAGAATGCATTATGGAGTGGGATTATGAAGCTGCCTTTTTTTATTTTCATGTTCACAGAAACATTGGAAGAAACAAGGACACAGAGGAATCAGTACAGGTTTTATGGGTACCTGTGTGCCTACTTTACATCCATATACGGCCACAGACCAGGCCTATATAAAAACATGTTGGTGAAAGAGGTGGAGGAGGCAAAATGTGACCAGTCTGGGGTGTACCTGATCAATGTAAGTCTATGAAATACAGCTGGCTGTGTTTATTTGTTTGTTTGCTTGGTTGGTTATCTTTGGAAACAATTGCAGTCGCAGGAGCGTAATGTGTTTTTTTGTGTTTTTTCTCTGTTCAATTTCTATTAGGTGGGGGAACACAAAACAAATCGGGAGTACGGCATGGTCCAGATGTCGCTGACAAAGGAGGAGTACAGCTGGTTTTCCGACTTCCTCAAATTCAAGCACTGTCTCTTAGGGGGAAAGAAGGCCCAGCACTTCTTTTTCAATTCAACAAACACTCAGATGAAGAACCTGCCTGCCTACCTGAGGGAGGTGTGGAAGGAGATGGGTCTGCCCGAATGTCCTTCATTCACTGACCTGAGGACCTCCATTGTCACTCATGTAGGTCAGATTAGATAGGAATCTAATTAATGTAAGATCCTATTCTATTGTTGTCTGAAGTAATATCAATAATATCATATATTTGTGTGTGTGTGTGTGTGTGTGTCTTACAGGTAAAAAACATGCTCCCAAAGGTTGACAGGGAAAGGGTGGCCAACTTCATGTGCCACAACATCCAGACGGCAGACAAATATTATGCCATGAATTTAAATCCAACCCAAGCAAATGAAACCAGGGCACTCTTTGAGGCTGCACTGAAGGGGGAAGATAACACAGTCGCCGCAGAGAACCAGCCCTCCACCTCAGGAGAAAGAAAGCAGAAGGTGAGAGAGGATGCCTCCCTCTCCGACGGGAGCACCACCCCTGAAGAGACCAAGGTGATGTACCAGGAGTCTGGCACGTCCGCCGGTGACTCGGAAGAGGAGGAAGAGGATGAAGATGAGGAACAGATGGCCAGACAACTTCCAGTAAGATCAGCTATTCTGACAGGACACATTTGATTATCAAAATGTACTTGTAAACTATGTAACAGTCAAGTGTGAATTCTGAGATATATCTAATTTCTTGTGTTTGCTCTGTCAGGAGACACCTTCCAAGGTGACCAATCCTCAGGTGGAGATGGAACTTACCCCAAAGAGGAAGCGGAGCATCTGCACACGCCGCATGGAGGTCGCCATCAGCCCCATGCTAGTCTCACCCCTCAAAGTGAGGCTCAAGTCGCCCCCCCACCAGTCCCTCATTGTCACATTAAAAGGGATGCAACAACTAAACTCAAATAAAGTCAGACTAAAAAATGCCATTGCCTCAAGGAGGTTAAAGCTGCAGGAGAAGGTGCAAAAGAGAGGAGGGGACCCCTGATGCAGCTCGAAGGAAGGGGAGCCGACCAACAACAAGACTTCCTCTTCCAAATAGTCATGTAGATTGTTTTAGACTCTCACATTTATACTGTTCTGATTTTGTTTGGTTTGATTTTCAATTTTGGTGTGCTTGTTTACATTTTAGAAGTGTAAAATGTGTGTAATTTAGTCTAACTGTCTGTTCAATTTTCTATTTTGGTGTGATTCTTTATAATGTAAAGGTTTGTTCTGTTTTATTAAATAACTAGTTGAGTAATTATTTGTGTTGTGCTTTCTTTAAGGTTTATATTTAGTTTGTCACTTAATTTGTAAGTGTTAAACATTCACTGTCTTGTGTTGTTGTCTGTGAAGGTAGGAACAAATATTTAGGCATTATTGGCATGGGAATCATATGTTTACATTGGCAAAGCAAATTAAGTAGATAATAAACAAAAGTGAAATAAACAATAAAGTCCTGCTGTAGACTGTACTACTGCTGTTCAGGAAGCACAATTTGAACTAGAAACTTACACAGACAGGCTGAAATAAACACTAAAAAATAACTAATGGCATCACCGTAATATCCCGCTTGACCGTAGCTCGCTCGGTCTGAGCGCAGCGACCATGAGAAAAGTAAGCCCAAAATGAAGCCTGCCCCACAACGTCATTTGCTTTTGGGTGACAGTGAGAGAACCGTTAGGTTTAGAAGGACAATTCAACCACAGGAATGTTCCTAACGTCCTTCCGATCCATGCAAGCCTTACCTTGACCGTGTGGCATCAACCCTTAAAAATAAAACAGGGTTTTTTGATCTCACAGATTACAATGACATCTCTCCCCATAGGAATACATTGACAGCTCCCCTAAATTCAACCTGGAGCCTATGTGGGTTAATAATGCCTTATGAACCTGTCTTCAATGCCAATCCATCAGGCCACTATGAGGTCTACCTGTGTCGATTCTAAGCTTCCTGGAGCAACCGGAAGTGGTTAAATTCACCCAAAATGTATTTTGATGTACATAACCTGCAAATGTGAAAATGACTGCATTCAACCCTGGGTAGATCAGTCAATTCTTAACATAAAGACTTTAGGATTCTCAGGATTCTGTAAGAGAATACCCAAAGCAAGATATTTGTTTACCTATAGCTTCCTGTGCCAACCGGAAGTGCCTTTAATTGGTGTCTCAGGGGCTTCTCCTTAGGAGGGATGGGGACACCACCACGGGACAGACCCCACACTCATCGCTAGAGATCGAACTTCAGACTCCCTTCAAAACCACTGAACCCCTCAACACACCGAAAGAGATTACGGTGCACACCCTTAGAGGGAGCCGGAACAGGATAACTCCCTCCACCATCACAGAGACACAGAGGAGGAGGAACTATCCAACACCCAGGGAGAGAGAACAAGTGACGTCAGTCGAACACAGTCAGAAAGAGGAGGTGGAAGAGGCGTTAGATAGAGGAGGATATTACCCCAGAGGCCATTCCTCCTGTTCATGTGAGCAAGAAAGAGCAGAAGGCTTCTGATCAGCCAAATGGCAGGCAGAGGGAGAGGTCATAGTGATTCACACCCACAGAGAGAAAGACAACCCACACAACCTCTTGGTTGAGATGAACCACACAGGTAGAGGCAGAGGGCCTTCAGGGCTAGCCAGTCAGCCTGCCTGCTCTGATCCTCAAGTCAATTGTATATAAATTCATGTTCATTAAAGATTTTTATTCAAGAATTGACAAGTCCCATTTCGTTAAAGGGGTCACCCTTTTCCTGCTACAAACACAACTTGCATATCATCACAGACTAGGCCAAAACGTTAATCTTTTAACCTTGCCTGAATAAAACAATGCATTTTTTATAGTGAGCAAGAGTTGCTCCTTTTCCTTTTCTATGATGATTCAAATATTTGGTTGCACCTCAACTGAACGTTGGTTGAGGGCCCCTTTTTTTTAATTAAAAGCATTAAAATTGTGATGTTTCTCACTTATTTACATAACCTACTCCACACTTGCAAAGTGAAAGTTTATAGAAATGTTCTGAAATTAAGTAGTAAACAGAAGAAAAGCAGAATTGAGTCCAATTATAATGCGAATAATTGAATGGTCTATGGTTCAATCCCATTTCTGAAGGTCTGATGAATAATTAATATTGTTTCTCCTCTTCCTTGTGGCAGGGGCAGCAGCACACTGCCCTCCAAAGCCTGCAAAATAATAGCCGGACTGCCCCTTTCCTAGCTCTGCATGGAACTTCCAGTGCCACGTCCTTGGTGACGTGTGGGGTGACATCCGGGATGACCACAGCAACATCCTCTGGAAAGGGAAAAAAGAGGAACAGAATGTGAACAAATGCAAACCGTAGCTTCTAAACACTGGCCAGTTGAAAGGTTCTACTAAGATGTCATGACAAACGGCACCTGTCAGAGTGCTCTCTAAGTCTCTCTCTCTTGGGTGCTCTGAATGGCCTTCCTCTGGCTGAAGCCACAGGGCCAGGAGGAGCCTGGGCACCACCTCCACCACCACCTGAGATGGGCTGAGCAGGTTGCTACGGGGCTCATTGGACTGCTCGCCCAGAATGCTCCTCACAGCTCTTTCCACGGTGCTGTGGACCTTAGGATCGCTGAATTCAACAATAAGGAGAAAACAAAGCTAAACGATGTGCAATGTACTCACTTAGAACACTTTCTTAGTCTGTTTCTGCGTAGTTCCAGATGTGTAGATAAATGGATCAAGTCATATGCGGGGCAGTACATGGAACTCACATGTCAGCTGGCGAGGTGGGGTGCATGGAGCGGCGGAGCTTGCAGAAAGCCTTGTGCTCTATGTTCATCATTTTTAGGCAAGTGTTTACTTCCCAGGCCTGCAGTATGAAACAGGAAGTCCCATTAGTGTAATTTCACAACAGATCTATCCTGCTGCGCTAACTCGTTGTTGAAAGGCTGGTAAAGAGCTCACTAACTTGTAGCATGTCTCTAACTCTCATTCTCTTACCAGCCGAGCGAGGTCGTTTCCCTCCTCCAGGGTTTCCTTCCACACCCTTCAAATAAAACACAGAGCATTTCAACTTTCCTGGCTTCTGATTTTTCTGTTGTTTATTTTACCCACATCTCCTGGAGTGCTGCTGGTGGCAGGGAATGGCAGTGAAGGTGAGTGCTGACGTGGTACTCACCACTCCCTAAGGGATTTTTGCCCTGAGACACCAGCCAGTTGCTCATGTGCTCCGTGGTGACATGGGGAGGGACCTGGCCTTGACTCTGGAGCAGCAGATAGTGGACCATGAGCTTCTTCTGCAAGATGAGGTAAGGTGTGAGACCGTGCCACGAAATACCATGTCATTTACTTTCAGAAGGGCCTCTCGCAACATTTCACAACTGCTCATGCCTCACAATTTGCAAGTGATATTAAGAACTCTTGTTTATGTTTTTGTATGGTGAATCTTACCTGTTTATTGTAATATGTTTCCTCCCAGCAGGCCTGCAGAGTCTGAAAATTAAGGCTGCTCCTACAGAATTCCTTTGAAGATCATGAAAATAATGATGCTTTGTTATGCACATTATGCACAGGCATTTACAGTATGCTAAAATTAATTTATCCTAAGATTACCTTTGTGGGACCATAAGTGAACTCCGGAATGCACCAAACCCTATCCATGGTAAGATGGGGAAGAAATGCAGCACTATAGATATACGGGATGCTCTAGAGATAACAGGAATGACTTACAGTCGCGAATGATCAATGGCTGTGGAGTCCTCCAATATGCTGCACTTAGAATTGAGTTGTAGGCGATGTTTGGCGCAAAATAGAATGTTTACATTCTATTGTCATGGAGAAATGGAATGTGTAGAACCTGTTTAATTGATTATGCTTCTATGTCTTTATTTCGTTAAACATTGAACTCTGTATTATGTCATAATGTGTATATGAGGACGTAGGAGCCCGTCCAGATTCATGACCCGATTATCCAGGTGCATGTTGCTTAGACCTACTAATCCATCCTTGGTTTACAAGTTAAATACATTGTTTATATATGCCTATACAAATCCATCGACCACATCCATTTAAAGCAATGATTGTCAATTGAAATTGTGGTTGTTCTGTTCTCCTGTTGTGCGCCTTGAGTGTTTGTCCCCTTAAGCACATTATTCCAATATTTTTCCGAGCTCTGAATTGACACAAGGAACACTTTTGAAAAGATAGTCGGTTAAAAATAAGAGTATGAATGACAATAAACGTATGACTTGGATTGTATGCGTAATAGTGTAGTAAACAGTATCGCTCAGCGCGGGAACTTTTGGTGTTAGGAAAGTTTCCGTTTTTAGCCTCCATGACACGTATCACTTCGTTGTCTTGTTGGTAATAGTAAAAATGCATGACAGTCGGCATTGTAATGGTCTAACAGGTGTTTTTCATTTTGCTTCTCACATTAAACAGACATTTGAGAACGGAATTGCTTACAGTTGTACCTATGATGCAGAGACACACTAAAGCTGTACAGTGTAGTTTGAATAATCAGTTTCAATTATTTGCAGATGAATTCCCTATTATTTACAAATCGAAAGATGTACCATTTGAAATGAATGTGGCAGAACAGTTTAGCATAGAGTTCTTGTGGGTGTCTTCTCCTTCAGTCTTTTTGCCTCCTAGGCCTTGTTTCTCATTACATGGGATTTCCCCAGTGCCAACTTCACACGAGATGGCCGCTGTCTACTGTCATGTGGTGCTGAATGACAGATATCGCTATGCCGATATTGCTGCTGTCCATGGACCTGAAATGTACAATGTACGACCGTCCAAACTTGACCCCACACACAAACACACACATTGATGCCAATCTCTCACACACTTTTGAACATTGCACAACCTGCAACAAAAAACTGAAAGAGCATTTTATTCCGTTTGTGTTTGAATAAAGACCCGAAGAATTCAATCAATGTGTGGATGTTGATTGGACAATGTATATGTGCTTTGCAGAAGTCATTTTTTAAATTCCCTGTAGCGTGAATTTTACTGGAGCATGATCAGATTGCTTTGTTTAAACCAGAATAAAGATTTGGTCTGAGAAACTATGCCGATTATAGCACGATAGCTTTATTTTTATTTTTAAATGAGGCAATGTATATATGACCCCCTTTCAAAGAGTCGCTCATTTATCACTTTCTTGCAGATATACAGTGCCTTCAGAAAGTGTTAATACCCCTTAACGTATTCCTCATGTTGTTTTCTTACAGCCTGAATTCCAAATGGATTAAATTATAGTTTTTTATCATCTCACCCAGCTACAGACAACACCCCATAATGACAAAGTAAAAACATGTTTTAATTTTTTTTTCAAATGTATTGAAAATGAAATACAGAAATATTCACAATACATGTTAGAATCACCTTTGGCAGCGATTAAAGCTGTGAGTCTTTCTGGGTAAGTCTCCAAAAGCTTTGCACCCTTGGATTGTACCATATTTACAATATCACAATATATACAGTACCAGTCAAAAGTCTGGACACACCTACTCATTTAAGGGTTTTTCTTTATTTTACAATTTTTTACATTTTAGAAAAATAGTGAAGACATCAAAACTATGAAATAGCACAATTGGAATCATGTAGTAAGCATTAACTGTTAAACAAATCAAAATATATTTTACATTTGAGAATCTTTGAAGTAGCCATCCTTTTCCTTGACCACTTTGCACACTCTTGGCATTCTCTCAAACCTTTTCATGAGGTAGTCACCAGGAATGTTTTTCAATTAACAGGTGTACCTTCTTAAAAGTTCATTTGTGGAATTTCTTTCCTTCTTAAAGTGTTTGAGCCAATAGGTTGTGTTGTGACAAGGTAGGGATGGTTTACAGAAGATATCCCTATTTGGTAAAAGACCAAGTCCATATTATGCCAAGAACAGCTCAAATAAGCAAAGAGAAACAAGTCCATCTTTACTTAAGACATGAATGTCAGTCAAAACGGAAAAATTCAAGAACTTTGAAAGTTTCTTCTAGTGTAGTCCCAAAAACCATGAAGCGTTTTGATGTAACTGGCTCTCATGAGGACTGCCACAGGAAAGGAAGACCAAAAGTTACCTCTGCTGCAGAGGATAGGTTCAGCAGAGTTCACTGCACCTCAGATTGGAGTCCAAATAAAAGCTTCACAGAGTTCAAGAAACACACACATCTCAACATGCACTGTTCATAGGAGACTGCGTGAATCAGGCCTTCATGGTTGAATTGTTCCATTGAAACCACTACTAAAGGACGGACGCCAATAATAAGAAGAGACTTGCATGGGACAAGAAACACGAGCAATGGACCTAAGTCTGGTGGAAATCTGTCCTTTGGTCTGATGAGTTCAAATTTGAGATTTTTTTCCCTTCAATGTGTGTGTGTAAAGAATCCAGGGTGTTTAGTTGGGTCTACTCTTCATTATAAAACAATTTGTTGAATGGTTTAAAATCCATCAGAAGCTGCTTCAATTCATGGTGGCTCTGAGTAAGTCTCGGGGACAGAGCTTGTTTTGCCAAGGAAAGTGAAAAGGACTGAGGGAAAGTAAACTGGAAAATACATGGAAAGGATCATGGAAGAACCTCAGAGAACATTGCATTTTCAAGATCATGTAACATCAAAATGCATTTTATATTCCTGCCCTGACAGAAAAACCACATGTAACCAACTTACATTTTATGTGAGCACAAATTACATTTTGGTACACAACGTGATCAGATTTTCACATTTGTAGTTCACATAAGATTACATTCAAATATGTTTTTGGAACACTTCCCGTGTTCACATGTGAAATTCATGTGGTTTTTGCCTAAACGCCCTGCAGTTCCACACTCAAGGTTCTTAATGATGCTTTAAATGCACATGTATGATTGTGCATGTGTAATGGGTTGAAAACAAAGTAACTAAAAACAGACACCCATTTATTATATCCCCCCCATATTGTTTATGTATTTGTCTTAATGAATCTAAATGGTATTTTCAACATACTTTAGCGTCAGCAGTCCATAAGGCCAATAGATGGCGCTGTTGTACTGTTGTAGCAGGAGAAACATTAAGTTCAGGCCAAGCGCTCACCATTCTGCAGAATAAGGACCAGAACTTTACAGAGGTAAACTGTGTCTGTTCTTTTACTATTACAGGTATGTAACAGCACTTCAAACGTTCAACTACATACACAATATGTAATAACATGCTATTTAACAACGTTGTCCAGATATTATCACGTTAGGAAAGGTTTTGTTTTGGCTCTGTGTCGAACTGAGTGAGAGAAGAAGGTATTTACATTGAGTGAGAGTATATGTTAGCTTGATGCTAGCTGAGGTAAAAAAAAACATTTACGAGTTACAGAGACTATGTTTACTGAGTAGCTGACTTGTACTGGATTTAGTCTAGGAGATTTTTTATCAAGAATCCATTTGTTAGGGATTTCGGAGTTGGTTTTAGATGTTATTGGTTGTTTTGTGTAAAATTGTGCTCACTAGCTGGTAAACTGGCCGAGCACGCTCAGTCTGGTGGACTTTTAGTACATACAGTGAGAGAGAGAGGATTTTCTGGAGGTGCCACTATCTTAAAGCTGAATGTATTGTTGTCACTTTTCTATAGAGGTAGCGGTATATAGAAAAACATTCAGTTATTTATGGTTTCATATATAGGTGTTTCTATTGTATGAATGTGAAATACATTGTGGTTTTCATGTGAAACCAAACATTTTTGAATTCTGTTTTAGGTAAAGTGCATTTATGTTGTGTAATTTAAAGTGTGCACTTGTTTGATGTGAATATTTTCAAAGTACTAACAAGAAAATAGACAATTGAACAAGAGAAAAAAAACATTCTTCAGAATAAAGAAAGCGCCAGAACTTGGCAGACGTAAACTTGTGTCCGTTCTTTTTACTATTGCAAGCCACCTCAGCTACACATGTACTCTGTCTGCACACGCATCCACGCATGCACATACACACGGACAAACACACACTAATGTTCTCTCTCTTGTGCTTGTCAGCAGTTCATCGTGGCCCTGTCGTTCGCCTCCTTCACCAAAGCTCTGTAAAGGACCTACATGAAGAGTGCCATCACTCAGACACTTTTTCCCTGTCCAGCTCTCTCATCGGACTCATAGACGGCAGCTTTGAGATGGGTATCAACAATAACATTGAGTTGCTTCAGAACTCATGTAGTAAAAACCAGATACAGACTACAGTGTGATTGATTTTTCTTGTGGTTCAATCAGAGTCTGCTCTCAATACTGTCCAGTTTTATAGTTGTTCCTATTAATTGATTGACTGGCTTTTGTCCATGACTCTACTGTCAAACCCCTAACATTGTTTTATTTGATGCTTTGTTGTTGCAGTCTAGTATCCAAACTGATATGCCATTTTTAGTAGAAAAAAAAATGTTTATAATTTGTGATTCCTGACTACTGTAGTGTTGTGGTTTCTTGCAGGTAACCTGCTGTTCCTGGCTGTGGTCAGCCATTTTGGGGCGAAGCTGCACCGGCCCAGGCTCATTGCTATGGGCTGTTTCCTCATGGCTGTAGGATCCTTCCTCACAGGCCTGCCACACTTCTTCATGGGATGGTAAAACAACTGAAATACTGGTTAAACTTGTAGTTGTAGAGATACTCCAATGCGGAGGAAAGTTTCACTTTAGAAATAAAGTAATGTATCCAGTTGTTGATTAATCTCAGTTAACTTCTAACTAAAGTCTTAAGTAATTGGTCAGCTGCTTGATTATGTTTTGGGGCCATACATGTTAAGAGAAGGGATTAACTTGTTATGGCTGCAATCAATGGATCCCGGAGGTCCTAGGTATAATCAACTTCACCAAGCCGCTGGAAATCGAACGCGCCCACAGAACATCAGCGCCGAAACCCCGGCCAGATGAGCCCCCACGAGCCGTATTGATCAGGTTCCTCCGTTTCCAAGACAGAGAGAAGATACTGCAACTCGCAAGAGCCAAAGGGGACATCACCATTGATGGAAAGAGGGTCAGCCTTTTCCCAGATATGAGCGTGGATCTCGCCAGACGTCGCAATCAGTTCAGACCTGCCGCCAAAGCACTGAAGGAGAAGAACATCACCGGCTACCTCATCCACCCTGCATGGATGAAAGTTCAGTACCAAGGCCGAAGCCATCTCTTCAACACACCGGGAGAAGTGCACACTTTTCTCAAAAAACTGAGCAACGTCTGAGCCAGGATGGTCTCTCTGGGGGATAAAATGCAGTTTTTTCAACTCATTTCATTTTCAACTAACCGTATCTTCCCGGGGTGAGTTCTAATACATTTACAGGAGAGTATATTTTGGTTTAGTCCATATCTACTGGGCGAAGCAATAAGTGGGCTTAGGCTTAGGCTTTCCCCCTCATTTATGTTAATATTTCGAAAAGAGACTCAAGCATCCCTTACCGTGGGCAGTAAATATTCAGCCATAAATATCTATTCACAACGTTTGTTTTCAATTTAGAGAGCTCGCAGGTTTTAGTTTACGCCAAGTTTTAGCTAGTAAGAGCAAGACGGAAAGCGAGCAGCAACGTATCTCTACAAGTGTATTCATGTTTGATTGTTGGGATTGTTGTTTTAGTCTGACAATCGGGGTGGGTGGGATTTTTATTATTTTTTTCTTCCTTTTTTCTATGTTTATTGTTTCCCTCCTAAAGAGAGGGCAGGGCAGAAAGACAGGTCACTTTTGTGCTCAAACCAAAGTTGAAACATTTCCTAATTATCTGCATATGATAGATTTCTATTCAGTTACATATTTGAAACCCAACCTATGCTTAATCCACTAAAATATGTCACATTCAACGCATAACCTGTCATTATGAAAATCACTGTATTCAAACCTGTGTAGATCAGTCAATTCTTAACTTAAAGACTTAAAACTCAGGATTCTGTAAGTGGCTATGTCAATCAAGACATGTGGTTACTTATAGCTTCCTGTGCCAACCGGAAGTGCCTTTAATTGGGTCACAGTGTTTCGAAGGGTTAAAAAAGTCACATCTCTCCAAAATGTCATATGTGTGACTAGGTAACCCTCCTGAACTGTAAATCAGTCATTTCTCCCAACAGATGTCAAAGAAAAGCTCTCTCTCACACACACACACACAGACACACACACACAGCAAGGATGGAGTGATAAAGTGCGGTGCTTAAAGACACAGAGAGCAGGCAATTGCATTACCATAATCCCTAGGCCGTGCGGAGTTCAACAAGACACCCCACTTGACTGTAGCTCACTTGGTCTGACCACAGTGACCATGCAAAAAAGTAGTCTCATGTAGCAGGCTTTGTCTGCGTAAAAAGTAATCTCATGTAGCTCACTCGGTCTGACCGGTGACCGGTGACCGCAGGGACCATGCAAAAAAAGTAGTATCATGTAGCTCACTCAGACCGGTCTGACCGCAGTGACCGTGCAAAAAAGTAATCTCATGTAGCTCACTTGGTCTGAGCATAGGGACCATTTAAAAAAAGTAGTCTCATCAATGTGATTGTTTTTAATGGAGAATTTGACTATGAGATGAGAGAATTTGACTATGAGATGACAATATAGTAGTTTGGGGAGTATTTTCTATAATAGAATGTATTTGACTACAAGCAGAGTAGGGGCCTCATCCTGAGCATTCTCAAATGGAAAAACACAGTTTGATCATGTGCTGACAGAGAGAGAGGGAGGAGTTTGGGGAGAGTTTAAAATGAGAAGAGTGATTTTTTCTAATAGGCTGCATTTCACTTTGAGCTAACAAGGAGATGAGCATTCTAGAGTGGTGAGGAGTGGTTTCATGTATATTTTTGAGTATCAATTAAGCAGCCAGAAGCACTGTACTTTCTTTATTGCTTAAGGGATTGTGTTAAGTTGTTTTATTTACTATTATTTCCCTTTTCAATAGAATAGAATAGAATAGTATAGAATTGTATAGATGGCTCCAGTGCGCTCATGTCCAATATGCTATAAGGTTGTGGTTGGCTTTAGTCAGCACCTTAGGTATGTACACCATGTGAGGAACAGTGAGGAGAGGGTACTCCTCTGTAAGTGGCAGTCAGGCCGTGTCAATGTCAGGCAGGAGCAGTGTCCAGTGTCAGGATGCTCCACACATCTTAGCAGACTGGACCAGCATATAGACTCCCACTCAGAGCTCAACAGAGCACAGAGGAGACAGGTTTTAGAGGACCTTAGGAGACGGCTGACGATGGAGAGGCTGGCGGTGTTGAGGGCATCGACCCCTGACATCCCTATGGCGACAGATTTAGACATTGTGGAGACTGTAAGGAGAGAAGAGGAGGAGGAGGAAATGTTATGTTCACCTACAGAAGCAGAGGAGGAAGTGGACTGCAAAGAGGATTCCTGCCACTGCCATGCACCAATCCTGAGACTGAAAAAAGCTGTAAAAGAGAGGGATGAGGCACTGCATACAAGAAGTGAGACCAACAAATCCATTAAAGAGGACAACCTTAAGTTGATCTCTGATCTGCAAAGGTTGAGAAAGAAGTACCAGCTGCTGAAAAGGCAGATGGGGATTGGCATGGTGAAGGCCCTCAACTTTCAGGCAGAGTCAGACACAGACACAAATCAAGAGGAGCAGGACCAAGCTAGAGGTTCAGGGGACCAGAGAGAGGAGCCTACAGTGTCCGGGTCAAGCTGCAAACTCATCTTCCCGGGCTCTGCTATGAGTAAGTACTGTTTCTTCAAATAGTGACAAGAGTTTGTGTTTGAAAAGAATATGATAAACCACCTGACTGATTCATGTAGCCTCATGAGATTGTAATTCTAGTCTAAAATGTTATGTTTTTTTGATTAGGTGTGTTTATCGAGGGATTCAGGAAGACCTGTGAGGGCCCTAATCCAAATTATAAGCTGAGTGAAAATTGTGCCTCAAAGGTCAAGAGGGTGACGCAATTTTTAAACTACATGGCGAAGAATGAGACCTACCAGTCCTCTCTCATTTTCCTGACAGACCATGACAAAATAAGGAAGTAAGCAGAATAATTTTTTCTCTCTAGCCTCACAAGCATTAACCAACAATACAGTATTTGATTGTATGATTTGTGTGTGTGTGTGTGTGTGTGTGTGTGTGTGTGTTTTTAGATGGGTTCAATTCCTCCAGAAGAACAAGGCAATCACCACAGTCAACCACTACACCTTGACTATTGGTGCATTTCTTAAATATTCTGAGGAGACCCCTCCATCTGGCTGCCGGCTGACCGTGAACCAATGGAGGGGGATCAACCGGTTGATGAAGGGCATTAGCAAGTCCATGAGACGACCAGTTTCCCTTCACCAGATAAAGGTGAAGGACAACAAGGAAGGCAAGGTGGTGTCCAAAAAGAGCCTGCTGCAGTGCCAGTCTCTTGCCAAGGCCAAAATCCCTCAAGTGCTGAGTAAGTTTTTCTCAATCTGTGATGTCACTGTTTTTACACACTTATAGACGTCAGAGATGTATAGAATGCATTATGGAGTGGGATTATGAAGCTGCCTTTTTTTATTTTCATGTTCACAGAAACATTGGAAGAAACAAGGACACAGAGGAATCAGTACAGGTTTTATGGGTACCTGTGTGCCTACTTTACATCCATATACGGCCACAGACCAGGCCTATATAAAAACATGTTGGTGAAAGAGGTGGAGGAGGCAAAATGTGACCAGTCTGGGGTGTACCTGATCAATGTAAGTCTATGAAATACAGCTGGCTGTGTTTATTTGTTTGTTTGCTTGGTTGGTTATCTTTGGAAACAATTGCAGTCGCAGGAGCGTAATGTGTTTTTTTGTGTTTTTTCTCTGTTCAATTTCTATTAGGTGGGGGAACACAAAACAAATCGGGAGTACGGCATGGTCCAGATGTCGCTGACAAAGGAGGAGTACAGCTGGTTTTCCGACTTCCTCAAATTCAAGCACTGTCTCTTAGGGGGAAAGAAGGCCCAGCACTTCTTTTTCAATTCAACAAACACTCAGATGAAGAACCTGCCTGCCTACCTGAGGGAGGTGTGGAAGGAGATGGGTCTGCCCGAATGTCCTTCATTCACTGACCTGAGGACCTCCATTGTCACTCATGTAGGTCAGATTAGATAGGAATCTAATTAATGTAAGATCCTATTCTATTGTTGTCTGAAGTAATATCAATAATATCATATATTTGTGTGTGTGTGTGTGTGTGTGTCTTACAGGTAAAAAACATGCTCCCAAAGGTTGACAGGGAAAGGGTGGCCAACTTCATGTGCCACAACATCCAGACGGCAGACAAATATTATGCCATGAATTTAAATCCAACCCAAGCAAATGAAACCAGGGCACTCTTTGAGGCTGCACTGAAGGGGGAAGATAACACAGTCGCCGCAGAGAACCAGCCCTCCACCTCAGGAGAAAGAAAGCAGAAGGTGAGAGAGGATGCCTCCCTCTCCGACGGGAGCACCACCCCTGAAGAGACCAAGGTGATGTACCAGGAGTCTGGCACGTCCGCCGGTGACTCGGAAGAGGAGGAAGAGGATGAAGATGAGGAACAGATGGCCAGACAACTTCCAGTAAGATCAGCTATTCTGACAGGACACATTTGATTATCAAAATGTACTTGTAAACTATGTAACAGTCAAGTGTGAATTCTGAGATGTATCTAATTTCTTGTGTTTGCTCTGTCAGGAGACACCTTCCAAGGTGACCAATCCTCAGGTGGAGATGGAACTTACCCCAAAGAGGAAGCGGAGCATCTGCACACGCCGCATGGAGGTCGCCATCAGCCCCATGCTAGTCTCACCCCTCAAAGTGAGGCTCAAGTCGCCCCCCCACCAGTCCCTCATTGTCACATTAAAAGGGATGCAACAACTAAACTCAAATAAAGTCAGACTAAAAAATGCCATTGCCTCAAGGAGGTTAAAGCTGCAGGAGAAGGTGCAAAAGAGAGGAGGGGACCCCTGATGCAGCTCGAAGGAAGGGGAGCCGACCAACAACAAGACTTCCTCTTCCAAATAGTCATGTAGATTGTTTTAGACTCTCACATTTATACTGTTCTGATTTTGTTTGGTTTGATTTTCAATTTTGGTGTGCTTGTTTACATTTTAGAAGTGTAAAATGTGTGTAATTTAGTCTAACTGTCTGTTCAATTTTCTATTTTGGTGTGATTCTTTATAATGTAAAGGTTTGTTCTGTTTTATTAAATAACTAGTTTAGTAATTATTTGTGTTGTGCTTTCTTTAAGGTTATATTCTAACTGTCTGTTCAATTTTCTATATTCTACAATTTTCTATATTCTATAAACATTCACTGTCTTGTGTTGTTGTCTGTGAAGGTAGGAACAAATATTTAGGCATTATTGGCATGGGAATCATATGTTTACATTGGCAAAGCAAATTAAGTAGATAATAAACAAAAGTGAAATAAACAATAAAGTCCTGCTGTAGCCTGTACTACTGCTGTTCAGGAAGCACAATTTGAACTAGAAATTTACACAGACAGGCTGAAATAAACACTAAAAAATGGCATCACCGTAATCTCTAGGCCATGCCGAGTTCAACGAGATATCCCGCTTGACCGTAGCTCGCTCGGTCTGAGCGCAGCGACCATGAGAAAAGTAAGCCCAAAATGAAGCCTGCCCCACAACGTCATTTGCTTTTGGGTGACAGTGAGAGAACCGTTAGGTTTAGAAGGACAATTCATAACCTGCAAATGTGAAAATGACTGCATTCAACCCTGGGTAGATCAGTCAATTCTTAACATAAAGACTTTAGGATTCTCAGGATTCTGTAAGAGAATACCCAAAGCAAGATATTTGTTTACCTATAGCTTCCTGTGCCAACCGGAAGTGCCTTTAATTGGTGTCTCAGGGGCTTCTCCTTAGGAGGGATGGGGACACCACCACGGGACAGACCCCACACTCATCGCTAGAGATCGAACTTCAGACTCCCTTCAAAACCACTGAACCCCTCAACACACCGAAAGAGATTACGGTGCACACCCTTAGAGGGAGCCGGAACAGGATAACTCCCTCCACCATCACAGAGACACAGAGGAGGAGGAACTATCCAACACCCAGGGAGAGAGAACAAGTGACGTCAGTCGAACACAGTCAGAAAGAGGAGGTGGAAGAGGCGTTAGATAGAGGAGGATATTACCCCAGAGGCCATTCCTCCTGTTCATGTGAGCAAGAAAGAGCAGAAGGCTTCTGATCAGCCAAATGGCAGGCAGAGGGAGAGGTCATAGTGATTCACACCCACAGAGAGAAAGACAACCCACACAACCTCTTGGTTGAGATGAACCACACAGGTAGAGGCAGAGGGCATTCAGGGCTAGCCAGTCAGCCTGCCTGCTCTGATCCTCAAGTCAATTGTATATAAATTCATGTTCATTAAAGATTTTTATTCAAGAATTGACAAGTCCCATTTCGTTAAAGGGGTCACCCTTTTCCTGCTACAAACACAACTTGCATATCATCACAGACTAGGCCAAAACGTTAATCTTTTAACCTTGCCTGAATAAAACAATGCATTTTTTATAGTGAGCAAGAGTTGCTCCTTTTCCTTTTCTATGATGATTCAAATATTTGGTTGCACCTCAACTGAACGTTGGTTGAGGGCCCCTTTTTTTTAATTAAAAGCATTAAAATTGTGATGTTTCTCACTTATTTACATAACCTACTCCACACTTGCAAAGTGAAAGTTTATAGAAATGTTCTGAAATTAAGTAGTAAACAGAAGAAAAGCAGAATTGAGTCCAATTATAATGCGAATAATTGAATGGTCTATGGTTCAATCCCATTTCTGAAGGTCTGATAAATAATTAATATTGTTTCTCCTCTTCCTTGTGGCAGGGGCAGCAGCACACTGCCCTCCAAAGCCTGCAAAATAATAGCCGGACTGCCCCTTTCCTAGCTCTGCATGGAACTTCCAGTGCCACGTCCTTGGTGACGTGTGGGGTGACATCCGGGATGACCACAGCAACATCCTCTGGAAAGGGAAAAAAGAGGAACAGAATGTGAACAAATGCAAACCGTAGCTTCTAAACACTGGCCAGTTGAAAGGTTCTACTAAGATGTCATGACAAACGGCACCTGTCAGAGTGCTCTCTAAGTCTCTCTCTCTTGGGTGCTCTGAATGGCCTTCCTCTGGCTGAAGCCACAGGGCCAGGAGGAGCCTGGGCACCACCTCCACCACCACCTGAGATGGGCTGAGCAGGTTGCTACGGGGCTCATTGGACTGCTCGCCCAGAATGCTTCTCACAGCTCTTTCCACGGTGCTGTGGACCTTAGGATCGCTGAAATCAACAATAAGGAGAAAACAAAGCTAAACGATGTGCAATGTACTCACTTAGAACACTTTCTTAGTCTGTTTCTGCGTAGTTCCAGATGTGTAGATAAATGGATCAAGTCATATGCGGGGCAGTACATGGAACTCACATGTCTGCTGGCGAGGTGGGGTGCATGGAGCGGCGGAGCTTGCAGAAAGCCTTGTGCTCTATGTTCATCATTTTTAGGCAAGTGTTTACTTCCCAGGCCTGCAGTATGAAACAGGAAGTCCCATTAGTGTAATTTCACAACAGATCTATCCTGCTGCGCTAACTCGTTGTTGAAAGACTCTGGAGCAGCAGATAGTGGACCATGAGCTTCTTCTGCAAGATGAGGTAAGGTGTGAGACCGTGCCACGAAATACCATGTCATTTACTTTCAGAAGGGCCTCTCGCAACATTTCACACCTGCTCATGCCTCACAATTTGCAAGTGATATTAAGAACTCTTGTTTATGTTTTTGTATGGTGAATCTTACCTGTTTATTGTAATATGTTTCCTCCCAGCAGGCCTGCAGAGTCTGAAAATTAAGGCTGCTCCTACAGAATTCCTTTGAAGATCATGAAAATAATGATGCTTTGTTATGCACATTATGCACAGGCATTTACAGTATGCTAAAATTAATTTATCCTAAGATTACCTTTGTGGGACCATAAGTGAACTCCGGAATGCACCAAACCCTATCCATGGTAAGATGGGGAAGAAATGCAGCACTATAGATATACGGGATGCTCTAGAGATAACAGGAATGACTTACAGTCGCGAATGATCAATGGCTGTGGAGTCCTCCAATATGCTGCACTTAGAATTTAGTTGTTGGCGATGTTTGGCGCAAAATAGAATGTTTACATTCTATTGCCATGGAGAAATGGAATGTGTAGAACCTGTTTAATTGATTATGCTTCTATGTCTTTATTTCGTTAAACATTGAACTCTGTATTATGTCATAATGTGTATATGAGGACGTAGGAGCCCGTCCAGATTCATGACCCGATTATCCAGGTGCATGTTGCTTAGACCTACTAATCCATCCTTGGTTTACAAGTTAAATACATTGTTTATATATGCCTATACAAATCCATCGACCACATCCATTTAAAGCAATGATTGTCAATTGAAATTGTGGTTGTTCTGTTCTCCTGTTGTGCGCCTTGAGTGTTTGTCCCCTTAAGCACATTATTCCAATATTTTTCCGAGCTCTGAATTGACACAATGAACACTTTTGAAAAGATAGTCGGTTAAAAATAAGAGTATGAATGACAATAAACGTATGACTTGGATTGTATGCGTAATAGTGTAGTAAACAGTATCGCTCAGCGCGGGAACTTTTGGTGTTAGGAAAGTTTCCGTTTTTAGCCTCCATGACACGTATCACTTCGTTGTCTTGTTGGTAATAGTAAAAATGCATGACAGTCGGCATTGTAATGGTCTAACAGGTGTTTTTCATTTTGCTTCTCACATTAAACAGACATTTGAGAACGGAATTGCTTACAGTTGTACCTATGATGCAGAGACACACTAAAGCTGTACAGTGTAGTTTGAATAATCAGTTTCAATTATTTGCAGATGAATTCCCTATTATTTACAAATCGAAAGATGTACCATTTGAAATGAATGTGGCAGAACAGTTTAGCATAGAGTTCTTGTGGGTGTCTTCTCCTTCAGTCTTTTTGCCTCCTAGGCCTTGTTTCTCATTACATGGGATTTCCCCAGTGCCAACTTCACACGAGATGGCCGCTGTCTACTGTCATGTGGTGCTGAATGACAGATATCGCTATGCCGATATTGCTGCTGTCCATGGACCTGAAATGTACAATGTACGACCGTCCAAACTTGACCCCACACACAAACACACACATTGATGCCAATCTCTCACACACTTTTGAACATTGCACAACCTGCAACAAAAAACTGAAAGAGCATTTTATTCCGTTTGTGTTTGAATAAAGACCCGAAGAATTCAATCAATGTGTGGATGTTGATTGGACAATGTATATGTGCTTTGCAGAAGTCATTTTTTAAATTCCCTGTAGCGTGAATTTTACTGGAGCATGATCAGATTGCTTTGTTTAAACCAGAATAAAGATTTGGTCTGAGAAACTATGCCGATTATAGCACGATAGCTTTATTTTTATTTTTAAATGAGGCAATGTATATATGACCCCCTTTCAAAGAGTCGCTCATTTATCACTTTCTTGCAGATATACAGTGCCTTCAGAAAGTGTTAATACCCCTTAACGTATTCCTCATGTTGTTTTCTTACAGCCTGAATTCCAAATGGATTAAATTATAGTTTTTTATCATCTCACCCAGCTACAGACAACACCCCATAATGACAAAGTAAAAACATGTTTTAATTTTTTTTTCAAATGTATTGAAAATGAAATACAGAAATATTCACAATACATGTTAGAATCACCTTTGGCAGCGATTAAAGCTGTGAGTCTTTCTGGGTAAGTCTCCAAAAGCTTTGCACCCTTGGATTGTACCATATTTGCAATATCACAATATATACAGTACCAGTCAAAAGTCTGGACACACCTACTCATTTAAGGGTTTTTCTTTATTTTACAATTTTTTACATTTTAGAAAAATAGTGAAGACATCAAAACTATGAAATAGCACAATTGGAATCATGTAGTAAGCATTAACTGTTAAACAAATCAAAATATATTTTACATTTGAGAATCTTTGAAGTAGCCATCCTTTTCCTTGACCACTTTGCACACTCTTGGCATTCTCTCAAACCTTTTCATGAGGTAGTCACCAGGAATGTTTTTCAATTAACAGGTGTACCTTCTTAAAAGTTCATTTGTGGAATTTCTTTCCTTCTTAAAGCGTTTGAGCCAATAGGTTGTGTTGTGACAAGGTAGGGATGGTTTACAGAAGATATCCCTATTTGGTAAAAGACCAAGTCCATATTATGCCAAGAACAGCTCAAATAAGCAAAGAGAAACAAGTCCATCTTTACTTAAGACATGAATGTCAGTCAAAACGGAAAAATTCAAGAACTTTGAAAGTTTCTTCTAGTGTAGTCCCAAAAACCATGAAGTGTTTTGATGAAACTGGCTCTCATGAGGACTGCCACAGGAAAGGAAGACCCAAAGTTACCTCTGCTGCAGAGGATAGGTTCAGCAGAGTTCACTGCACCTCAGATTGGAGCCCAAATAAAAGCTTCACAGAGTTCAAGAAACACACACATCTCAACATGCACTGTTCATAGGAGACTGCGTGAATCAGGCCTTCATGGTTGAATTGTTCCATTGAAACCACTACTAAAGGACGGACGCCAATAATAAGAAGAGACTTGCATGGGACAAGAAACACGAGCAATGGACCTACAGTGCCTTGCAAAAGTATTCGGCCCCCTTGAACTTTGCGACCTTTTGCCACATTTCAGGCTTCAAACATAAAGATATAAAACTGTATTTTTTTGTGAAGAATCAACAACAAGTGGGACACAATCATGAAGTAGAAGGACATTTATTGGATATTTCAAACTTTTTTAACAAATAAAAAACAGAAAAATTATTCAGCCCCCTTAAGTTAATACTTTGTAGCGCCACCTTTTGCTGCGATTACAGCTGTAAGTCGCTTGGGGTATGTCTCTATCAGTTTTGCACATCGAGAGACTGACATTTTTTCCCATTCCTCCTTGCAAAACAGCTCCAGCTCAGTGAGGTTGGATGGAGAGCATTTGTGAACAGCAGTTTTCAGTTCTTTCCACAGATTCTTGATTGGATTCAGGTCTGGACTTTGACTTGGCCATTCTAACACCTGGATATGTTTATTTTTGAACCATTCCATTGTAGATTTTGCTTTATGTTTTGGATCATTGTCTCTTTGAAAGACAAATCTCCAGTCCCATCAGGTTTTCTTCCAGAATGGTCCTGTATTTGGCTCCATCCATCTTCCCATCAATTTTAACCATCTTCCCTGTCCCTGCTGAAGAAAAGCAGGCCCAAACCATGATGCTGCCACCACCATGTTTGACAGTGGGGATGGTGTGTTCAGTGTGATGAGCTGTGTTGCTTTTACGCCAAACATAATGTTTTGCATTGTTGCCAAAAAGTTCAATTTTGGTTTCATCTGACCAGAGCACCTTCTTCCACATGTTTGGTGTGTCTCCCAGGTGGCTTGTGGCAAACTTTAAACAACACTTTTTATGGATATCTTTAAGAAATGGCTTTCTTCTTGCCACTCTTCCATAAAGGCCAGATTTGTGCAATATACGACTGATTGTTGTCCTATGGACAGAGTCTCCCACCTCAGCTGTAGATCTCTGCAGTTCATCCAGAGTGATCATGGGACTCTTGGCTGCATCTCTGATCAGTCTTCTCCTTGTATGAGCTGAAAGTTTAGAGGGACGGCCAGGTCTTGGTAGATTTGCAGTGGTCTGATACTCCTTCCATTTCAATATTATCCTTGCTCCTTGGGATGTTTAAAGCTTGGGAAATCTTTTTGTATCCAAATCCGGCTTTAAACTTCTTCACAACAGTATCTCGGACCTGCCTGGTGTGTTCCTTGTTCTTCATGATGCTCTCTGCGCTTTTAACGGACCTCTGAGACTATCACAGTGCAGGTGCATTTATACGGAGACTTGATTACACACAGGTGGATTGTATTTATCATCATTAGTCATTTAGGTCAACATTGGATCATTCAGAGATCCTCACTGAACTTCTGGAGAGAGTTTGCTGCACTGAAAGTAAAGGGGCTGAATAATTTTGCACGCCCAATTTTTCAGTTTTTGATTTGTTAAAAAAGTTTGAAATATCCAATAAATGTTGTTCCACTTCATGACTGTGTCCCACTTGTTGTTGATTCTTCACAAAAATACAGTTTTATATCTTTATGTTTGAAGCCTGAAATGTGGCAAAAGGTTGCAAAGTTCAAGGGGGCCGAATACTTTCGCAAGGCACTGTTTGTCTGGTGGAAATCTGTCCTTTGGTCTGATGAGTTCAAATTTGAGATTTTTTTCCCTTCAATGTGTGTGTGTAAAGAATCCAGGGTGTTTAGTTGGGTCTACTCTTCATTATAAAACAATTTGTTGAATGGTTTAAAATCCATCAGAAGCTGCTTCAATTCATGGTGGCTCTGAGTAAGTCTCGGGGACAGAGCTTGTTTTGCCAAGGAAAGTGAAAAGGACTGAGGGAAAGTAAACTGGAAAATACATGGAAAGGATCATGGAAGAACCTCAGAGAACATTGCATTTTCAAGATCATGTAACATCAAAATGCATTTTATATTCCTGCCCTGACAGAAAAACCACATGTAACCAACTTACATTTTATGTGAGCACAAATTACATTTTGGTACACAACGTGATCAGATTTTCACATTTGTAGTTCACATAAGATTACATTCAAATATGTTTTTGGAACACTTCCCGTGTTCACATGTGAAATTCATGTGGTTTTTGCCTAAACGCCCTGCAGTTCCACACTCAAGGTTCTTAATGATGCTTTAAATGCACATGTATGATTGTGCATGTGTAATGGGTTGAAAACAAAGTAACTAAAAACAGACACCCATTTATTATATCCCCCCCATATTGTTTATGTATTTGTCTTAATGAATCTAAATGGTATTTTCAACATACTTTAGCGTCAGCAGTCCATAAGGCCAATAGATGGCGCTGTTGTACTGTTGTAGCAGGAGAAACATTAAGTTCAGGCCAAGCGCTCACCATTCTGCAGAATAAGGACCAGAACTTTACAGAGGTAAACTGTGTCTGTTCTTTTACTATTACAGGTATGTAACAGCACTTCAAACGTTCAACTACATACACAATATGTAATAACATGCTATTTAACAACGTTGTCCAGATATTATCACGTTAGGAAAGGTTTTGTTTTGGCTCTGTGTCGAACTGAGTGAGAGAAGAAGGTATTTACATTGAGTGAGAGTATATGTTAGCTTGATGCTAGCTGAGGTAAAAAAAAACATTTACGAGTTACAGAGACTATGTTTACTGAGTAGCTGACTTGTACTGGATTTAGTCTAGGAGATTTTTTATCAAGAATCCATTTGTTAGGGATTTCGGAGTTGGTTTTAGATGTTATTGGTTGTTTTGTGTAAAATTGTGCTCACTAGCTGGTAAACTGGCCGAGCACGCTCAGTCTGGTGGACTTTTAGTACATACAGTGAGAGAGAGAGGATTTTCTGGAGGTGCCACTATCTTAAAGCTGAATGTATTGTTGTCACTTTTCTATAGAGGTAGCGGTATATAGAAAAACATTCAGTTATGTATGGTTTCATATATAGGTGTTTCTATTGTATGAATGTGAAATACATTGTGGTTTTCATGTGAAACCAAACATTTTTGAATTCTGTTTTAGGTAAAGTGCATTTATGTTGTGTAATTTAAGGTGTGCACTTGTTTGATGTGAATATTTTCAAAGTACTAACAAGAAAATAGACAATTGAACAAGAGAAAAAAAAAACATTCTTCAGAATAAAGAAAGCGCCAGAACTTGGCAGACGTAAACTTGTGTCCGTTCTTTTTACTATTGCAGGCCACCTCAGCTACACATGTACTCTGTCTGCACACGCATCCACGCATGCACATACACACGGACAAACACACACTAATGTTCTCTCTCTTGTGCTTGTCAGCAGTTCATCGTGGCCCTGTCGTTCGCCTCCTTCACCAAAGCTCTGTCAAGGACCTACATGAAGAGTGCCATCACTCAGACACTTTTTCCCTGTCCAGCTCTCTCATCGGACTCATAGACGGCAGCTTTGAGATGGGTATCAACAATAACATTGAGTTGCTTCAGAACTCATGTAGTAAAAACCAGATACAGACTACAGTATGATTGATTTTTCTTGTGGTTCAATCAGAGTCTGCTCTCAATACTGTCCAGTTTTATAGTTGTTCCTATTAATTGATTGACTGGCTTTTGTCCATGACTCTACTGTCAAACCCCTAACATTGTTTTATTTGATGCTTTGTTGTTGCAGTCTAGTATCCAAACTGATATGCCATTTTTAGTAGAAAAAAAAATGTTTATAATTTGTGATTCCTGACTACTGTAGTGTTGTGGTTTCTTGCAGGTAACCTGCTGTTCCTGGCTGTGGTCAGCCATTTTGGGGCGAAGCTGCACCGGCCCAGGCTCATTGCTATGGGCTGTTTCCTCATGGCTGTAGGATCCTTCCTCACAGGCCTGCCACACTTCTTCATGGGATGGTAAAACAACTGAAATACTGGTTAAACTTGTAGTTGTAGAGATACTCCAATGCGGAGGAAAGTTTCACTTTAGAAATAAAGTAATGTATCCAGTTGTTGATTAATCTCAGTTAACTTCTAACTAAAGTCTTAAGTAATTGGTCAGCTGCTTGATTATGTTTTGGGGCCATACATGTTAAGAGAAGGGATTAACTTGTTATGGCTGCAATCAATGGATCCCGGAGGTCCTAGGTATAATCAACTTCACCAAGCCGCTGGAAATCGAACGCGCCCACAGAACATCAGCGCCGAAACCCCGGCCAGATGAGCCCCCACGAGCCGTATTGATCAGGTTCCTCCGTTTCCAAGACAGAGAGAAGATACTGCAACTCGCAAGAGCCAAAGGGGACATCACCATTGATGGAAAGAGGGTCAGCCTTTTCCCAGATATGAGCGTGGATCTCGCCAGACGTCTCAATCAGTTCAGACCTGCCGCCAAAGCACTGAAGGAGAAGAACATCACCGGCTACCTCATCCACCCTGCATGGATGAAAGTTCAGTACCAAGGCCGAAGCCATCTCTTCAACACACCGGGAGAAGTGCACACTTTTCTCAAAAAACTGAGCAACGTCTGAGCCAGGACGGTCTCTCTGGGGGATAAAATGCAGTTTTTTCAACTCATTTCATTTTCAACTAACCGTATCTTCCCGGGGTGAGTTCTAATACATTTACAGGAGAGTATATTTTGGTTTAGTCCATATCTACTGGGCGAAGCAATAAGTGGGCTTAGGCTTAGGCTTTCCCCCTCATTTATGTTAATCTTTCGAAAAGAGACTCAAGCATCCCTTACCGTGGGCAGTAAATATTCAGCCATAAATATCTATTCACAACGTTTGTTTTCAATTTAGAGAGCTCGCAGGTTTTAGTTTACGCCAAGTTTTAGCTAGTAAGAGCAAGACGGAAAGCGAGCAGCAACGTATCTCTACAAGTGTATTCATGTTTGATTGTTGGGATTGTTGTTTTAGTCTGACAATCGGGGTGGGTGGGATTTTTATTATTTTTTTCTTCCTTTTTTCTATGTTTATTGTTTCCCTCCTAAAGAGACACACAGGTCACTTTTGTGCTCAAACCAAAGTTGAAACATTTCCTAATTATCTGCATATGATAGATTTCTATTCAGTTACATATTTGAAACCCAACCTATGCTTAATCCACTAAAATATGTCACATTCAACGCATAACCTGTCATTATGAAAATCACTGTATTCAAACCTGTGTAGATCAGTCAATTCTTAACTTAAAGACTTAAAACTCAGGATTCTGTAAGTGGCTATGTCAATCAAGACATGTGGTTACTTATAGCTTCCTGTGCCAACCGGAAGTGCCTTTAATTGGGTCACAGTGTTTCGAAGGGTTAAAAAAGTCACATCTCTCCAAAATGTCATATGTGTGACTAGGTAACCCTCCTGAACTGTAAATCAGTCATTTCTCCCAACAGATGTCAAAGAAAAGCTCTCTCTCACACACACACACACAGACACACACACACAGCAAGGATGGAGTGATAAAGTGCGGTGCTTAAAGACACAGAGAGCAGGCAATTGCATTACCATAATCCCTAGGCCGTGCGGAGTTCAACAAGACACCCCACTTGACTGTAGCTCACTTGGTCTGACCACAGTGACCATGCAAAAAAGTAGTCTCATGTAGCAGGCTTTGTCTGCGTAAAAAGTAATCTCATGTAGCTCACTCGGTCTGACCGGTGACCGCAGGGACCATGCAAAAAAAGTAGTATCATGTAGCTCACTCAGACCGGTCTGACCGCAGTGACCGTGCAAAAAAGTAATCTCATGTAGCTCACTTGGTCTGAGCATAGGGACCATTTAAAAAAAGTAGTCTCATCAATGTGATTGTTTTTAATGGAGAATTTGACTATGAGATGAGAGAATTTGACTATGAGATGACAATATAGTAGTTTGGGGAGTATTTTCTATAATAGAATGTATTTGACTACAAGCAGAGTAGGGGCCTCATCCTGAGCATTCTCAAATGGAAAAACACAGTTTGATCATGTGCTGACAGAGAGAGAGGGAGGAGTTTGGGGAGAGTTTAAAATGAGAAGAGTGATTTTTTCTAATAGGCTGCATTTCACTTTGAGCTAACAAGGAGATGAGCATTCTAGAGTGGTGAGGAGTGGTTTCATGTATATTTTTGAGTATCAATTAAGCAGCCAGAAGCACTGTACTTTCTTTATTGCTTAAGGGATTGTGTTAAGTTGTTTTATTTACTATTATTTCCCTTTTCAATAGAATAGAATAGAATAGTATAGAATTGTATAGATGGCTCCAGTGCGCTCATGTCCAATATGCTATAAGGTTGTGGTTGGCTTTAGTCAGCACCTTAGGTATGTACACCATGTGAGGAACAGTGAGGAGAGGGTACTCCTCTGTAAGTGGCAGTCAGGCCGTGTCAATGTCAGGCAGGAGCAGTGTCCAGTGTCAGGATGCTCCACACATCTTAGCAGACTGGACCGGCATATAGACTCCCACTCAGAGCTCAACAGAGCACAGAGGAGACAGGTTTTAGAGGACCTTAGGAGACGGCTGACGATGGAGAGGCTGGCGGTGTTGAGGGCATCGACCCCTGACATCCCTATGGCGACAGATTTAGACATTGTGGTAAGGAGAGAAGAGGAGGAGGAGGAAATGTTATGTTCACCTACAGAAGCAGAGGAGGAAGTGGACTGCAAAGAGGATTCCTGCCACTGCCATGCACCAATCCTGAGACTGAAAAAAGCTGTAAAAGAGAGGGATGAGGCACTGCATACAAGAAGTGAGACCAACAAATCCATTAAAGAGGACAACCTTAAGTTGATCTCTGATCTGCAAAGGTTGAGAAAGAAGTACCAGCTGCTGAAAAGGCAGATGGGGATTGGCATGGTGAAGGCCCTCAACTTTCAGGCAGAGTCAGACACAGACACAAATCAAGAGGAGCAGGACCAAGCTAGAGGTTCAGGGGACCAGAGAGAGGAGCCTACAGTGTCCGGGTCAAGCTGCAAACTCATCTTCCCGGGCTCTGCTATGAGTAAGTACTGTTTCTTCAAATAGTGACAAGAGTTTTTGTTTGAAAAGAACATGATAAACCACCTGACTGATTCATGTAGCCTCATGAGATTGTAATTCTAGTCTAAAATGTTATGTTTTTTTGATTAGGTGTGTTTATCGAGGGATTCAGGAAGACCTGTGAGGGCCCTAATCCAAATTATAAGCTGAGTGAAAATTGTGCCTCAAAGGTCAAGAGGGTGACGCAATTTTTAAACTACATGGCGAAGAATGAGACCTACCAGTCCTCTCTCATTTTCCTGACAGACCATGACAAAATAAGGAAGTAAGCAGAATTATTTTTTCTCTCTAGCCTCACAAGCATTAACCAACAATACAGTATTTGATTGTATGATTTGTGTGTGTGTGTGTGTGTGTGTGTGTGTGTGTGTGTGTGTGTGTGTGTGTGTGTGTGTGTGTGTGTGTGTGTGTGTGTGTGTGTGTGTGTGTGTGTGTGTGTGTGTGTTTTTAGATGGGTTCAATTCCTCCAGAAGAACAAGGCAATCACCACAGTCAACCACTACACCTTGACTATTGGTGCATTTCTTAAATATTCTGAGGAGACCCCTCCATCTGGCTGCCGGCTGACCGTGAACCAATGGAGGGGGATCAACCGGTTGATGAAGGGCATTAGCAAGTCCATGAGACGACCAGTTTCCCTTCACCAGATAAAGGTGAAGGACAACAAGGAAGGCAAGGTGGTGTCCAAAAACAGCCTGCTGGAGTGCCAGTCTCTTGCCAAGGCCAAAATCCCTCAAGTGCTGAGTAAGTTTTTCTCAATCTGTGATGTCACTGTTTTTACACACTTATAGACGTCAGAGATGTATAGAATGCATTATGGAGTGGGATTATGAAGCTGCCTTTTTTTATTTTCATGTTCACAGAAACATTGGAAGAAACAAGGACACAGAGGAATCAGTACAGGTTTTATGGGTACCTGTGTGCCTACTTTACATCCATATACGGCCACAGACCAGGCCTATATAAAAACATGTTGGTGAAAGAGGTGGAGGAGGCAAAATGTGACCAGTCTGGGGTGTACCTGATCAATGTAAGTCTATGAAATACAGCTGGCTGTGTTTATTTGTTTGTTTGCTTGGTTGGTTATCTTTGGAAACAATTGCAGTCGCAGGAGCGTAATGTGTTTTTTTGTGTTTTTTCTCTGTTCAATTTCTATTAGGTGGGGGAACACAAAACAAATCGGGAGTACGGCATGGTCCAGATGTCGCTGACAAAGGAGGAGTACAGCTGGTTTTCCGACTTCCTCAAATTCAAGCACTGTCTCTTAGGGGGAAAGAAGGCCCAGCACTTCTTTTTCAATTCAACAAACACTCAGATGAAGAACCTGCCTGCCTACCTGAGGGAGGTGTGGAAGGAGATGGGTCTGCCCGAATGTCCTTCATTCACTGACCTGAGGACCTCCATTGTCACTCATGTAGGTCAGATTAGATAGGAATCTAATTAATGTAAGATCCTATTCTATTGTTGTCTGAAGTAATATCAATAATATCATATATTTGTGTGTGTGTGTGTGTGTGTGTGTGTGTCTTACAGGTAAAAAACATGCTCCCAAAGGTTGACAGGGAAAGGGTGGCCAACTTCATGTGCCACAACATCCAGACGGCAGACAAATATTATGCCATGAATTTAAATCCAACCCAAGCAAATGAAACCAGGGCACTCTTTGAGGCTGCACTGAAGGGGGAAGATAACACAGTCGCCGCAGAGAACCAGCCCTCCACCTCAGGAGAAAGAAAGCAGAAGGTGAGAGAGGATGCCTCCCTCTCCGACAGGAGCACCACCCCTGAAGAGACCAAGGTGATGTACCAGGAGTCTGGCACGTCCGCCGGTGACTCGGAAGAGGAGGAAGAGGATGAAGATGAGGAACAGATGGCCAGACAACTTCCAGTAAGATCAGCTATTCTGACAGGACACATTTGATTATCAAAATGTACTTGTAAACTATGTAACAGTCAAGTGTGAATTCTGAGATATATCTAATTTCTTGTGTTTGCTCTGTCAGGAGACACCTTCCAAGGTGACCAATCCTCAGGTGGAGATGGAACTTACCCCAAAGAGGAAGCGGAGCATCTGCACACGCCGCATGGAGGTCGCCATCAGCCCCATGCTAGTCTCACCGCTCAAAGTGAGGCTCAAGTCGCCCCCCCACCAGTCCCTCATTGTCACATTAAAAGGGATGCAACAACTAAACTCAAATAAAGTAAGACTAAAAAATGCCATTGCCTCATGGAGGTTAAAGCTGCAGGAGAAGGTGCAAAAGAGAGGAGGGGACCCCTGATGCAGCTCGAAGGAAGGGGAGCCGACCAACAACAAGACTTCCTCTTCCAAATAGTCATGTAGATTGTTTTAGACTCTCACATTTATACTGTTCTGATTTTGTTTGGTTTGATTTTCAATTTTGGTGTGCTTGTTTACATTTTAGAAGTGTAAAATGTGTGTAATTTAGTCTAACTGTCTGTTCAATTTTCTATTTTGGTGTGATTCTTTATAATGTAAAGGTTTGTTCTGTTTTATTAAATAACTAGTTTAGTAATTATTTGTGTTGTGCTTTCTTTAAGGTTATATTCTAACTGTCTGTTCAATATTCTATTTTGGTGTGATTCTTTATAATGTAAAGGTTTGTTCTGTTTTATTAAATAACTAGTTTAGTAATTATTTGTGTTGTGCTTTCTTTAAGGTTTATATTTAGTTTGTCACTTAATTTGTAAGTGTTAAACATTCACTGTCTTGTGTTGTTGTCTGTGAAGGTAGGAACAAATATTTAGGCATTATTGGCATGGGAATCATATGTTTACATTGGCAAAGCAAATTAAGTAGATAATAAACAAAAGTGAAATAAACAATAAAGTCCTGCTGTAGACTGTACTACTGCTGTTCAGGAAGCACAATTTGAACTAGAAACTTACACAGACAGGCTGAAATAAACACTAAAAAATAACAAATGGCATCACCGTAATCTCTAGGCCATGCCGAGTTCAACGAGATATCCCGCTTGACCGTAGCTCGCTCGGTCTGAGCGCAGCGACCATGAGAAAAGTAAGCCCAAAATGAAGCCTGCCCCACAACGTCATTTGCTTTTGGGTGACAGTGAGAGAACCGTTAGGTTTAGAAGGACAATTCAACCACAGGAATGTTCCTAACGTCCTTCCAATCCATGCAAGCCTTACCTTGACCGTGTGGCATTAACCCTTAAAAATAAAACAGGGTTTTTTGATCTCACAGATTACAATGACATCTCTCCCCATAGGAATACATTGACAGCTCCCCTAAATTCAACCTGGAGCCTATGTGGGTTAATAATGCCTTATGAACCTGTCTTCAATGCCAATCCATCAGGCCACTATGAGGTCTACCTGTGTCGATTCTAAGCTTCCTGGAGCAACCGGAAGTGGTTAAATTCACCCAAAATGTATTTTGATGTACATAACCTGCAAATGTGAAAATGACTGCATTCAACCCTGGGTAGATCAGTCAATTCTTAACATAAAGACTTTAAACTCAGGATTCTGTAAGAGAATACCCAAAGCAAAATATTTGTTTACCTATAGCTTCCTGTGCCAACCGGAAGTGCCTTTAATTGGTGTCTCAGGGGCTTCTCCTTAGGAGGGATGGGGACACCACCACGGGACAGACCCCACACTCATCGCTAGAGATCGAACTTCAGACTCCCTTCAAAACCACTGAACCCCTCAACACACCGAAAGAGATTACGGTGCACACCCTTAGAGGGAGCCGGAACAGGATAACTCCCTCCACCATCACAGAGACACAGAGGAGGAGGAACTATCCAACACCCAGGGAGAGAGAACAAGTGACGTCAGTCGAACACAGTCAGAAAGAGGAGGTGGAAGAGGCGTTAGATAGAGGAGGATATTACCCCAGAGGCCATTCCTCCTGTTCATGTGAGCAAGAAAGAGCAGAAGGCTTCTGATCAGCCAAATGGCAGGCAGAGGGAGAGGTCATAGTGATTCACACCCACAGAGAGAAAGACAACCCACACAACCTCTTGGTTGAGATGAACCACACAGGTAGAGGCAGAGGGCCTTCAAGGCTAGCCAGTCAGCCTGCCTGCTCTGATCCTCAAGTCAATTGTATATAAATTCATGTTCATTAAAGATTTTTATTCAAGAATTGACAAGTCCCATTTCGTTAAAGGGGTCACCCTTTTCCTGCTACAAACACAACTTGCATATCATCACAGACTAGGCCAAAACGTTAATCTTTTAACCTTGCCTGAATAAAACAATGCATTTTTTATAGTGAGCAAGAGTTGCTCCTTTTCCTTTTCTATGATGATTCAAATATTTGGTTGCACCTCAACTGAACGTTGGTTGAGGGCCCCTTTTTTTTAATTAAAAGCATTAAAATTGTGATGTTTCTCACTTATTTACATAACCTACTCCACACTTGCAAAGTGAAAGTTTATAGAAATGTTCTGAAATTAAGTAGTAAACAGAAGAAAAGCAGAATTGAGTCCAATTATAATGCGAATAATTGAATGGTCTATGGTTCAATCCCATTTCTGAAGGTCTGATGAATAATTAATATTGTTTCTCCTCTTCCTTGTGGCAGGGGCAGCAGCACACTGCCCTCCAAAGATTGCAAAATAATAGCCGGACTGCCCCTTTCCTAGCTCTGCATGGAACTTCCAGTGCCACGTCCTTGGTGACGTGTGGGGTGACATCCGGGATGACCACAGCAACATCCTCTGGAAAGGGAAAAAAGAGGAACAGAATGTGAACAAATGCAAACCGTAGCTTCTAAACACTGGCCAGTTGAAAGGTTCTACTAAGATGTCATGACAAACGGCACCTGTCAGAGTGCTCTCTAAGTCTCTCTCTCTTGGGTGCTCTGAATGGCCTTCCTCTGGCTGAAGCCACAGGGCCAGGAGGAGCCTGGGCACCACCTCCACCACCACCTGAGATGGGCTGAGCAGGTTGCTACGGGGCTCATTGGACTGCTCGCCCAGAATGCTCCTCACAGCTCTTTCCACAGTGCTGTGGACCTTAGGATCGCTGAAATCAACAATAAGGAGAAAACAAAGCTAAACGATGTACTCACTTAGAACACTTTCTTAGTCTGTTTTTGCGTAGTTCCAGATGTGTAGATAAATGGATCAAGTCATATGCGGGGCAGTACATGGAACTCACATGTCAGCTGGCGAGGTGGGGTGCATGGAGCGGCGGAGCTTGCAGAAAGCCTTGTGCTCTATGTTCATCATTTTTAGGCAAGTGTTTACTTCCCAGGCCTGCAGTATGAAACAGGAAGTCCCATTAGTGTAATTTCACAACAGATCTATCCTGCTGTGCTAACTCGTTGTTGAAAGGCTGGTAAAGAGCTCACTAACTTGTAGCATGTCTCTAACTCTCATTCTCTTACCAGCCGAGCGAGGTCGTTTCCCTCCTCCAGTGTTTCCTTCCACACCCTTCAAATAAAACACAGAGTCCTCCAATATGCTGCACTTAGAATTGAGTTGTAGGCGATGTTTGGCGCAAAATAGAATGTTTACATTCTATTGCCATGGAGAAATGGAATGTGTAGAACCTGTTTAATTGATTATGCTTCTATGTCTTTATTTCGTTAAACATTGAACTCTGTATTATGTCATAATGTGTATATGAGGACGTAGGAGCCCGTCCAGATTCATGACCCGATTATCCAGGTGCATGTTGCTTAGACCTACTAATCCATCCTTGGTTTACAAGTTAAATACATTGTTTATATATGCCTATACAAATCCATCGACCACATCCATTTAAAGCAATGATTGTCAATTGAAATTGTGGTTGTTCTGTTCTCCTGTTGTGCGCCTTGAGTGTTTGTCCCCTTAAGCACATTATTCCAATATTTTTCCGAGCTCTGAATTGACACAAGGAACACTTTTGAAAAGATAGTCGGTTAAAAATAAGAGTATGAATGACAATATACGTATGACTTGGATTGTATGCGTAATAGTGTAGTAAACAGTATCGCTCAGCGCGGGAACTTTTGGTGTTAGGAAAGTTTGCGTTTTTAGCCTCCATGACACGTATCACTTCGTTGTCTTGTTGGTAATAGTAAAAATGCATGACAGTCGGCATTGTAATGGTCTAACAGGTGTTTTTCATTTTGCTTCTCACATTAAACAGACATTTGAGAACGGAATTGCTTACAGTTGTACCTATGATGCAGAGACACACTAAAGCTGTACAGTGTAGTTTGAATAATCAGTTTCAATTATTTGCAGATGAATTCCCTATTATTTACAAATCGAAAGATGTACCATTTGAAATGAATGTGGCAGAACAGTTTAGCATAGAGTTCTTGTGGGTGTCTTCTCCTTCAGTCTTTTGCCTCCTAGGCCTTGTTTCTCATTACATGGGATTTCCCCAGTGCCAACTTCACACGAGATGGCCGCTGTCTACTGTCATGTGGTGCTGAATGACAGATATCGCTATGCCGATATTGCTGCTGTCCATGGACCTGAAATGTACAATGTACGACCGTCCAAACTTGACCCCACACACAAACACACACATTGATGCCAATCTCTCACACACTTTTGAACATTGCACAACCTGCAACAAAAAACTGAAAGAGCATTTTATTCCGTTTGTGTTTGAATAAAGACCCGAAGAATTCAATCAATGTGTGGATGTTGATTGGACAATGTATATGTGCTTTGCAGAAGTCATTTTTTAAATTCCCTGTAGCGTGAATTTTACTGGAGCATGATCAGATTGCTTTGTTTAAACCAGAATAAAGATTTGGTCTGAGAAACTATGCCGATTATAGCACGATAGCTTTATTTTTATTTTTAAATGAGGCCAATATACCAATGTATATATGACCCCCTTTCAAAGAGTCACTCATTTATCACTTTCTTGCAGATATACAGTGCCTTCAGAAAGTGTTAATACCCCTTAACGTATTCCTCATGTTGTTTTCTTGCCAGTCTCTTGCCAAGGCCAAAATCCCTCAAGTGCTGAGTAAGTTTTTCTCAATCTGTGATGTCACTGTTTTTACACACTTATAGACGTCAGAGATGTATAGAATGCATTATGGAGTGGGATTATGAAGCTGCCTTTTTTTATTTTCATGTTCACAGAAACATTGGAAGAAACAAGGACACAGAGGAATCAGTACAGGTTTTATGGGTACCTGTGTGCCTACTTTACATCCATATACGGCCACAGACCAGGCCTATATAAAAACATGTTGGTGAAAGAGGTGGAGGAGGCAAAATGTGACCAGTCTGGGGTGTACCTGATCAATGTAAGTCTATGAAATACAGCTGGCTGTGTTTATTTGTTTGTTTGCTTGGTTGGTTATCTTTGGAAACAATTGCAGTCGCAGGAGCGTAATGTGTTTTTTTGTGTTTTTTCTCTGTTCAATTTCTATTAGGTGGGGGAACACAAAACAAATCGGGAGTACGGCATGGTCCAGATGTCGCTGACAAAGGAGGAGTACAGCTGGTTTTCCGACTTCCTCAAATTCAAGCACTGTCTCTTAGGGGGAAAGAAGGCCCAGCACTTCTTTTTCAATTCAACAAACACTCAGATGAAGAACCTGCCTGCCTACCTGAGGGAGGTGTGGAAGGAGATGGGTCTGCCCGAATGTCCTTCATTCACTGACCTGAGGACCTCCATTGTCACTCATGTAGGTCAGATTAGATAGGAATCTAATTAATGTAAGATCCTATTCTATTGTTGTCTGAAGTAATATCAATAATATCATATATTTGTGTGTGTGTGTGTGTGTGTGTCTTACAGGTAAAAAACATGCTCCCAAAGGTTGACAGGGAAAGGGTGGCCAACTTCATGTGCCACAACATCCAGACGGCAGACAAATATTATGCCATGAATTTAAATCCAACCCAAGCAAATGAAACCAGGGCACTCTTTGAGGCTGCACTGAAGGGGGAAGATAACACAGTCGCCGCAGAGAACCAGCCCTCCACCTCAGGAGAAAGAAAGCAGAAGGTGAGAGAGGATGCCTCCCTCTCCGACGGGAGCACCACCCCTGAAGAGACCAAGGTGATGTACCAGGAGTCTGGCACGTCCGCCGGTGACTCGGAAGAGGAGGAAGAGGATGAAGATGAGGAACAGATGGCCAGACAACTTCCAGTAAGATCAGCTATTCTGACAGGACACATTTGATTATCAAAATGTACTTGTAAACTATGTAACAGTCAAGTGTGAATCCTGAGATATATCTAATTTCTTGTGTTTGCTCTGTCAGGAGACACCTTCCAAGGTGACCAATCCTCAGGTGGAGATGGAACTTACCCCAAAGAGGAAGCGGAGCATCTGCACACGCCGCATGGAGGTCGCCATCAGCCCCATGCTAGTCTCACCCCTCAAAGTGAGGCTCAAGTCGCCCCCCCCACCAGTCCCTCATTGTCACATTAAAAGGGATGCAACAACTAAACTCAAATAAAGTCAGACTAAAAAATGCCATTGCCTCAAGGAGGTTAAAGCTGCAGGAGAAGGTGCAAAAGAGAGGAGGGGACCCCTGATGCAGCTCGAAGGAAGGGGAGCCGACCAACAACAAGACTTCCTCTTCCAAATAGTCATGTAGATTGTTTTAGACTCTCACATTTATACTGTTCTGATTTTGTTTGGTTTGATTTTCAATTTTGGTGTGCTTGTTTACATTTTAGAAGTGTAAAATGTGTGTAATTTAGTCTAACTGTCTGTTCAATTTTCTATTTTGGTGTGATTCTTTATAATGTAAAGGTTTGAGAGAACCGTTAGGTTTAGAAGGACAATTCAACCACAGGAATGTTCCTAACGTCCTTCCAATCCATGCAAGCCTTACCTTGACCGTGTGGCATTAACCCTTAAAAATAAAACAGGGTTTTTTGATCTCACAGATTACAATGACATCTCTCCCCATAGGAATACATTGACAGCTCCCCTAAATTCAACCTGGAGCGTATGTGGGTTAATAATGCCTTATGAACCTGTCTTCAATGCCAATCCATCAGGCCACTATGAGGTCTACCTGTGTCGATTCTAAGCTTCCTGGAGCAACCGGAAGTGGTTAAATTCACCCAAAATGTATTTTGATGTACATAACCTGCAAATGTGAAAATGACTGCATTCAACCCTGGGTAGATCAGTCAATTCTTAACATAAAGACTTTAGGATTCTCAGGATTCTGTAAGAGAATACCCAAAGCAAGATATTTGTTTACCTATAGCTTCCTGTGCCAACCGGAAGTGCCTTTAATTGGTGTCTCAGGGGCTTCTCCTTAGGAGGGATGGGGACACCACCACGGGACAGACCCCACACTCATCGCTAGAGATCGAACTTCAGACTCCCTTCAAAACCACTGAACCCCTCAACACACCGAAAGAGATTACGGTGCACACCCTTAGAGGGAGCCGGAACAGGATAACTCCCTCCACCATCACAGAGACACAGAGGAGGAGGAACTATCCAACACCCAGGGAGAGAGAACAAGTGACGTCAGTCGAACACAGTCAGAAAGAGGAGGTGGAAGAGGCGTTAGATAGAGGAGGATATTACCCCAGAGGCCATTCCTCCTGTTCATGTGAGCAAGAAAGAGCAGAAGGCTTCTGATCAGCCAAATGGCAGGCAGAGGGAGAGGTCATAGTGATTCACACCCACAGAGAGAAAGACAACCCACACAACCTCTTGGTTGAGATGAACCACACAGGTAGAGGCAGAGGGCCTTCAGGGCTAGCCAGTCAGCCTGCCTGCTCTGATCCTCAAGTCAATTGTATATAAATTCATGTTCATTAAAGATTTTTATTCAAGAATTGACAAGTCCCATTTCGTTAAAGGGGTCACCCTTTTCCTGCTACAAACACAACTTGCATATCATCACAGACTAGGCCAAAACGTTAATCTTTTAACCTTGCCTGAATAAAACAATGCATTTTTTATAGTGAGCAAGAGTTGCTCCTTTTCCTTTTCTATGATGATTCAAATATTTGGTTGCACCTCAACTGAACGTTGGTTGAGGGCCCCTTTTTTTTAATTAAAAGCATTAAAATTGTGATGTTTCTCACTTATTTACATAACCTACTCCACACTTGCAAAGTGAAAGTTTATAGAAATGTTCTGAAATTAAGTAGTAAACAGAAGAAAAGCAGAATTGAGTCCAATTATAATGCGAATAATTGAATGGTCTATGGTTCAATCCCATTTCTGAAGGTCTGATGAATAATTAATATTGTTTCTCCTCTTCCTTGTGGCAGGGGCAGCAGCACACTGCCCTCCAAAGCCTGCAAAATAATAGCCGGACTGCCCCTTTCCTAGCTCTGCATGGAACTTCCAGTGCCACGTCCTTGGTGACGTGTGGGGTGACATCCGGGATGACCACAGCAACATCCTCTGGAAAGGGAAAAAAGAGGAACAGAATGTGAACAAATGCAAACCGTAGCTTCTAAACACTGGCAAGTTGAAAGGTTCTACTAAGATGTCATGACAAACGGCACCTGTCAGAGTGCTCTCTAAGTCTCTCTCTCTTGGGTGCTCTGAATGGCCTTCCTCTGGCTGAAGCCACAGGGCCAGGAGGAGCCTGGGCACCACCTCCACCACCACCTGAGATGGGCTGAGCAGGTTGCTACGGGGCTCATTGGACTGCTCGCCCAGAATGCTCCTCACAGCTCTTTCCACGGTGCTGTGGACCTTAGGATCGCTGAATTCAACAATAAGGAGAAAACAAAGCTAAACGATGTGCAATGTACTCACTTAGAACACTTTCTTAGTCTGTTTCTGCGTAGTTCCAGATGTGTAGATAAATGGATCAAGTCATATGCGGGGCAGTACATGGAACTCACATGTCAGCTGGCGAGGTGGGGTGCATGGAGCGGCGGAGCTTGCAGAAAGCCTTGTGCTCTATGTTCATCATTTTTAGGCAAGTGTTTACTTCCCAGGCCTGCAGTATGAAACAGGAAGTCCCATTAGTGTAATTTCACAACAGATCTATCCTGCTGCGCTAACTCGTTGTTGAAAGGCTGGTAAAGAGCTCACTAACTTGTAGCATGTCTCTAACTCTCATTCTCTTACCAGCCGAGCGAGGTTGTTTCCCTCCTCCAGGGTTTCCTTCCACACCCTTCAAATAAAACACAGAGCATTTCAACTTTCCTGGCTTCTGATTTTTCTGTTGTTTATTTTACCCACATCTCCTGGAGTGCTGCTGGTGGCAGGGAATGGCAGTGAAGGTGAGTGCTGACGTGGTACTCACCACTCCCTAAGGGATTTTTGCCCTGAGACACCAGCCAGTTGCTCATGTGCTCCGTGGTGACATGGGGAGGGACCTGGCCTTGACTCTGGAGCAGCAGATAGTGGACCATGAGCTTCTTCTGCAAGATGAGGTAAGGTGTGAGACCGTGCCACGAAATACCATGTCATTTACTTTCAGAAGGGCCTCTCGCAACATTTCACAACTGCTCATGCCTCACAATTTGCAAGTGATATTAAGAACTCTTGTTTATGTTTTTGTATGGTGAATCTTACCTGTTTATTGTAATATGTTTCCTCCCAGCAGGCCTGCAGAGTCTGAAAATTAAGGCTGCTCCTACAGAATTCCTTTGAAGATCATGAAAATAATGATGCTTTGTTATGCACATTATGCACAGGCATTTACAGTATGCTAAAATTAATTTATCCTAAGATTACCTTTGTGGGACCATAAGTGAACTCCGGAATGCACCAAACCCTATCCATGGTAAGATGGGGAAGAAATGCAGCACTATAGATATACGGGATGCTCTAGAGATAACAGGAATGACTTACAGTCGCGAATGATCAATGGCTGTGGAGTCCTCCAATATGCTGCACTTAGAATTGAGTTGTAGGCGATGTTTGGCGCAAAATAGAATGTTTACATTCTATTGCCATGGAGAAATGGAATGTGTAGAACCTGTTTAATTGATTATGCTTCTATGTCTTTATTTCGTTAAACATTGAACTCTGTATTATGTCATAATGTGTATATGAGGACGTAGGAGCCCGTCCAGATTCATGACCCGATTATCCAGGTGCATGTTGCTTAGACCTACTAATCCATCCTTGGTTTACAAGTTAAATACATTGTTTATATATGCCTATACAAATCCATCGACCACATCCATTTAAAGCAATGATTGTCAATTGAAATTGTGGTTGTTCTGTTCTCCTGTTGTGCGCCTTGAGTGTTTGTCCCCTTAAGCACATTATTCCAATATTTTTCCGAGCTCTGAATTGACACAAGGAACACTTTTGAAAAGATAGTCGGTTAAAAATAAGAGTATGAATGACAATATACGTATGACTTGGATTGTATGCGTAATAGTGTAGTAAACAGTATCGCTCAGCGCGGGAACTTTTGGTGTTAGGAAAGTTTCCGTTTTTAGCCTCCATGACACGTATCACTTCGTTGTCTTGTTGGTAATAGTAAAAATGCATGACAGTCGGCATTGTAATGGTCTAACAGGTGTTTTTCATTTTGCTTCTCACATTAAACAGACATTTGAGAACGGAATTGCTTACAGTTGTACCTATGATGCAGAGACACACTAAAGCTGTACAGTGTAGTTTGAATAATCAGTTTCAATTATTTGCAGATGAATTCCCTATTATTTACAAATCGAAAGATGTACCATTTGAAATGAATGTGGCAGAACAGTTTAGCATAGAGTTCTTGTGGGTGTCTTCTCCTTCAGTCTTTTTGCCTCCTAGGCCTTGTTTCTCATTACATGGGATTTCCCCAGTGCCAACTTCACACGAGATGGCCGCTGTCTACTGTCATGTGGTGCTGAATGACAGATATCGCTATGCCGATATTGCTGCTGTCCATGGACCTGAAATGTACAATGTACGACCGTCCAAACTTGACCCCACACACAAACACACACATTGATGCCAATCTCTCACACACTTTTGAACATTGCACAACCTGCAACAAAAAACTGAAAGAGCATTTTATTCCGTTTGTGTTTGAATAAAGACCCGAAGAATTCAATCAATGTGTGGATGTTGATTGGACAATGTATATGTGCTTTGCAGAAGTCATTTTTTAAATTCCCTGTAGCGTGAATTTTACTGGAGCATGATCAGATTGCTTTGTTTAAACCAGAATAAAGATTTGGTCTGAGAAACTATGCCGATTATAGCACGATAGCTTTATTTTTATTTTTAAATGAGGCAATGTATATATGACCCCCTTTCAAAGAGTCACTCATTTATCACTTTCTTGCAGATATACAGTGCCTTCAGAAAGTGTTAATACCCCTTAACGTATTCCTCATGTTGTTTTCTTACAGCCTGAATTCCAAATGGATTAAATTATAGTTTTTTATCATCTCACCCAGCTACAGACAACACCCCATAATGACAAAGTAAAAACATGTTTTAATTTTTTTTTCAAATGTATTGAAAATGAAATACAGAAATATTCACAATACATGTTAGAATCACCTTTGGCAGCGATTAAAGCTGTGAGTCTTTCTGGGTAAGTCTCCAAAAGCTTTGCACCCTTGGATTGTACCATATTTGCAATATCACAATATATACAGTACCAGTCAAAAGTCTGGACACACCTACTCATTTAAGGGTTTTTCTTTATTTTACAATTTTTTACATTTTAGAAAAATAGTGAAGACATCAAAACTATGAAATAGCACAATTGGAATCATGTAGTAAGCATTAACTGTTAAACAAATCAAAATATATTTTACATTTGAGAATCTTTGAAGTAGCCATCCTTTTCCTTGACCACTTTGCACACTCTTGGCATTCTCTCAAACCTTTTCATGAGGTAGTCACCAGGAATGTTTTTCAATTAACAGGTGTACCTTCTTAAAAGTTCATTTGTGGAATTTATTTCCTTCTTAAAGCGTTTGAGCCAATAGGTTGTGTTGTGACAAGGTAGGGATGGTTTACAGAAGATATCCCTATTTGGTAAAAGACCAAGTCCATATTATGCCAAGAACAGCTCAAATAAGCAAAGAGAAACAAGTCCATCTTTACTTAAGACATGAATGTCAGTCAAAACGGAAAAATTCAAGAACTTTGAAAGTTTCTTCTAGTGTAGTCCCAAAAACCATGAAGCGTTTTGATGAAACTGGCTCTCATGAGGACTGCCACAGGAAAGGAAGACCCAAAGTTACCTCTGCTGCAGAGGATAGGTTCAGCAGAGTTCACTGCACCTCAGATTGGAGCCCAAATAAAAGCTTCACAGAGTTCAAGAAACACACACATCTCAACATGCACTGTTCATAGGAGACTGCGTGAATCAGGCCTTCATGGTTGAATTGTTCCATTGAAACCACTACTAAAGGACGGACGCCAATAATAAGAAGAGAAACACAAGCAATGGACCTACAGTGCCTTGCAAAAGTATTCGGCCCCCTTGAACTTTGCGACCTTTTGCCACATTTCAGGCTTCAAACATAAAGATATAAAACTGTATTTTTTTGTGAAGAATCAACAACAAGTGGGACACAATCATGAAGTAGAAGGACATTTATTGGATATTTCAAACTTTTTTAACAAATAAAAAACAGAAAAATTATTCAGCCCCCTTAAGTTAATACTTTGTAGCGCCACCTTTTGCTGCGATTACAGCTGTAAGTCGCTTGGGGTATGTCTCTATCAGTTTTGCACATCGAGAGACTGACATTTTTTCCCATTCCTCCTTGCAAAACAGCTCCAGCTCAGTGAGGTTGGATGGAGAGCATTTGTGAACAGCAGTTTTCAGTTCTTTCCACAGATTCTTGATTGGATTCAGGTCTGGACTTTGACTTGGCCATTCTAACACCTGGATATGTTTATTTTTGAACCATTCCATTGTAGATTTTGCTTTATGTTTTGGATCATTGTCTTGTTGAAAGACAAATCTCCAGTCCCATCAGGTTTTCTTCCAGAATGGTCCTGTATTTGGCTCCATCCATCTTCCCATCAATTTTAACCATCTTCCCTGTCCCTGCTGAAGAAAAGCAGGCCCAAACCATGATGCTGCCACCACCATGTTTGACAGTGGGGATGGTGTGTTCAGTGTGATGAGCTGTGTTGCTTTTACGCCAAACATAATGTTTTGCATTGTTGCCAAAAAGTTCAATTTTGGTTTCATCTGACCAGAGCACCTTCTTCCACATGTTTGGTGTGTCTCCCAGGTGGCTTGTGGCAAACTTTAAACAACACTTTTTATGGATATCTTTAAGAAATGGCTTTCTTCTTGCCACTCTTCCATAAAGGCCAGATTTGTGCAATATACAACTGATTGTTGTCCTATGGACAGAGTCTCCCACCTCAGCTGTAGATCTCTGCAGTTCATCCAGAGTGATCATGGGACTCTTGGCTGCATCTCTGATCAGTCTTCTCCTTGTATGAGCTGAAAGTTTAGAGGGACGGCCAGGTCTTGGTAGATTTGCAGTGGTCTGATACTCCTTCCATTTCAATATTATCCTTGCTCCTTGGGATGTTTAAAGCTTGGGAAATCTTTTTGTATCCAAATCCGGCTTTAAACTTCTTCACAACAGTATCTCGGACCTGCCTGGTGTGTTCCTTGTTCTTCATGATGCTCTCTGCGCTTTTAACGGACCTCTGAGACTATCACAGTGCAGGTGCATTTATACGGAGACTTGATTACACACAGGTGGATTGTATTTATCATCATTAGTCATTTAGGTCAACATTGGATCATTCAGAGATCCTCACTGAACTTCTGGAGAGAGTTTGCTGCACTGAAAGTAAAGGGGCTGAATAATTTTGCACGCCCAATTTTTCAGTTTTTGATTTGTTAAAAAAGTTTGAAATATCCAATAAATGTTGTTCCACTTCATGACTGTGTCCCACTTGTTGTTGATTCTTCACAAAAATACAGTTTTATATCTTTATGTTTGAAGCCTGAAATGTGGCAAAAGGTTGCAAAGTTCAAGGGGGCCGAATACTTTCGCAAGGCACTGTAAGTCTGGTGGAAATCTGTCCTTTGGTCTGATGAGTTCAAATTTGAGATTTTTTTCCCTTCAATGTGTGTGTGTAAAGAATCCAGGGTGTTTAGTTGGGTCTACTCTTCATTATAAAACAATTTGTTGAATGGTTTAAAATCCATCAGAAGCTGCTTCAATTCATGGTGGCTCTGAGTAAGTCTCGGGGACAGAGCTTGTTTTGCCAAGGAAAGTGAAAAGGACTGAGGGAAAGTAAACTGGAAAATACATGGAAAGGATCATGGAAGAACCTCAGAGAACATTGCATTTTCAAGATCATGTAACATCAAAATGCATTTTATATTCCTGCCCTGACAGAAAAACCACATGTAACCAACTTACATTTTATGTGAGCACAAATTACATTTTGGTACACAACGTGATCACATTTTCACATTTGTAGTTCACATAAGATTACATTCAAATATGTTTTTGGAACACTTCCCGTGTTCACATGTGAAATTCATGTGGTTTTTGCCTAAACGCCCTGCAGTTCCACACTCAAGGTTCTTAATGATGCTTTAAATGCACATGTATGATTGTGCATGTGTAATGGGTTGAAAACAAAGTAACTAAAAACAGACACCCATTTATTATATCCCCCCCCAATATTGTTTATGTATTTGTCTTAATGAATCTAAATGGTATTTTCAACATACTTTAGCGTCAGCAGTCCATAAGGCCAATAGATGGCGCTGTTGTACTGTTGTAGCAGGAGAAACATTAAGTTCAGGCCAAGCGCTCACCATTCTGCAGAATAAGGACCAGAACTTTACAGAGGTAAACTGTGTCTGTTCTTTTACTATTACAGGTATGTAACAGCACTTCAAACGTTCAACTACATACACAATATGTAATAACATGCTATTTAACAACGTTGTCCAGATATTATCACGTTAGGAAAGGTTTTGTTTTGGCTCTGTGTCGAACTGAGTGAGAGAAGAAGGTATTTACATTGAGTGAGAGTATATGTTAGCTTGATGCTAGCTGAGGTAAAAAAAAACATTTACGAGTTACAGAGACTATGTTTACTGAGTAGCTGACTTGTACTGGATTTAGTCTAGGAGATTTTTTATCAAGAATCCATTTGTTAGGGATTTCGGAGTTGGTTTTAGATGTTATTGGTTGTTTTGTGTAAAATTGTGCTCACTAGCTGGTAAACTGGCCGAGCACGCTCAGTCTGGTGGACTTTTAGTACATACAGTGAGAGAGAGAGGATTTTCTGGAGGTGCCACTATCTTAAAGCTGAATGTATTGTTGTCACTTTTCTATAGAGGTAGCGGTATATAGAAAAACATTCAGTTATTTATGGTTTCATATATAGGTGTTTCTATTGTATGAATGTGAAATACATTGTGGTTTTCATGTGAAACCAAACATTTTTGAATTCTGTTTTAGGTAAAGTGCATTTATGTTGTGTAATTTAAAGTGTGCACTTGTTTGATGTGAATATTTTCAAAGTACTAACAAGAAAATAGACAATTGAACAAGAGAAAAAAAACATTCTTCAGAATAAAGAAAGCGCCAGAACTTGGCAGACGTAAACTTGTGTCCGTTCTTTTTACTATTGCAGGCCACCTCAGCTACACATGTACTCTGTCTGCACACGCATCCACGCATGCACATACACACGGACAAACACACACTAATGTTCTCTCTCTTGTGCTTGTCAGCAGTTCATCGTGGCCCTGTCGTTCGCCTCCTTCACCAAAGCTCTGTCAAGGACCTACATGAAGAGTGCCATCACTCAGACACTTTTTCCCTGTCCAGCTCTCTCATCGGACTCATAGACGGCAGCTTTGAGATGGGTATCAACAATAACATTGAGTTGCTTCAGAACTCATGTAGTAAAAACCAGATACAGACTACAGTGTGATTGATTTTTCTTGTGGTTCAATCAGAGTCTGCTCTCAATACTGTCCAGTTTTATAGTTGTTCCTATTAATTGATTGACTGGCTTTTGTCCATGACTCTACTGTCAAACCCCTAACATTGTTTTATTTGATGCTTTGTTGTTGCAGTCTAGTATCCAAACTGATATGCCATTTTTAGTAGAAAAAAAAATGTTTATAATTTGTGATTCCTGACTACTGTAGTGTTGTGGTTTCTTGCAGGTAACCTGCTGTTCCTGGCTGTGGTCAGCCATTTTGGGGCGAAGCTGCACCGGCCCAGGCTCATTGCTATGGGCTGTTTCCTCATGGCTGTAGGATCCTTCCTCACAGGCCTGCCACACTTCTTCATGGGATGGTAAAACAACTGAAATACTGGTTAAACTTGTAGTTGTAGAGATACTCCAATGCGGAGGAAAGTTTCACTTTAGAAATAAAGTAATGTATCCAGTTGTTGATTAATCTCAGTTAACTTCTAACTAAAGTCTTAAGTAATTGGTCAGCTGCTTGATTATGTTTTGGGGCCATACATGTTAAGAGAAGGGATTAACTTGTTATGGCTGCAATCAATGGATCCCGGAGGTCCTAGGTATAATCAACTTCACCAAGCCGCTGGAAATCGAACGCGCCCACAGAACATCAGCGCCGAAACCCCGGCCAGATGAGCCCCCACGAGCCGTATTGATCAGGTTCCTCCGTTTCCAAGACAGAGAGAAGATACTGCAACTCGCAAGAGCCAAAGGGGACATCACCATTGATGGAAAGAGGGTCAGCCTTTTCCCAGATATGAGCGTGGATCTCGCCAGACGTCGCAATCAGTTCAGACCTGCCGCCAAAGCACTGAAGGAGAAGAACATCACCGGCTACCTCATCCACCCTGCATGGATGAAAGTTCAGTACCAAGGCCGAAGCCATCTCTTCAACACACCGGGAGAAGTGCACACTTTTCTCAAAAAACTGAGCAACGTCTGAGCCAGGACGGTCTCTCTGGGGGATAAAATGCAGTTTTTTCAACTCATTTCATTTTCAACTAACCGTATCTTCCCGGGGTGAGTTCTAATACATTTACAGGAGAGTATATTTTGGTTTAGTCCATATCTACTGGGCGAAGCAATAAGTGGGCTTAGGCTTAGGCTTTCCCCCTCATTTATGTTAATCTTTCGAAAAGAGACTCAAGCATCCCTTACCGTGGGCAGTAAATATTCAGCCATAAATATCTATTCACAACGTTTGTTTTCAATTTAGAGAGCTCGCAGGTTTTAGTTTACGCCAAGTTTTAGCTAGTAAGAGCAAGACGGAAAGCGAGCAGCAACGTATCTCTACAAGTGTATTCATGTTTGATTGTTGGGATTGTTGTTTTAGTCTGACAATCGGGGTGGGTGGGATTTTTATTATTTTTTTCTTCCTTTTTTCTATGTTTATTGTTTCCCTCCTAAAGAGACACACAGGTCACTTTTGTGCTCAAACCAAAGTTGAAACATTTCCTAATTATCTGCATATGATAGATTTCTATTCAGTTACATATTTGAAACCCAACCTATGCTTAATCCACTAAAATATGTCACATTCAACGCATAACCTGTCATTATGAAAATCACTGTATTCAAACCTGTGTAGATCAGTCAATTCTTAACTTAAAGACTTAAAACTCAGGATTCTGTAAGTGGCTATGTCAATCAAGACATGTGGTTACTTATAGCTTCCTGTGCCAACCGGAAGTGCCTTTAATTGGGTCACAGTGTTTCGAAGGGTTAAAAAAGTCACATCTCTCCAAAATGTCATATGTGTGACTAGGTAACCCTCCTGAACTGTAAATCAGTCATTTCTCCCAACAGATGTCAAAGAAAAGCTCTCTCTCACACACACACACACAGACACACACACACAGCAAGGATGGAGTGATAAAGTGCGGTGCTTAAAGACACAGAGAGCAGGCAATTGCATTACCATAATCCCTAGGCCGTGCGGAGTTCAACAAGACACCCCACTTGACTGTAGCTCACTTGGTCTGACCACAGTGACCATGCAAAAAAGTAGTCTCATGTAGCAGGCTTTGTCTGGTAAAAAGTTATCTCATGTAGCTCACTCGGTCTGACCGGTGACCGCAGGGACCATGCAAAAAAAGTAGTATCATGTAGCTCACTCAGACCGGTCTGACCGCAGTGACCGTGCAAAAAAGTAATCTCATGTAGCTCACTTGGTCTGAGCATAGGGACCATTTAAAAAAAGTAGTCTCATCAATGTGATTGTTTTTAATGGAGAATTTGACTATGAGATGAGAGAATTTGACTATGAGATGACAATATAGTAGTTTGGGGAGTATTTTCTATAATAGAATGTATTTGACTACAAGCAGAGTAGGGGCCTCATCCTGAGCATTCTCAAATGGAAAAACACAGTTTGATCATGTGCTGACAGAGAGAGAGGGAGGAGTTTGGGGAGAGTTTAAAATGAGAAGAGTGATTTTTTCTAATAGGCTGCATTTCACTTTGAGCTAACAAGGAGATGAGCATTCTAGAGTGGTGAGGAGTGGTTTCATGTATATTTTTGAGTATCAATTAAGCAGCCAGAAGCACTGTACTTTCTTTATTGCTTAAGGGATTGTGTTAAGTTGTTTTATTTACTATTATTTCCCTTTTCAATAGAATAGAATAGAATAGTATAGAATTGTATAGATGGCTCCAGTGCGCTCATGTCCAATATGCTATAAGGTTGTGGTTGGCTTTAGTCAGCACCTTAGGTATGTACACCATGTGAGGAACAGTGAGGAGAGGGTACTCCTCTGTAAGTGGCAGTCAGGCCGTGTCAATGTCAGGCAGGAGCAGTGTCCAGTGTCAGGATGCTCCACACATCTTAGCAGACTGGACCGGCATATAGACTCCCACTCAGAGCTCAACAGAGCACAGAGGAGACAGGTTTTAGAGGACCTTAGGAGACGGCTGACGATGGAGAGGCTGGCGGTGTTGAGGGCATCGACCCCTGACATCCCTATGGCGACAGATTTAGACATTGTGGAGACTGTAAGGAGAGAAGAGGAGGAGGAGGAAATGTTATGTTCACCTACAGAAGCAGAGGAGGAAGTGGACTGCAAAGAGGATTCCTGCCACTGCCATGCACCAATCCTGAGACTGAAAAAAGCTGTAAAAGAGAGGGATGAGGCACTGCATACAAGAAGTGAGACCAACAAATCCATTAAAGAGGACAACCTTAAGTTGATCTCTGATCTGCAAAGGTTGAGAAAGAAGTACCAGCTGCTGAAAAGGCAGATGGGGATTGGCATGGTGAAGGCCCTCAACTTTCAGGCAGAGTCAGACACAGACACAAATCAAGAGGAGCAGGACCAAGCTAGAGGTTCAGGGGACCAGAGAGAGGAGCCTACAGTGTCCGGGTCAAGCTGCAAACTCATCTTCCCGGGCTCTGCTATGAGTAAGTACTGTTTCTTCAAATAGTGACAAGAGTTTGTGTTTGAAAAGAATATGATAAACCACCTGACTGATTCATGTAGCCTCATGAGATTGTAATTCTAGTCTAAAATGTTATGTTTTTTTGATTAGGTGTGTTTATCGAGGGATTCAGGAAGACCTGTGAGGGCCCTAATCCAAATTATAAGCTGAGTGAAAATTGTGCCTCAAAGGTCAAGAGGGTGACGCAATTTTTAAACTACATGGCGAAGAATGAGACCTACCAGTCCTCTCTCATTTTCCTGACAGACCATGACAAAATAAGGAAGTAAGCAGAATTATTTTTTCTCTCTAGCCTCACAAGCATTAACCAACAATACAGTATTTGATTGTATGATTTGTGTGTGTGTGTGTGTGTGTGTGTGTGTGTGTGTGTTTTTAGATGGGTTCAATTCCTCCAGAAGAACAAGGCAATCACCACAGTCAACCACTACACCTTGACTATTGGTGCATTTCTTAAATATTCTGAGGAGACCCCTCCATCTGGCTGCCGGCTGACCGTGAACCAATGGAGGGGGATCAACCGGTTGATGAAGGGCATTAGCAAGTCCATGAGACGACCAGTTTCCCTTCACCAGATAAAGGTGAAGGACAACAAGGAAGGCAAGGTGGTGTCCAAAAAGAGCCTGCTGCAGTGCCAGTCTCTTGCCAAGGCCAAAATCCCTCAAGTGCTGAGTAAGTTTTTCTCAATCTGTGATGTCACTGTTTTTACACACTTATAGACGTCAGAGATGTATAGAATGCATTATGGAGTGGGATTATGAAGCTGCCTTTTTTTATTTTCATGTTCACAGAAACATTGGAAGAAACAAGGACACAGAGGAATCAGTACAGGTTTTATGGGTACCTGTGTGCCTACTTTACATCCATATACGGCCACAGACCAGGCCTATATAAAAACATGTTGGTGAAAGAGGTGGAGGAGGCAAAATGTGACCAGTCTGGGGTGTACCTGATCAATGTAAGTCTATGAAATACAGCTGGCTGTGTTTATTTGTTTGTTTGCTTGGTTGGTTATCTTTGGAAACAATTGCAGTCGCAGGAGCGTAATGTGTTTTTTTGTGTTTTTTCTCTGTTCAATTTCTATTAGGTGGGGGAACACAAAACAAATCGGGAGTACGGCATGGTCCAGATGTCGCTGACAAAGGAGGAGTACAGCTGGTTTTCCGACTTCCTCAAATTCAAGCACTGTCTCTTAGGGGGAAAGAAGGCCCAGCACTTCTTTTTCAATTCAACAAACACTCAGATGAAGAACCTGCCTGCCTACCTGAGGGAGGTGTGGAAGGAGATGGGTCTGCCCGAATGTCCTTCATTCACTGACCTGAGGACCTCCATTGTCACTCATGTAGGTCAGATTAGATAGGAATCTAATTAATGTAAGATCCTATTCTATTGTTGTCTGAAGTAATATCAATAATATCATATATTTGTGTGTGTGTGTGTGTGTGTGTCTTACAGGTAAAAAACATGCTCCCAAAGGTTGACAGGGAAAGGGTGGCCAACTTCATGTGCCACAACATCCAGACGGCAGACAAATATTATGCCATGAATTTAAATCCAACCCAAGCAAATGAAACCAGGGCACTCTTTGAGGCTGCACTGAAGGGGGAAGATAACACAGTCGCCGCAGAGAACCAGCCCTCCACCTCAGGAGAAAGAAAGCAGAAGGTGAGAGAGGATGCCTCCCTCTCCGACGGGAGCACCACCCCTGAAGAGACCAAGGTGATGTACCAGGAGTCTGGCACGTCCGCCGGTGACTCGGAAGAGGAGGAAGAGGATGAAGATGAGGAACAGATGGCCAGACAACTTCCAGTAAGATCAGCTATTCTGACAGGACACATTTGATTATCAAAATGTACTTGTAAACTATGTAACAGTCAAGTGTGAATTCTGAGATATATCTAATTTCTTGTGTTTGCTCTGTCAGGAGACACCTTCCAAGGTGACCAATCCTCAGGTGGAGATGGAACTTACCCCAAAGAGGAAGCGGAGCATCTGCACACGCCGCATGGAGGTCGCCATCAGCCCCATGCTAGTCTCACCCCTCAAAGTGAGGCTCAAGTCGCCCCCCCCCACCAGTCCCTCATTGTCACATTAAAAGGGATGCAACAACTAAACTCAAATAAAGTCAGACTAAAAAATGCCATTGCCTCAAGGAGGTTAAAGCTGCAGGAGAAGGTGCAAAAGAGAGGAGGGGACCCCTGATGCAGCTCGAAGGAAGGGGAGCCGACCAACAACAAGACTTCCTCTTCCAAATAGTCATGTAGATTGTTTTAGACTCTCACATTTATACTGTTCTGATTTTGTTTGGTTTGATTTTCAATTTTGGTGTGCTTGTTTACATTTTAGAAGTGTAAAATGTGTGTAATTTAGTCTAACTGTCTGTTCAATTTTCTATTTTGGTGTGATTCTTTATAATGTAAAGGTTTGTTCTGTTTTATTAAATAACTAGTTTAGTAATTATTTGTGTTGTGCTTTCTTTAAGGTTATATTCTAACTGTCTGTTCAATTTTCTATATTCTACAATTTTCTATATTCTATAAACATTCACTGTCTTGTGTTGTTGTCTGTGAAGGTAGGAACAAATATTTAGGCATTATTGGCATGGGAATCATATGTTTACATTGGCAAAGCAAATTAAGTAGATAATAAACAAAAGTGAAATAAACAATAAAGTCCTGCTGTAGCCTGTACTACTGCTGTTCAGGAAGCACAATTTGAACTAGAAACTTACACAGACAGGCTGAAATAAACACTAAAAAATGGCATCACCGTAATCTCTAGGCCATGCCGAGTTCAACGAGATATCCCGCTTGACCGTAGCTCGCTCGGTCTGAGCGCAGCGACCATGAGAAAAGTAAGCCCAAAATGAAGCCTGCCCCACAACGTCATTTGCTTTTGGGTGACAGTGAGAGAACCGTTAGGTTTAGAAGGACAATTCATAACCTGCAAATGTGAAAATGACTGCATTCAACCCTGGGTAGATCAGTAAATTCTTAACATAAAGACTTTAGGATTCTCAGGATCCTGTAAGAGAATACCCAAAGCAAGATATTTGTTTACCTATAGCTTCCTGTGCCAACCGGAAGTGCCTTTAATTGGTGTCTCAGGGGCTTCTCCTTAGGAGGGATGGGGACACCACCACGGGACAGACCCCACACTCATCGCTAGAGATCGAACTTCAGACTCCCTTCAAAACCACTGAACCCCTCAACACACCGAAAGAGATTACGGTGCACACCCTTAGAGGGAGCCGGAACAGGATAACTCCCTCCACCATCACAGAGACACAGAGGAGGAGGAACTATCCAACACCCAGGGAGAGAGAACAAGTGACGTCAGTCGAACACAGTCAGAAAGAGGAGGTGGAAGAGGCGTTAGATAGAGGAGGATATTACCCCAGAGGCCATTCCTCCTGTTCATGTGAGCAAGAAAGAGCAGAAGGCTTCTGATCAGCCAAATGGCAGGCAGAGGGAGAGGTCATAGTGATTCACACCCACAGAGAGAAAGACAACCCACACAACCTCTTGGTTGAGATGAACCACACAGGTAGAGGCAGAGGGCCTTCAGGGCTAGCCAGTCAGCCTGCCTGCTCTGATCCTCAAGTCAATTGTATATAAATTCATGTTCATTAAAGATTTTTATTCAAGAATTGACAAGTCCCATTTCGTTAAAGGGGTCACCCTTTTCCTGCTACAAACACAACTTGCATATCATCACAGACTAGGCCAAAACGTTAATCTTTTAACCTTGCCTGAATAAAACAATGCATTTTTTATAGTGAGCAAGAGTTGCTCCTTTTCCTTTTCTATGATGATTCAAATATTTGGTTGCACCTCAACTGAACGTTGGTTGAGGGCCCCTTTTTTTAAATTAAAAGCATTAAAATTGTGATGTTTCTCACTTATTTACATAACCTACTCCACACTTGCAAAGTGAAAGTTTATAGAAATGTTCTGAAATTAAGTAGTAAACAGAAGAAAAGCAGAATTGAGTCCAATTATAATGCGAATAATTGAATGGTCTATGGTTCAATCCCATTTCTGAAGGTCTGATGAATAATTAATATTGTTTCTCCTCTTCCTTGTGGCAGGGGCAGCAGCACACTGCCCTCCAAAGCCTGCAAAATAATAGCCGGACTGCCCCTTTCCTAGCTCTGCATGGAACTTCCAGTGCCACGTCCTTGGTGACGTGTGGGGTGACATCCGGGATGACCACAGCAACATCCTCTGGAAAGGGAAAAAAGAGGAACAGAATGTGAACAAATGCAAACCGTAGCTTCTAAACACTGGCCAGTTGAAAGGTTCTACTAAGATGTCATGACAAACGGCACCTGTCAGAGTGCTCTCTAAGTCTCTCTCTCTTGGGTGCTCTGAATGGCCTTCCTCTGGCTGAAGCCACAGGGCCAGGAGGAGCCTGGGCACCACCTCCACCACCACCTGAGATGGGCTGAGCAGGTTGCTACGGGGCTCATTGGACTGCTCGCCCAGAATGCTCCTCACAGCTCTTTCCACGGTGCTGTGGACCTTAGGATCGCTGAATTCAACAATAAGGAGAAAACAAAGCTAAACGATGTGCAATGTACTCACTTAGAACACTTTCTTAGTCTGTTTCTGCGTAGTTCCAGATGTGTAGATAAATGGATCAAGTCATATGCGGGGCAGTACATGGAACTCACATGTCAGCTGGCGAGGTGGGGTGCATGGAGCGGCGGAGCTTGCAGAAAGCCTTGTGCTCTATGTTCATCATTTTTAGGCAAGTGTTTACTTCCCAGGCCTGCAGTATGAAACAGGAAGTCCCATTAGTGTAATTTCACAACAGATCTATCCTGCTGTGCTAACTCGTTGTTGAAAGGCTGGTAAAGAGCTCACTAACTTGTAGCATGTCTCTAACTCTCATTCTCTTACCAGCCGAGCGAGGTCGTTTCCCTCCTCCAGGGTTTCCTTCCACACCCTTCAAATAAAACACAGAGCATTTCAACTTTCCTGGCTTCTGATTTTTCTGTTGTTTATTTTACCCACATCTCCTGGAGTGCTGCTGGTGGCAGGGAATGGCAGTGAAGGTGAGTGCTGACGTGGTACTCACCACTCCCTAAGGGATTTTTGCCCTGAGACACCAGCCAGTTGCTCATGTGCTCCGTGGTGACATGGGGAGGGACCTGGCCTTGACTCTGGAGCAGCAGATAGTGGACCATGAGCTTCTTCTGCAAGATGAGGTAAGGTGTGAGACCGTGCCACGAAATACCATGTCATTTACTTTCAGAAGGGCCTCTCGCAACATTTCACAACTGCTCATGCCTCACAATTTGCAAGTGATATTAAGAACTCTTGTTTATGTTTTTGTATGGTGAATCTTACCTGTTTATTGTAATATGTTTCCTCCCAGCAGGCCTGCAGAGTCTGAAAATTAAGGCTGCTCCTACAGAATTCCTTTGAAGATCATGAAAATAATGATGCTTTGTTATGCACATTATGCACAGGCATTTACAGTATGCTAAAATTAATTTATCCTAAGATTACCTTTGTGGGACCATAAGTGAACTCCGGAATGCACCAAACCCTATCCATGGTAAGATGGGGAAGAAATGCAGCACTATAGATATACGGGATGCTCTAGAGATAACAGGAATGACTTACAGTCGCGAATGATCAATGGCTGTGGAGTCCTCCAATATGCTGCACTTAGAATTGAGTTGTAGGCGATGTTTGGCGCAAAATAGAATGTTTACATTCTATTGTCATGGAGAAATGGAATGTGTAGAACCTGTTTAATTGATTATGCTTCTATGTCTTTATTTCGTTAAACATTGAACTCTGTATTATGTCATAATGTGTATATGAGGACGTAGGAGCCCGTCCAGATTCATGACCCGATTATCCAGGTGCATGTTGCTTAGACCTACTAATCCATCCTTGGTTTACAAGTTAAATACATTGTTTATATATGCCTATACAAATCCATCGACCACATCCATTTAAAGCAATGATTGTCAATTGAAATTGTGGTTGTTCTGTTCTCCTGTTGTGCGCCTTGAGTGTTTGTCCCCTTAAGCACATTATTCCAATATTTTTCCGAGCTCTGAATTGACACAAGGAACACTTTTGAAAAGATAGTCGGTTAAAAATAAGAGTATGAATGACAATAAACGTATGACTTGGATTGTATGCGTAATAGTGTAGTAAACAGTATCGCTCAGCGCGGGAACTTTTGGTGTTAGGAAAGTTTGCGTTTTTAGCCTCCATGACACGTATCACTTCGTTGTCTTGTTGGTAATAGTAAAAATGCATGACAGTCGGCATTGTAATGGTCTAACAGGTGTTTTTCATTTTGCTTCTCACATTAAACAGACATTTGAGAACGGAATTGCTTACAGTTGTACCTATGATGCAGAGACACACTAAAGCTGTACAGTGTAGTTTGAATAATCAGTTTCAATTATTTGCAGATGAATTCCCTATTATTTACAAATCGAAAGATGTACCATTTGAAATGAATGTGGCAGAACAGTTTAGCATAGAGTTCTTGTGGGTGTCTTCTCCTTCAGTCTTTTTGCCTCCTAGGCCTTGTTTCTCATTACATGGGATTTCCCCAGTGCCAACTTCACACGAGATGGCCGCTGTCTACTGTCATGTGGTGCTGAATGACAGATATCGCTATGCCGATATTGCTGCTGTCCATGGACCTGAAATGTACAATGTACGACCGTCCAAACTTGACCCCACACACAAACACACACATTGATGCCAATCTCTCACACACTTTTGAACATTGCACAACCTGCAACAAAAAACTGAAAGAGCATTTTATTCCGTTTGTGTTTGAATAAAGACCCGAAGAATTCAATCAATGTGTGGATGTTGATTGGACAATGTATATGTGCTTTGCAGAAGTCATTTTTTAAATTCCCTGTAGCGTGAATTTTACTGGAGCATGATCAGATTGCTTTGTTTAAACCAGAATAAAGATTTGGTCTGAGAAACTATGCCGATTATAGCACGATAGCTTTATTTTTATTTTTAAATGAGGCAATGTATATATGACCCCCTTTCAAAGAGTCGCTCATTTATCACTTTCTTGCAGATATACAGTGCCTTCAGAAAGTGTTAATACCCCTTAACGTATTCCTCATGTTGTTTTCTTACAGCCTGAATTCCAAATGGATTAAATTATAGTTTTTTATCATCTCACCCATCTACAGACAACACCCCATAATGACAAAGTAAAAACATGTTTAAATTTTTTTTTCAAATGTATTGAAAATGAAATACAGAAATATTCACAATACATGTTAGAATCACCTTTGGCAGCGATTAAAGCTGTGAGTCTTTCTGGGTAAGTCTCCAAAAGCTTTGCACCCTTGGATTGTACCATATTTGCAATATCACAATATATACAGTACCAGTCAAAAGTCTGGACACACCTACTCATTTAAGGGTTTTTCTTTATTTTACAATTTTTTACATTTTAGAAAAATAGTGAAGACATCAAAACTATGAAATAGCACAATTGGAATCATGAAGTAAGCATTAACTGTTAAACAAATCAAAATATATTTTACATTTGAGAATCTTTGAAGTAGCCATCCTTTTCCTTGACCACTTTGCACACTCTTGGCATTCTCTCAAACCTTTTCATGAGGTAGTCACCAGGAATGTTTTTCAATTAACAGGTGTACCTTCTTAAAAGTTCATTTGTGGAATTTCTTTCCTTCTTAAAGCGTTTGAGCCAATAGGTTGTGTTGTGACAAGGTAGGGATGGTTTACAGAAGATATCCCTATTTGGTAAAAGACCAAGTCCATATTATGCCAAGAACAGCTCAAATAAGCAAAGAGAAACAAGTCCATCTTTACTTAAGACATGAATGTCAGTCAAAACGGAAAAATTCAAGAACTTTGAAAGTTTCTTCTAGTGTAGTCCCAAAAACCATGAAGCGTTTTGATGAAACTGGCTCTCATGAGGACTGCCACAGGAAAGGAAGACCCAAAGTTACCTCTGCTGCAGAGGATAGGTTCAGCAGAGTTCACTGCACCTCAGATTGGAGCCCAAATAAAAGCTTCACAGAGTTCAAGAAACACACACATCTCAACATGCACTGTTCATAGGAGACTGCGTGAATCAGGCCTTCATGGTTGAATTGTTCCATTGAAACCACTACTAAAGGACGGACGCCAATAATAAGAAGAGACTTGCATGGGACAAGAAACACGAGCAATGGACCTACAGTGCCTTGCAAAAGTATTCGGCCCCCTTGAACTTTGCGACCTTTTGCCACATTTCAGGCTTCAAACATGAAGATATAAAACTGTATTTTTTTGTGAAGAATCAACAACAAGTGGGACACAATCATGAAGTAGAAGGACATTTATTGGATATTTCAAACTTTTTTAACAAATAAAAAACAGAAAAATTGGGCGTGCAAAATTATTCAGCCCCCTTAAGTTAATACTTTGTAGCGCCACCTTTTTCTGCGATTACAGCTGTAAGTCGCTTGGGGTATGTCTCTATCAGTTTTGCACATCGAGAGACTGACATTTTTTCCCATTCCTCCTTGCAAAACAGCTCCAGCTCAGTGAGGTTGGATGGAGAGCATTTGTGAACAGCAGTTTTCAGTTCTTTCCACAGATTCTTGATTGGATTCAGGTCTGGACTTTGACTTGGCCATTCTAACACCTGGATATGTTTATTTTTGAACCATTCCATTGTAGATTTTGCTTTATGTTTTGGATCATTGTCTTGTTGAAAGACAAATCTCCAGTCCCATCAGGTTTTCTTCCAGAATGGTCCTGTATTTGGCTCCATCCATCTTCCCATCAATTTTAACCATCTTCCCTGTCCCTGCTGAAGAAAAGCAGGCCCAAACCATGATGCTGCCACCACCATGTTTGACAGTGGGGATGGTGTGTTCAGTGTGATGAGCTGTGTTGCTTTTACGCCAAACATAATGTTTTGCATTGTTGCCAAAAAGTTCAATTTTGGTTTCATCTGACCAGAGCACCTTCTTCCACATGTTTGGTGTGTCTCCCAGGTGGCTTGTGGCAAACTTTAAACAACACTTTTTATGGATATCTTTAAGAAATGGCTTTCTTCTTGCCACTCTTCCATAAAGGCCAGATTTGTGCAATATACGACTGATTGTTGTCCTATGGACAGAGTCTCCCACCTCAGCTGTAGATCTCTGCAGTTCATCCAGAGTGATCATGGGACTCTTGGCTGCATCTCTGATCAGTCTTCTCCTTGTATGAGCTGAAAGTTTAGAGGGACGGCCAGGTCTTGGTAGATTTGCAGTGGTCTGATAATCCTTCCATTTCAATATTATCCTTGCTCCTTGGGATGTTTAAAGCTTGGGAAATCTTTTTGTATCCAAATCCGGCTTTAAACTTCTTCACAACAGTATCTCGGACCTGCCTGGTGTGTTCCTTGTTCTTCATGATGCTCTCTGCGCTTTTAACGGACCTCTGAGACTATCACAGTGCAGGTGCATTTATACGGAGACTTGATTACACACAGGTGGATTGTATTTATCATCATTAGTCATTTAGGTCAACATTGGATCATTCAGAGATCCTCACTGAACTTCTGGAGAGAGTTTGCTGCACTGAAAGTAAAGGGGCTGAATAATTTTGCACGCCCAATTTTTCAGTTTTTGATTTGTTAAAAAAGTTCGAAATATCCAATAAATGTCGTTCCACTTCATGACTGTGTCCCACTTGTTGTTGATTCTTCACAAAAATACAGTTTTATATCTTTATGTTTGAAGCCTGAAATGTGGCAAAAGGTTGCAAAGTTCAAGGGGGCCGAATACTTTCGCAAGGCACTGTAAGTCTGGTGGAAATCTGTCCTTTGGTCTGATGAGTTCAAATTTGAGATTTTTTTCCCTTCAATGTGTGTGTGTAAAGAATCCAGGGTGTTTAGTTGGGTCTACTCTTCATTATAAAACAATTTGTTGAATGGTTTAAAATCCATCAGAAGCTGCTTCAATTCATGGTGGCTCTGAGTAAGTCTCGGGGACAGAGCTTGTTTTGCCAAGGAAAGTGAAAAGGACTGAGGGAAAGTAAACTGGAAAATACATGGAAAGGATCATGGAAGAACCTCAGAGAACATTGCATTTTCAAGATCATGTAACATCAAAATGCATTTTATATTCCTGCCCTGACAGAAAAACCACATGTAACCAACTTACATTTTATGTGAGCACAAATTACATTTTGGTACACAACGTGATCACATTTTCACATTTGTAGTTCACATAAGATTACATTCAAATATGTTTTTGGAACACTTCCCGTGTTCACATGTGAAATTCATGTGGTTTTTGCCTAAACGCCCTGCAGTTCCACACTCAAGGTTCTTAATGATGCTTTAAATGCACATGTATGATTGTGCATGTGTAATGGGTTGAAAACAAAGTAACTAAAAACAGACACCCATTTATTATATCCCCCCCCATATTGTTTATGTATTTGTCTTAATGAATCTAAATGGTATTTTCAACATACTTTAGCGTCAGCAGTCCATAAGGCCAATAGATGGCGCTGTTGTACTGTTGTAGCAGGAGAAACATTAAGTTCAGGCCAAGCGCTCACCATTCTGCAGAATAAGGACCAGAACTTTACAGAGGTAAACTGTGTCTGTTCTTTTACTATTACAGGTATGTAACAGCACTTCAAACGTTCAACTACATACACAATATGTAATAACATGCTATTTAACAACGTTGTCCAGATATTATCACGTTAGGAAAGGTTTTGTTTTGGCTCTGTGTCGAACTGAGTGAGAGAAGAAGGTATTTACATTGAGTGAGAGTATATGTTAGCTTGATGCTAGCTGAGGTAAAAAAAAACATTTACGAGTTACAGAGACTATGTTTACTGAGTAGCTGACTTGTACTGGATTTAGTCTAGGAGATTTTTTATCAAGAATCCATTTGTTAGGGATTTCGGAGTTGGTTTTAGATGTTATTGGTTGTTTTGTGTAAAATTGTGCTCACTAGCTGGTAAACTGGCCGAGCACGCTCAGTCTGGTGGACTTTTAGTACATACAGTGAGAGAGAGAGGATTTTCTGGAGGTGCCACTATCTTAAAGCTGAATGTATTGTTGTCACTTTTCTATAGAGGTAGCGGTATATAGAAAAACATTCAGTTATTTATGGTTTCATATATAGGTGTTTCTATTGTATGAATGTGAAATACATTGTGGTTTTCATGTGAAACCAAACATTTTTGAATTCTGTTTTAGGTAAAGTGCATTTATGTTGTGTAATTTAAAGTGTGCACTTGTTTGATGTGAATATTTTCAAAGTACTAACAAGAAAATAGACAATTGAACAAGAGAAAAAAAAACATTCTTCAGAATAAAGAAAGCGCCAGAACTTGGCAGACGTAAACTTGTGTCCGTTCTTTTTACTATTGCAGGCCACCTCAGCTACACATGTACTCTGTCTGCACACGCATCCACGCATGCACATACACACGGACAAACACACACTAATGTTCTCTCTCTTGTGCTTGTCAGCAGTTCATCGTGGCCCTGTCGTTCGCCTCCTTCACCAAAGCTCTGTCAAGGACCTACATGAAGAGTGCCATCACTCAGACACTTTTTCCCTGTCCAGCTCTCTCATCGGACTCATAGACGGCAGCTTTGAGATGGGTATCAACAATAACATTGAGTTGCTTCAGAACTCATGTAGTAAAAACCAGATACAGACTACAGTATGATTGATTTTTCTTGTGGTTCAATCAGAGTCTGCTCTCAATACTGTCCAGTTTTATAGTTGTTCCTATTAATTGATTGACTGGCTTTTGTCCATGACTCTACTGTCAAACCCCTAACATTGTTTTATTTGATGCTTTGTTGTTGCAGTCTAGTATCCAAACTGATATGCCATTTTTAGTAGAAAAAAAAAATGTTTATAATTTGTGATTCCTGACTACTGTAGTGTTGTGGTTTCTTGCAGGTAACCTGCTGTTCCTGGCTGTGGTCAGCCATTTTGGGGCGAAGCTGCACCGGCCCAGGCTCATTGCTATGGGCTGTTTCCTCATGGCTGTAGGATCCTTCCTCACAGGCCTGCCACACTTCTTCATGGGATGGTAAAACAACTGAAATAATGGTTAAACTTGTAGTTGTAGAGATACTCCAATGCGGAGGAAAGTTTCACTTTAGAAATAAAGTAATGTATCCAGTTGTTGATTAATCTCAGTTAACTTCTAACTAAAGTCTTAAGTAATTGGTCAGCTGCTTGATTATGTTTTGGGGCCATACATGTTAAGAGAAGGGATTAACTTGTTATGGCTGCAATCAATGGATCCCGGAGGTCCTAGGCATAATCAACTTCACCAAGCCGCTGGAAATCGAACGCGCCCACAGAACATCAGCGCCGAAACCCCGGCCAGATGAGCCCCCACGAGCCGTATTGATCAGGTTCCTCCGTTTCCAAGACAGAGAGAAGATACTGCAACTCGCAAGAGCCAAAGGGGACATCACCATTGATGGAAAGAGGGTCAGCCTTTTCCCAGATATGAGCGTGGATCTCGCCAGACGTCGCAATCAGTTCAGACCTGCCGCCAAAGCACTGAAGGAGAAGAACATCACCGGCTACCTCATCCACCCTGCATGGATGAAAGTTCAGTACCAAGGCCGAAGCCATCTCTTCAACACACCGGGAGAAGTGCACACTTTTCTCAAAAAACTGAGCAACGTCTGAGCCAGGACGGTCTCTCTGGGGGATAAAATGCAGTTTTTTCAACTCATTTCATTTTCAACTAACCGTATCTTCCCGGGGTGAGTTCTAATACATTTACAGGAGAGTATATTTTGGTTTAGTCCATATCTACTGGGCGAAGCAATAAGTGGGCTTAGGCTTAGGCTTTCCCCCTCATTTATGTTAATCTTTCGAAAAGAGACTCAAGCATCCCTTACCGTGGGCAGTAAATATTCAGCCATAAATATCTATTCACAATGTTTGTTTTCAATTTAGAGAGCTCGCAGGTTTTAGTTTACGCCAAGTTTTAGCTAGTAAGAGCAAGACGGAAAGCGAGCAGCAACGTATCTCTACAAGTGTATTCATGTTTGATTGTTGGGATTGTTGTTTTAGTCTGACAATCGGGGTGGGTGGGATTTTTATTATTTTTTTCTTCCTTTTTTCTATGTTTATTGTTTCCCTCCTAAAGAGACACACAGGTCACTTTTGTGCTCAAACCAAAGTTGAAACATTTCCTAATTATCTGCATATGATAGATTTCTATTCAGTTACATATTTGAAACCCAACCTATGCTTAATCCACTAAAATATGTCACATTCAACGCATAACCTGTCATTATGAAAATCACTGTATTCAAACCTGTGTAGATCAGTCAATTCTTAACTTAAAGACTTAAAACTCAGGATTCTGTAAGTGGCTATGTCAATCAAGACATGTGGTTACTTATAGCTTCCTGTGCCAACCGGAAGTGCCTTTAATTGGGTCACAGTGTTTCGAAGGGTTAAAAAAGTCACATCTCTCCAAAATGTCATATGTGTGACTAGGTAACCCTCCTGAACTGTAAATCAGTCATTTCTCCCAACAGATGTCAAAGAAAAGCTCTCTCTCACACACACACACACAGACACACACACACAGCAAGGATGGAGTGATAAAGTGCGGTGCTTAAAGACACAGAGAGCAGGCAATTGCATTACCATAATCCCTAGGCCGTGCCGAGTTCAACAAGACACCCCACTTGACTGTAGCTCACTTGGTCTGACCACAGTGACCATGCAAAAAAGTAGTCTCATGTAGCAGGCTTTGTCTGCGTAAAAAGTAATCTCATGTAGCTCACTCGGTCTGACCGGTGACCGCAGGGACCATGCAAAAAAAGTAGAATCATGTAGCTCACTCAGACCGGTCTGACCGCAGTGACCGTGCAAAAAAGTAATCTCATGTAGCTCACTTGGTCTGAGCATAGGGACCATTTAAAAAAAGTAGTCTCATCAATGTGATTGTTTTTAATGGAGAATTTGACTATGAGATGAGAGAATTTGACTATGAGATGACAATATAGTAGTTTGGGGAGTATTTTCTATAATAGAATGTATTTGACTACAAGCAGAGTAGGGGCCTCATCCTGAGCATTCTCAAATGGAAAAACACAGTTTGATCATGTGCTGACAGAGAGAGAGGGAGGAGTTTGGGGAGAGTTTAAAATGAGAAGAGTGATTTTTTTCTAATAGGCTGCATTTCACTTTGAGCTAACAAGGAGATGAGCATTCTAGAGTGGTGAGGAGTGGTTTCATGTATATTTTTGAGTATCAATTAAGCAGCCAGAAGCACTGTACTTTCTTTATTGCTTAAGGGATTGTGTTAAGTTGTTTTATTTACTATTATTTCCCTTTTCAATAGATTAGAATAGAATAGTATAGAATTGTATAGATGGCTCCAGTGCGCTCATGTCCAATATGCTATAAGGTTGTGGTTGGCTTTAGTCAGCACCTTAGGTATGTACACCATGTGAGGAACAGTGAGGAGAGGGTACTCCTCTGTAAGTGGCAGTCAGGCCGTGTCAATGTCAGGCAGGAGCAGTGTCCAGTGTCAGGATGCTCCACACATCTTAGCAGACTGGACCGGCATATAGACTCCCACTCAGAGCTCAACAGAGCACAGAGGAGACAGGTTTTAGAGGACCTTAGGAGACGGCTGACGATGGAGAGGCTGGCGGTGTTGAGGGCATCGACCCCTGACATCCCTATGGCGACAGATTTAGACATTGTGGAGACTGTAAGGAGAGAAGAGGAGGAGGAGGAAATGTTATGTTCACCTACAGAAGCAGAGGAGGAAGTGGACTGCAAAGAGGATTCCTGCCACTGCCATGCACCAATCCTGAGACTGAAAAAAGCTGTAAAAGAGAGGGTTGAGGCACTGCATACAAGAAGTGAGACCAACAAATCCATTAAAGAGGACAACCTTAAGTTGATCTCTGATCTGCAAAGGTTGAGAAAGAAGTACCAGCTGCTGAAAAGGCAGATGGGGATTGGCATGGTGAAGGCCCTCAACTTTCAGGCAGAGTCAGACACAGACACAAATCAAGAGGAGCAGGACCAAGCTCAGGGGACCAGAGAGAGGAGCCTACAGTGTCCGGGTCAAGCTGCAAACTCATCTTCCCGGGCTCTGCTATGAGTAAGTACTGTTTCTTCAAATAGTGACAAGAGTTTGTGTTTGAAAAGAATATGATAAACCACCTGACTGATTCATGTAGCCTCATGAGATTGTAATTCTAGTCTAAAATGTTATGTTTTTTTGATTAGGTGTGTTTATCGAGGGATTCAGGAAGACCTGTGAGGGCCCTAATCCAAATTATAAGCTGAGTGAAAATTGTGCCTCAAAGGTCAAGAGGGTGACGCAATTTTTAAACTACATGGCGAAGAATGAGACCTACCAGTCCTCTCTCATTTTCCTGACAGACCATGACAAAATAAGGAAGTAAGCAGAATATTTTTTCTCTCTAGCCTCACAAGCATTAACCAACAATACAGTATTTGATTGTATGATTTGTGTGTGTGTGTGTGTGTGTGTGTGTGTTTTTAGATGGGTTCAATTCCTCCAGAAGAACAAGGCAATCACCACAGTCAACCACTACACCTTGACTATTGGTGCATTTCTTAAATATTCTGAGGAGACCCCTCCATCTGGCTGCCGGCTGACCGTGAACCAATGGAGGGGGATCAACCGGTTGATGAAGGGCATTAGCAAGTCCATGAGACGACCAGTTTCCCTTCACCAGATAAAGGTGAAGGACAACAAGGAAGGCAAGGTGGTGTCCAAAAAGAGCCTGCTGGAGTGCCAGTCTCTTGCCAAGGCCAAAATCCCTCAAGTGCTGAGTAAGTTTTTCTCAATCTGTGATGTCACTGTTTTTACACACTTATAGACGTCAGAGATGTATAGAATGCATTATGGAGTGGGATTATGAAGCTGCCTTTTTTTATTTTCATGTTCACAGAAACATTGGAAGAAACAAGGACACAGAGGAATCAGTACAGGTTTTATGGGTACCTGTGTGCCTACTTTACATCCATATACGGCCACAGACCAGGCCTATATAAAAACATGTTGGTGAAAGAGGTGGAGGAGGCAAAATGTGACCAGTCTGGGGTGTACCTGATCAATGTAAGTCTATGAAATACAGCTGGCTGTGTTTATTTGTTTGTTTGCTTGGTTGGTTATCTTTGGAAACAATTGCAGTCGCAGGAGCGTAATGTGTTTTTTTGTGTTTTTTCTCTGTTCAATTTCTATTAGGTGGGGGAACACAAAACAAATCGGGAGTACGGCATGGTCCAGATGTCGCTGACAAAGGAGGAGTACAGCTGGTTTTCCGACTTCCTCAAATTCAAGCACTGTCTCTTAGGGGGAAAGAAGGCCCAGCACTTCTTTTTCAATTCAACAAACACTCAGATGAAGAACCTGCCTGCCTACCTGAGGGAGGTGTGGAAGGAGATGGGTCTGCCCGAATGTCCTTCATTCACTGACCTGAGGACCTCCATTGTCACTCATGTAGGTCAGATTAGATAGGAATCTAATTAATGTAAGATCCTATTCTATTGTTGTCTGAAGTAATATCAATAATATCATATATTTGTGTGTGTGTGTGTGTGTGTGTGTGTGTGTGTCTTACAGGTAAAAAACATGCTCCCAAAGGTTGACAGGGAAAGAGGTGGCCAACTTCATGTGCCACAACATCCAGACGGCAGACAAATATTATGCCATGAATTTAAATCCAACCCAAGCAAATGAAACCAGGGCACTCTTTGAGGCTGCACTGAAGGGGGAAGATAACACAGTCGCCGCAGAGAACCAGCCCTCCACCTCAGGAGAAAGAAAGCAGAAGGTGAGAGAGGATGCCTCCCTCTCCGACGGGAGCACCACCCCTGAAGAGACCAAGGTGATGTACCAGGAGTCTGGCACGTCCGCCGGTGACTCGGAAGAGGAGGAAGAGGATGAAGATGAGGAACAGATGGCCAGACAACTTCCAGTAAGATCAGCTATTCTGACAGGACACATTTGATTATCAAAATGTACTTGTAAACTATGTAACAGTCAAGTGTGAATTCTGAGATATATCTAATTTCTTGTGTTTGCTCTGTCAGGAGACACCTTCCAAGGTGACCAATCCTCAGGTGGAGATGGAACTTACCCCAAAGAGGAAGCGGAGCATCTGCACACGCCGCATGGAGGTCGCCATCAGCCCCATGCTAGTCTCACCCCTCAAAGTGAGGCTCAAGTCGCCCCCCCCACCAGTCCCTCATTGTCACATTAAAAGGGATGCAACAACTAAACTCAAATAAAGTCAGACTAAAAAATGCCATTGCCTCAAGGAGGTTAAAGCTGCAGGAGAAGGTGCAAAAGAGAGGAGGGGACCCCTGATGCAGCTCGAAGGAAGGGGAGCCGACCAACAACAAGACTTCCTCTTCCAAATAGTCATGTAGATTGTTTTAGACTCTCACATTTATACTGTTCTGATTTTGTTTGGTTTGATTTTCAATTTTGGTGTGCTTGTTTACATTTTAGAAGTGTAAAATGTGTGTAATTTAGTCTAACTGTCTGTTCAATTTTCTATTTTGGTGTGATTCTTTATAATGTAAAGGTTTGAGAGAACCGTTAGGTTTAGAAGGACAATTCAACCACAGGAATGTTCCTAACGTCCTTCCAATCCATGCAAGCCTTACCTTGACCGTGTGGCATTAACCCTTAAAAATAAAACAGGGTTTTTTGATCTCACAGATTACAATGACATCTCTCCCCATAGGAATACATTGACAGCTCCCCTAAATTCAACCTGGAGCGTATGTGGGTTAATAATGCCTTATGAACCTGTCTTCAATGCCAATCCATCAGGCCACTATGAGGTCTACCTGTGTCGATTCTAAGCTTCCTGGAGCAACCGGAAGTGGTTAAATTCACCCAAAATGTATTTTGATGTACATAACCTGCAAATGTGAAAATGACTGCATTCAACCCTGGGTAGATCAGTCAATTCTTAACATAAAGACTTTAGGATTCTCAGGATTCTGTAAGAGAATACCCAAAGCAAGATATTTGTTTACCTATAGCTTCCTGTGCCAACCGGAAGTGCCTTTAATTGGTGTCTCAGGGGCTTCTCCTTAGGAGGGATGGGGACACCACCACGGGACAGACCCCACACTCATCGCTAGAGATCGAACTTCAGACTCCCTTCAAAACCACTGAACCCCTCAACACACCGAAAGAGATTACGGTGCACACCCTTAGAGGGAGCCGGAACAGGATAACTCCCTCCACCATCACAGAGACACAGAGGAGGAGGAACTATCCAACACCCAGGGAGAGAGAACAAGTGACGTCAGTCGAACACAGTTAGAAAGAGGAGGTGGAAGAGGCGTTAGATAGAGGAGGATATTACCCCAGAGGCCATTCCTCCTGTTCATGTGAGCAAGAAAGAGCAGAAGGCTTCTGATCAGCCAAATGGCAGGCAGAGGGAGAGGTCATAGTGATTCACACCCACAGAGAGAAAGACAACCCACACAACCTCTTGGTTGAGATGAACCACACAGGTAGAGGCAGAGGGCCTTCAGGGCTAGCCAGTCAGCCTGCCTGCTCTGATCCTCAAGTCAATTGTATATAAATTCATGTTCATTAAAGATTTTTATTCAAGAATTGACAAGTCCCATTTCGTTAAAGGGGTCACCCTTTTCCTGCTACAAACACAACTTGCATATCATCACAGACTAGGCCAAAACGTTAATCTTTTAACCTTGCCTGAATAAAACAATGCATTTTTTATAGTGAGCAAGAGTTGCTCCTTTTCCTTTTCTATGATGATTCAAATATTTGGTTGCACCTCAACTGAACGTTGGTTGAGGGCCCCTTTTTTTTAATTAAAAGCATTAAAATTGTGATGTTTCTCACTTATTTACATAACCTACTCCACACTTGCAAAGTGAAAGTTTATAGAAATGTTCTGAAATTAAGTAGTAAACAGAAGAAAAGCAGAATTGAGTCCAATATAATGCGAATAATTGAATGGTCTATGGTTCAATCCCATTTCTGAAGGTCTGATGAATAATTAATATTGTTTCTCCTCTTCCTTGTGGCAGGGGCAGCAGCACACTGCCCTCCAAAGCCTGCAAAATAATAGCCGGACTGCCCCTTTCCTAGCTCTGCATGGAACTTCCAGTGCCACGTCCTTGGTGACGTGTGGGGTGACATCCGGGATGACCACAGCAACATCCTCTGGAAAGGGAAAAAAGAGGAACAGAATGTGAACAAATGCAAACCGTAGCTTCTAAACACTGGCAAGTTGAAAGGTTCTACTAAGATGTCATGACAAACGGCACCTGTCAGAGTGCTCTCTAAGTCTCTCTCTCTTGGGTGCTCTGAATGGCCTTCCTCTGGCTGAAGCCACAGGGCCAGGAGGAGCCTGGGCACCACCTCCACCACCACCTGAGATGGGCTGAGCAGGTTGCTACGGGGCTCATTGGACTGCTCGCCCAGAATGCTCCTCACAGCTCTTTCCACGGTGCTGTGGACCTTAGGATCGCTGAATTCAACAATAAGGAGAAAACAAAGCTAAACGATGTGCAATGTACTCACTTAGAACACTTTCTTAGTCTGTTTCTGCGTAGTTCCAGATGTGTAGATAAATGGATCAAGTCAAAGCCTTGTGCTCTATGTTCATCATTTTTAGGCAAGTGTTTACTTCCCAGGCCTGCAGTATGAAACAGGAAGTCCCATTAGTGTAATTTCACAACAGATCTATCCTGCTGCGCTAACTCGTTGTTGAAAGGCTGGTAAAGAGCTCACTAACTTGTAGCATGTCTCTAACTCTCATTCTCTTACCAGCCGAGCGAGGTCGTTTCCCTCCTCCAGGGTTTCCTTCCACACCCTTCAAATAAAACACAGAGCATTTCAACTTTCCTGGCTTCTGATTTTTCTGTTGTTTATTTTACCCACATCTCCTGGAGTGCTGCTGGTGGCAGGGAATGGCAGTGAAGGTGAGTGCTGACGTGGTACTCACCACTCCCTAAGGGATTTTTGCCCTGAGACACCAGCCAGTTGCTCATGTGCTCCGTGGTGACATGGGGAGGGACCTGGCCTTGACTCTGGAGCAGCAGATAGTGGACCATGAGCTTCTTCTGCAAGATGAGGTAAGGTGTGAGACCGTGCCACGAAATACCATGTCATTTACTTTCAGAAGGGCCTCTCGCAACATTTCACAACTGCTCATGCCTCACAATTTGCAAGTGATATTAAGAACTCTTGTTTATGTTTTTGTATGGTGAATCTTACCTGTTTATTGTAATATGTTTCCTCCCAGCAGGCCTGCAGAGTCTGAAAATTAAGGCTGCTCCTACAGAATTCCTTTGAAGATCATGAAAATAATGATGCTTTGTTATGCACATTATGCACAGGCATTTACAGTATGCTAAAATTAATTTATCCTAAGATTACCTTTGTGGGACCATAAGTGAACTCCGGAATGCACCAAACCCTATCCATGGTAAGATGGGGAAGAAATGCAGCACTATAGATATACGGGATGCTCTAGAGATAACAGGAATGACTTACAGTCGCGAATGATCAATGGCTGTGGAGTCCTCCAATATGCTGCACTTAGAATTTAGTTGTAGGCGATGTTTGGCGCAAAATAGAATGTTTACA